>NC_077242.1:19415096-19748429 GCF_947179165.1 Solanum dulcamara
GGGATCAAGATGACGAGGAAGAGAAGGGTCGGGGATGAACGATCTAGGATCAGATAGGGGAGTTTGACCACGGCTAGTGCCTTGGAGATGGGAGAGAAATTGAATGATATGGGGTCTTGGGATAGTAGTAGGGATGCGAACAGTATGTGGGACAGGATGACTAATTATATTAGGGTTGTATCAATGGAAGTGTTGGAAGTCTCGACAGGTAGTCGTAGCCGGCATCGAGGGGACTGGTGGTGGAATGGAGAAGTGCAAGGGAAGGTGGAAGCAAAGAAGATGGCGTATGCGAAGTTGATGGAAATCAAGGATGAGGTGGAGAAGTGGAGGAATGGGGAACTCTATAAGATAGCAAGGAAGGAGGCGAAGTCGGTGGTTGCGATGGAAAAAACGGTAGCTTTCGAACGCCTTTACGCTGAACTAGAAGAGAAAGACGGGGATAGGAAATTGTTCAGGCTAGCTAGGGCGCGGAAGAGAAGGGAACATGTTGTGAATCAAGTGAAGTGCATTAAGGACGAGCATGGAAAAGTATTGGTAGACGAGACTCTTATTTAAAAGAGATGGCAGTCCTACTTCCATAAACTCTTGAATGAGGAAGGGGACCGAGAGATTGTGTTCGGAGATTCGGAACATACAGGGAGGCCTTACGATTTTGGGAGTTGCAGGAGTATCATGGTCGAAGAGGTTAAGGGTGTTGTTCGTAAGATGCACTGGGGAAGAGCGACCGGTACTGACGAGGTTCCTGTGGAATTTTGGAAGAGCGCGAGCTCGGCAGGTTTAGAGTGGCTGACTAGGTTATTTAATGTCACCTTTGAGATGGCAGCGATGCCCGAAGAATGGAGGTCGGGCGTAATGATCCCTCTATATAAAAATAAGGGGGATATCCAGAGTTGCAACAACTATAGAGGTATCAAGCTTCTAAGCCATATTATGAAAGTGTGGGAAAGAGTAGTAGAGATGAGGTTAAAGAGAGGTGTGTCTATTTCATAGAACCAGTTCGGATTTATGCCGGGTCTCTCAACTACAGAAGCCATCCATCTCATGAGGAGACTGGTGGAGAAGTATAGGGAGAGGAAGAGGGACTTGCATATGGTATTCATTGACCTAGAAAAAACCTATGATAAAGTGCCACGAGAGATACTATGGAAATATTTGGAAGCTCAAGGTGTACCTGCGGAATATATTAGGGTGATCAAGGACATGTATGAGGGTGTCAAAACCAGGGTAAGGACAGTCGAAGGCGACTCAAAGCATTTCCCAATTATGATGGGGTTGCATCAAGGATCAGCTATTAGTCCATTTTTATTTGCCTTGGTGATGGATGAATTGACGTGATAAATTTAGGGTGAGGTGCCATTGTGTATGCTTTTCGCGGACGACATAGTCTTGATCAATGAGACTCGTAGCGGATTTAACGCTAAGCTAGAGGATTGGAGACAGACCTTGGAGTCTAAGGGGTTTAAGTTGAGTAGGACCAATACAAAGTACTTAGAGTACAAGTTCAGTGAGACACCTTAGGAGGTTGGCACGGACGTTAGGCTTGGTGACCAGGCCATCCAAAAGAAAAGTAGTTTCAAGTATCTTGGGTCTATTATGCAAAGCAGCGAGGAGATTGACGAGGATGTCACACATCGTATTGGGGCAGGGTGGATGAAATGGAGGATCTCTTCCGGTGTGCTATGTGACAAGAAAGTACCTCCAAAACTTAAGGGCAAGTTCTACAAAGTGGTGGTTAGACTGGATATGTTATACGGGGCAAAGTATTGGCCAGTTAAGGTATCTCACGTTCAAAAGATGAAAGTTGCTGAAATGAGAATGTTGAGATGGATGTGTGGGCATACCAGGAGTGAAAGAATTAGAAATAAGGCTATTCGGGACAAGGTAGGAGTGGCCTCGGTGGAAGACAAGATGCGAGAAATATGACTGAGATGGTTTGGGCATGTGAAGAGAAGAGACACAGATGCCCCAGTGTGGAGGTGTGAGAGGTTAGCCAAGGATGGTTTCAGAAGGGGTAGGGTAGGCCGAAGAAATATTAGGGAGAGGTGATTAGATAGGACATGACGCAGTTACAACTTACCGAGGACATGAACTTAGATAGGAGGGTGTGGAGAACCCACATTAGGGTAGAAGGCTAGTTCATAGTCTCGTTATTCTCTTTTATTAGTAGGCATATTAGCGAATTATAATTCTCTATGGTCTGATATCTATTATCATTTATTACTTTCATTACTTTCTGTACTTTGATTGCCCTATCTTGCTTTTCTATATCGCTTTGAACTCCTTATTCTTATCTGACTTCTTTCTTATCTGATTTTACTGAGCCGAGGGTCTCTCGGAAATAGCCTTCCTACCTTGGTAGGAGTCAGGCCTATATACACTCTACCCTCTCTAGACCCCACATTGTGGGATTTCACTGGATCGTTGTTGTTGTTGTTGTATAGGGATATTGGGAGGGGCATGCATGGAATATAATATTAGTATAGGGATATGGAGAGGGGCACGTGTGGGGCAGATTAATGTGTGTATATATATATATTTTCTGAAAAAGGGAATTTTGTAAAGTATAGAAATTGAGAAACTATTTAATGATTTTATTATAGTGAGGTGTAGATTAGTTTATGTGTAGTATATAGATAGAATGAGATATGGGAATTGGGGGATGATACTACAAGTCCTCCATCCCAGATTTGTAGTATTAATGTAGGAATTAAAATATTATTATTATAACATTAATTATGTGTTATTTAGGGGGAGAAATGAAACGTAAAATTAATTAGTGAATTCGGTTTAAAAAATCAAATAAGACGAATTAATATCAATTAATTAACGAGCTTCTTAATTTTTTAACAAAAAATAAAATAATTAACCTAATTGTAACCAATTACTAATTTATGAAATAATTAATAATAATAAAAATAATCTTTTTTATAGGTCAATTTTGAATATTACTAAAAGGTAATAACTATATAACAAAAAACTGTATATATTATGAAGATGACAAAATTATTTAAAATAATCTTGAAAATATTTCTGGTTTTATAAAAGCTAATTATTTTAATTTATTTAAAATTGAAGAAAGCTAAAATGAAAAATAAGATGAGTAAACATCAATTAATCAACAAACTTCTTAATTTTGACAGAGTAAAATAATTAACTTAAGTTTAAACTAATTAACTTGAAATATGAGTCTATTAATTAAGCCAAACTGATTAACAAAATATTTAGTTTAAAAATAAAAAATTTCTTTTTTAGAGGATTTTCGAATAATGATAAAAAGTAATGATTATATAAGTAAAAAAATATATATTACTATTCAAGAATTATTAAAACAAATATATATATGTGGCAAAATTACTTTAAAATAATAATAATAGAAAAATATGTATTTTATTTTATTATTATTATTATATTTTTTATATATATATATATGCAAGATAATTATTTTAAAATTGTTTTAAATTGAAGAAATTTGATTTTTTTAATAATGTTGTGAAGGTCCAAAATTGGGTGTCAACAGCTGTCCCTCTTTGATCGGAGACGATGAAAGAATTTTTGGGAAAAGAAGTTGACATAATAACCAATTTTGTCCCGACCATCAACGTTGAAATGAAGTTTATGAAAATACGGGGACAAGAAAAATTGTGAAAAGATTATGGTTGAAATTTTATTTCTGAGTTGCCAACATGTCTCGAGTTGCTCGAGAATCAAACTAAATACAGCTCTGAAGTTATGCCAGAATAAGGTGGAGTGAATTATCAACACCATCATTTATAAAATCATGTCGGTATTAGTGAATGAGAAAAATGATAATAAAGACCGCCAAGAAAAAGAATAAGATTGAACAAGTGAAGAGTTGCTTTTAAAAAAAATGAGGTGAAGTAAAATGGACCTTCAAAGTGGAATTAAAACTTTGACTCAACAAAGGGTGAGAATATTGGGAGGAACGAAGTAAAGCCTAGCCAAAACAATTGTCTCAGTAACGAGCTATGGCGTGAGTGGATTTTAAGACCTGCATTGTGGAACATAGACTGAGTAGAGTTCGAGAGTAGATTCATGACCATTGTTGGTGAGTTTGACTTTCCAAAAAATATCTCCAGTTCACTGCTTAGAAATAGTTTCACGTTGTGCTATGACTTCTGCAAAACTTAAACTTGATAAAATAATTAATAAATATTAAATATAAAGCAATGCGCAATAAGCTCATAAAAATGACACCTCTAGGGTGTGAATATATGAAATGCGGCCTTGCAAGCCGTAATGATTAAAAAAACTTTAATAAAGCTTATAAAAATGGAGTTGGCCGATGATTCATGAAAATGGTGTCTTTCAGCAAATGATTAATGAAATAAGGCCTTAACCCAAATGATTTATGAAGAATGCGACTTTTAAGTCTGCAATTTATGAAAATGAGGCTTCTCAAATAGATGATTGATGAAAATGACGTCTTTGCAAATATTGCACTTTTGCAAGTGTTTTTGTGAAATTATATTTAAAGCATTTGTGCAATGCACTAGAAAGCGATTGAAAGCCATGTGGAACGCAATTTAAAATGCCTGAAAGTATTTGTGCAGTGCATTTGATAATGTTTGAAAGCATTTGTGCAGTGTATTTGAATATATTGGAAAGCATTAGTGCAGTGCATTTGACAGCATTTGTGCAGTACATTTAAATATATTAGAAAGCATTTGTGCAGTGCATTTGATAATGTTTGAAAGCATTTGTGTAGTGCATTTGAATATATCGGAAAGCATTAGTGCAGTGTATTTGCTAATATTTGAAAGTATTTGTTAGTGCATTTAAGAATATTTATGTGGAGCATTTTAATATCATAGGTAGTGCAACTGAAAATATTTATGTATCAAGATATTTGGAAATTTCGGAAAGCTTTATTTATAAGTTTCCCAAATATAAATTTATAAGTAATTCAAACCATTTGGTGTATGATCCTTTCGAGCTATAAAAATTATTGACTTATTTGTTGGATGAAATTCTGACAAACCTGCATTCAAAGAAAAATTATGAGTTTCGGGGAGGTTGATTCGCATTTGACTTTGAAGCTCTGGCTCTTCATACTTCTTCTTTCTTCAACTTTGTTTGGACTTGCAATTTTCGTGCATTCTAAATCTTGGCTAATAAATAAAAAGAAAATATTTGATTGAAAGGTTCGTAGTAGAAGTAATAAGATAAATTATATATATAATAGTAAAGAATTTCTACAAAACTTTAGATTGTGACATATCGTGAAACGAAGCAAACGTCTTTTTCTGGAGTCTTTTCTGCCTGATTATTCGATTTACAACATACTCTTCAATTCTCTTGATGTCTTCTTGTAATGTTGCCCACAAAACTGTCCCAGTGTTGGTGAAGAGAGATACTAACATTCCATCATGATGAGACCAAGCCATATATAGACTGCCTATTATCCCATCAAGCATAATTTATGAATACATTTCTTGAGAATTTGAAACAAAGGGGCCGAGCCCTTTACTGGTTGCCCATGTATCCAACATGATTTAAACCAAACGTAGTTATTACACATAAAATAAAAAAGGGTGAAATTAAAAATTTCTCATAACGTGACCAAAATCGATGTAGGCCGCCTACGTATCCCACCAAGGGAATCAGGCTAAGCATAGTTCATAAATACATAACAATGGGATCTTCTTACAAAATTTCTACTAAGTGGCCAGACCCGATGTGGGTTTCCTACGTATCCCGCCAAGGAATCAGGTCGGAACGTAGTTCTTCAATACATACCAAAATATTGCACGAAAATAATATAAAAGTTCCTAGCCATAGTATTTCTTAACCGCATCTGAATTGATGGCTTTCAGCCATATCTTTCCGTCCACTTTTTCTAGAATCAATGCTCCTCCAGTCAATACTCTGTGAACCACATAAGGCCCATGCCAATTAGCTGCAAACTTCCCCTTAGCTTCATCTTGGTGTGGGAATATCCGCTTTAAAACCAATTATCCCGGTTTGAACTTTCTCAGTCTTACCTTTTTGTTGAAATCTTTGGCCATCCTACGTTGATAGAGTTTTTCATGAAAAACTGCATTCATTCTCTCTTCATCAATGAACATCATCTATTCATATCGGCTTTGTATCCATTTGGCATCACTCAACTCAGCTTCTTGGATTATTCTCAAGGATGGTATCTCAACTTCCATTGGTAATACTCCTTCTGTTCCATAAACCAAAAGATAAGGTGTTTCCCCAGTTGAAGTCCTAATTGTGGTGCGATAGCCGATGAGGGAAAATGGCAAATTCTCGTGCAAATGCTTGTAATTATCAATCATCTTCCGTAATATTATTTTGATATTCTTGTTGGCAGCCTCAACTGCTCCAGTCATCTGAGGTCGATAAGGAGTGGAATTGTGGTGAATAATTTGGAACTTCTCACATATCTCATGCATCAAACCACTATTGAGATTATCTCCATTATGTGTTATAATTGAATTGGGGATGCCAAATCTACAAACTATGTTATTGCGAACAAAATCTGTCACCACCTTCTTTATCACAGACTTATGTGAAAATACTTCTACCCATTTATTGAAGTAATCAATAGCTACCAAAATGAACCTGTGTCCATTTGATGTGGATGGCTTAATAGGACCGATGACATCCATGCCCTAGGCTGTGAACGACTAAGAAAAACTTATCACATTGAGTTTATTTGGTGGAACTCGGATCAAATCACCATGAATCTGACATTGATGACATTTCCTCATGAAGAGAATAAAGTTTGTTTCCATGGTTATCCAAAAATATCTAGCTCGCAGAATCTTCTTCGCCAAAGAAAAACCATTCATGTGTGGCCCACATGTACCCCCGTGTATTTCTTCAATCAACTTGCTCGCCTCTTAGGAGTCAACACACCTTACTAACCCTACATCTGGAGTCCTCCTTTAAAGGATTTCTCCGCTTAAGAAAAACTGATTGGCGAGCCTCCGCAGTGTTCTCCTTTGAATATTGCTTATGCCTTCTGGATACTCTCCTTCTTTGAGATACCTCATAATGTCATAGTATCAAGGTTCTCCATCCAATTCTTTATCTACATGGAAACAATAGGCCGGTTGATCTTGCACATTGATCTTGATCAGATCTATGTAATTCCTGTCTGGATGTTGAATCATGGAAGATATGGTTGCCAAAGCATTTGCAAACTCATTTTGAGCTCTAGGAATATGCCTGAATTCTATCTTGACAATTTTTTTTGCATATTTCCTTCACGCATTGCAAATAGGGAAATATCTTCATATTCTTGGTGCTCCATTCGCCTTGTACCTGATGAATCAATAAGTCCGAGTCACCTATAACCAGCAATTCTTGTATATTCATATCAACAGTCATTCTGAGTCTAAGAATACAAGCCTCATATTCTATCATATTGTTAGTGCATAGGAACTTGAAAATTGCTGAGACTGGATAATGTTGACATAATTCTGAGACTAGCACTGCCCTAGCACCGACTCCTTTAGAATTTGCAGCACCATCAAAGAACATCCTCCACCTAGGATATTCTTCTGAAATATCCTCCCCAATAAATAATACCTCTTCATCAAGGAAGTAAGTTTTAAGAGGTTTGTATTCTTCATCCACAGGTTTTCAGCAAGATGATTAGCAAACACTTGTCCTTTGATGGCCTTTTGAGTGACATACATAATATTGAATTCACTTAGCACAATTTGCCATTTTTCCAACTTCCTAGTAGGCATAGGTTTTCAAAATATATATTTGAGTGGATCCATACTTGAGATGAGAAAAGTGGTATATGTGCATAAGTAATGTCTTAACTTTTGTGCAACCCAAGTCAAGGCACAACAAGTGCATTCCAATAAAGTATATCAGGCTTCGTAAGGTGTGAATTTCTTACTCAAGTAGTATATAGCTATTTCTTTCTTCCCAGTTTCATCATGTTGTCCCAACACACATCCGAATGCATTGTTTGATATCGATAAATATAGTAGCAATGGTCTCCCTGGTTCTGGAGGCACTAGGACAGGCGGACTAGGCAAGTACTCCTTGATTCTGTCAAAATCTTACTAAAAATCTTCAGTCCATTAGATAGAAGCATCTTTCTTCAACAACTTGAAGATTGGTTCACAAATTATCGTCGACTGTGCAATGAATCGACTAATGTAATTCAGTCAACCACAAAAACTTATTACATCCTTTTGACTTTTTGGAGGAGGCAAGTCTTGAATAACCTTTATCTTTGAAGGATCAAATTCTATGCCCTTTCTACTCACAATGAAACCCAACAATTTTCCAGTAGGGACACCAAATGCACACTTTGCAGGATTTAATTTCAGATTATATCGCCTTAACCTGTCAAAGAACTTCTTCAAATCTGTGATGTGATCTGAGCTCTTTTGTGACTTGATAATGACATATTCCATATAGACTTCAATCTCTTTATGGATCATGTCATGAAAAATGGTAGTCATAGCTTTCATGTATATTGCTCCTGCATTCTTGAGTCAAAAAGGCATTACTTGATAACAATATACTCCCCAAGGTGTGATGAATGCCATTTTCTCAGCGTCTTCTTCATCCATTAGAATCTGATGGTATTCTGCAAAGTAATCAACAAATGAATGCAACTCATGCTTTGCACAATTATCAATAAGTATGTGAATGTTCGAAAGAGGAAAATTATCTTTTGAGCTAGCCTTATTGAGATCTCGATAATCTACACATACTCTAATTTTTCCATCTTTCTTTGGCACTGACACTATATTAGCCAACCATGTAGGATACTTTATGACTCGTATGACGTTGACATCAAATTGCTTGGAAACTTCTTCCTTAACTTTTAAACTCAGATCAGGATTAATCTTTCTTAGCTTTTACTTAATGGGGGGGGGGGGGCAAGATGCATCGATCGGCAACTTGTGTGAAACAGTGTCTATGCTTAGACCTAGTATATCATCATAAGACCATGCAAATACATGCATATATTGTCTCAAAAGATCAATAAGTTCCTTTCTTTGAGACAGAGTCAGACGAATGCTAATTCTTGTTTCTTTCATTAGTTCTGAATCTCCCAAATTTACCATCTCAGCTTCATCCAAATTTGGCTTTCCTTTATTCTCAAAATGTTTAAAATCTTTAGTAAACTCTTCAGTCTGCACCGCTTCTTCATATTCCGCAAAAAATTATTCGATACTTAGAATTTATTTGCTTATTTCATTACATGTCATATTCTCGGTATTGGCAGATTTATTAGTTTGCTTGCTGAAAGGGAGTAGAAAAAATAAAAATAAAATTAATAATTAAGGACAAAATTTTGAAATTTAAAGCAAAAAATATAGTTTAGATGTGGCATTTAAGCTTCCAAAAGGTGGAGGCAAAACATTTGAATATTCTTAAACATAATTTAGGCCTCAATTTTGAATCATGTTATTTTATTAATTCTAATACAATCATCTACCAAGATTTCCAAAGAAATGCGGACAGGTTACAAGTCCAATTGTTCAAAGCATCTCCAGGCTCTGCATCCCATATGATTGGAGTCTCGGTACAATCCTCCAAAATCATATTGCATTCCACTTCTTCAATAAATAGGTTTTTGAGTCCTTCCATGAGGTTGTCTTTAGTGGCTTCCTCTGATTCTTTTATAATATATGCCTTTGGAAAATGACTGATTCAAGCATAGGATGAGCTGTGGCAATAAAATGTCACTTTTCCTTTTGAGATAGGCCAATGAGACTTCTTCAGAAGTAGGCTCGTATCCTAGACCAAAAGTGTATTTCTGGCCAGGCAACTGAATTGGTTCCATTATTCCATCCAAGTTCACTCCAAGACCTCGACCGGGCATGAAACCATTCTTTAACATTTCCCAAGCCACTATCATAAGCATATGTGGCAACTTTACCCTTTCAACTTGATTGACACACTTGATCTCTTTAGTATGGAATACAGACCCATCCAGTTCCTCAATACTTTCAACAACATGGATTGAATTGTCAGGATACATTAAATTACTACCTTCTCCATAAACAATAATTTCATGATTATTCCAAACGAATTTCAAATTTTGGTGCAGGGTAGAAGGGATCGCACCAGCCATATGAATCCATGGCCTCTCAAACAATAAATTGTAACTAACAGATATGTCCAATACTTGAAATTCCACTACGAACTTCTTGGGTCCAATTTGCAATGGAAAATCAATTTCGCTAATGACTCTCCTTTGTGTCCCATCAAAACCTCTAACCATAACATGATTTTCACGAATTTTTCCAATATCAATTCCCAAAGCTTGAAGGGTAATGAAAGAACATATGTTAACAACTGAACCGTTATCAATCAGAACTCTAGAAATGAACTTGTCCCTACACTTGACAATAATTTTCAATGCTTTGTTATGCCCTAAACCTTCAAGTGGTAATCCCTTTTCATGAAAAGAGACTTTGTTAGCCTCCAAAACCTGCCCTACCATGGCTGAAAGACTCTCACTTGTGATCTCAGCCGAAACATAAGCTTCACTTAGAACTTTCACCAAAGCACTCCTGTGAGTTGCAGAATTCATTAATAAGGACATTAAAGAAATTTGGGTGGGAGTCTTCTTCAATTGTTCAATAACAGAATATTCCTTCATTGGCATTTTCCTGTAGAAATCCTCTATTTCAGCTTCTTTCACAACCTTTTTTTGGTTACTCTCTTTATTTGGTCCTATTTGTGCAACATTTTCAGGGGCATAACATCGCCCAGATCTTTTCATTCCGGCATCAGCAGTTTTTACAACTATCTTTCCTATTCCTCCGTCCCTTATGTTAGTTGAGTAACTCAAAAGAACCACTTTAGTGTCAAAAGAAGTTGATTTAACCACCAAAACCGTAACCTTAGGCTTGGGAACCAGAACTTCTACTTCAAATGGCGCTCGTTCCTGGACTGTGATAATGGGAGAAATAAAGGCTGATATCATGACATTTTTCTCTTCTTTGACTGGCACAATGGTCCCTTCCAAATTGCGTTCTTCATCAATGGTGATAATGTTCACATTCCCATGGTTTGGCAGAGGATTGTTATTTACATTAGGGGCAACACCTTTGAGTTGAATGACTCCTTCTTTGATCAGTGCCTCAATCTTATCCTTGAGAGTAAGACAATTTTTGGTGTCATGTCCAACAGCTCTAGAGTGATAAGTGCAATGCCTAATCTCATTATACCATCTTGGAAGGGGATTGGTAATTTGTCCTTAGATTGGTTGGAGTACCCCTGCGGTTCTCAACCTTTTATTTAGTTGGGATAAAGGTTCGGCTAAAGGTGTATAGGTTTTGGCTGGTCTTTTTTCAAAGTTTGGGTGGGGCTTGGGTGGATTTGATGGGAGATTTGGTGATTGATAGTGGGATTGAAATGGGTATGTAGGCTAGTATTGTGAGGGATTTGGATAAGTAGGTGCTCTGGGTGGATAATAAATTGGCTGAGTGGGGTAAACTAGGTAAGGGGTAGCAGAGGTTGGTAATATGGCTGAGGAACTTGGGTATACTAACTATAGTATGAAGGTTGGGGTAATGTGTTTTGGTATGTTAACATTTGATTTGGCCTACGTTCATGGATGGTCATGACATTGGAAGCTCCATCTTTCTTCTTCTTAAGGGCTCCTCCAATTGAATCTGACATAATTGCCTTACTTGTTGCCTGCAAGCTGCTAAATTAGTGACTCCAACTGCGCCATTTATTTGGATCCTGACTTATCTTAAATGAGCTCGAGGATTTCCCTTCCCATCAAACACATCAAATTTTGGTACCTTATATCCCGTAGGCAACTCAACATCAGGATGAACACACAAATCCTCATACTCAAACCCTTCACACCTCTTGTGAACTTGAATACTTTTGAATGCTTCTTTCAAATTACGAATCTCCTTAGCTACATTTTCATCTATTTTTGATCTGGCCACTTTCTCCATCTCCTCATATGGATAAACTTCCGGCATGACTAGCATTGGAGTAATAAAAAGTTGAGCTTCTACTACATATACTTGCGACATATATTGCATGTTAGGAGTTGCAGTATATGTCATCGGTATGTATTAGGCCGCTTGGTATTTTTGGGTGAGCAAGTTGGTTTGGGTAAGTGGGGTATTTTGGGTTAGTGGGATAGTTTCGGTGAGTGAAGCTTAGGTAAGTGCTGTAGTTTGGAGGACTGGAGTTTGGAAAATATATGGGGTATTGAAAGGTAGTGGATTGGTTTGTTGTGATTTGATATTTGTGAAAGTGACTTGTGGTTGGTTGACGGGTTGTTTAGGAGCAGTCAAATTGGTTTTGAAAGGGAAGGATTTGGAGGGAAGTCTTGAGGTGAGGGAGAGTCAACAGGTGGAATAGTTGCATTTGTCCTATGTTTAGGAAGTGGTGTATTTAGGATGATGGACAAATTAGTAAGGTTTCAAAGTCGATCGATTTCACTTTGTATATTGGCCATTTGTTGTATCAGGTTAGCAATGTGTTCATCATAAGGGATTGGATCCCTTCCTTCCGAAGTCTCAGGTTCGTCTCTTGGGATAGTGACAAGTCCCAAACAATCTTGATCGAATGTGCTTGAATCAGTCATATCGGTGGATGATTGAGCTTTTGATCTAGTGAAGTATGGATGGTCCACTAGTTCATAGTCAACGCAAATCAACCTTTGGGTAAATAAATCAAAAAAGAAAGAAAAAAAGAAACCTCTATAAAACAAAAGAGAAAAATATTAGTATAAAGCGAATAATCGTTGCTTTAATCAATCAATTAGGCAGATAGTATTGACAAAGAAGGAAGCATGTATCACATAGTAAATAAATCACATAGTAAGAGGAGAAATCATTAATATAAAGACTTCATAATATGCACGGTACCTCTATTATGCTAGAGGTGGGCCTAAATACCAAATAAACGAGATTATGATAGGTTGATCCAAGCCATTAAGTTGAGGCAACTCAAGTTTGGAAGACAAAAGACCCAATTTTCATTAAATAACAATATAATGGTACAATAACAACAAACTACATGGAAAGATGACATAAAGTGGAAGCAATCCCAAGACTTGGCCTAATTCCTACTCTTAATCAAAATGGTGGAGTGGATGAAGATGATGCTCTAACACTGTTAGGCCCTGCTCTCGCATTATCCAGAATCTGCATTATATTCGCCATTTGAGCCCACATCTCAGGTGTAACTACTTTGGTTCCAAGATGACAGTGTCGTATCTAAATTGTAGTCCTAATATCCTCAAAACCTTGTTCACCTTCCGAGCTTATGATATTGCGATCCTCTCGAAGCCATGCCTGATATTCTGAATTTTTCTTGCTGGTCCATCTCCTACCTTCAATGTGATAACATTATCCCATTCATGAAGAATTTTATCAGCTCTAGGGACTTTAAAGTCTGATTCGAAGGAAATTTTAGAAGATTTTATGTTTGCTCGTAGAGGAATCATTTGTGCTTGACCGAACTGTTAAAGCACGCATATCGGGACATATGCCTAGAGATCTTCCAATCCACAGAGCTCGATGTAGTAAAACCCTCTACATCTTATGTAGGCAATAGGATATGAGAGTAGTGGATATTTCCATTAAATTTGGTTACTAGTACGGGAAATCAAGAACTCTTACCAATCATTAGTACCAACTGGAGACACAAACCTTTTCATTCTATCATAAAAACTGTTAATATGATTTGTATTACTAAAGCATACATCTACCATGTCATCACTTTGGTAAAAATGTTCTATCACCCCCATTTTAAAAAGAAGATTGCAACCCTCAAAGAAGCTTGTTTCTCCTCTTTTACACTTTCCGAGGCCCCGAAGTATTTAAGCCAAAATCATAGGAACCAAGGTGATTTCCTTTTCGTTGACTCCTTTGAAAAGTGCTTTAGCCACATAGCATATACAAGTGCTAATCTTCCTATGTTCTTGTGGGAATACCAAGGTTCCTAGTAAAGCCACAACAAATACAATAGGACGGTTAACTTGCCAATGGATAGAGGTGCAAGAGAATTCTTTTCTGAATAACTTGTAACTGTCCGAGCATCCATGCCTTCCATATAAGTAATCCCAGAAAACCCAATTATGTTTGAAGCACCCGAGTTCCCTGGTGTTTTTCAATCCTAAGTATCAATTTCTTTTCCTGACTAGCTGTGTGGAATAATTTGACCTCTTCCTCGATACTTCAAACTAGTGAAATAGTGGATTTCCTCTAATGTAGGTTTTAACTCAAAGTCCTTGAATGCGAACACAGCACGATCTGGATCCCAAAATGGAATTAATGCACTAACTACATGCTTATCCAGGGAGATTGAATAGTATAATAAGGAAACCTATTTTTTTTTTGTAATTGCTGATTTCTCGCTGGGGCTATAATTTTTCCACCATTTCTTCAATTTGTATGGGACACCCTCGACCATCCTAATTTTGGATACTTGGGGAATTGAATCCATCTTACAATACAAATTAATAAAATGAGGACCCATTTTCCAAACTCATCATGTCAAAATTGGCTTGGATCCGTCTATCATTATCATGTTCCATAAAATATGCTTATTGGTCGTTGGGTCGTGAAACCCGTCGACATATGGGTAGTTTTCCTAAATGTGGAATTGACACCATAGGTCAACCCAACTAAGCTATATTCATGCATGACTTCGATTGAAAGGGAAGCATAACTCTATCATATGTTTTTCTAAGATTTGGCTCACTAGACAAGAGGTTCCTAAGCGGACAACTCGAGTGAGAAGGCTACGCGGCCACACGGAAAAGAATACGGACACTCCGCGCATACGCCAACTCTCCTAAATTTGGGATTTTTGAAAAAAACTTTGTGGGTGCGCAAAACACACCTCATGCGTATGTGTGATAGTGTCAATTTTCCAGAATTGGAGGAAGTATGAACGGAATGACAGTTTATAAAACAGTAACAAATATTCAAATACATAAAGCAATAAAATAATTATAAATATATAATTAATATCAAGCAATAACAAATAAATAATCACATAAATAAATCGGCAAACAATTAAATGTAAAAAAAATATGAAAATATAAAAACAATTCTAATCATTAACCTAAGTCTGTTATACTTTAGAAATTATTCCCCAGCAGAGTCGCCAAGCTATTATACCCCATTTTAACTCGAGGTCAAATGGTGTACAACATATTGGTGTTTTTTAAATTATTTAATTTAAGGAGTTGCCACCTAATTATTTTTTAAGGTAAATTAGGATAACTAAATAATTAACTAATTTAATGTTAAAAAAAAACTCCAATTAGTGGTCTACTTATCTTATGTGATTCTAGGTAAGGGTTCTAGTTATCCTAAAGGGAAGGGGTTAAACATCCTTTAAGATTTATTAAAAATGATTACCGACCAGACTTAAAACTAGAAATATTGCTAAAAATTTTGAAAACAAGGGTGAGTAATTAAGTGAGAAAAGTTTTTCAAATTTGAATTTAATAGAGGAATATTGCACTTTGAGTTTTTTTTTCTATTTAGAATGGAATGACCTGCATCTCTGCCAATAAATAATTAATTGTTTAAAACAACATAGTTGTGAAAAGAATACACTAAAATATAAGCTTTACACATGAAATAAGTGCATGGTTTAAAAAATATTTTTTACTAGTAGCTTGGCCTTAAAGAAAGATATTGTTTTTTTTATATAAAAAATAGAAAGCTGCCACTATGATGACTCATTTTTCTAATAAGAAATACCCAAACCCGGACATTTATATAACATTAGCTGTTGCATTCAAGAATGAGAACATATTGTAATCACACAAGCAAGTTTAACATATAATTGTAATAATAATAATAATACTAATAATAGTAGTAGTGATAGTAGTAGTAATAATATTAATAATAAATAATAATAATAATAATAATAATAACAACAATAATAATAATAATAACAATAGTAATAAAATAATAATAATAATAATAACAACAACAACAACAATAATAATAATAATAGTAAAAAAAATACTAATAATGATAATTACAATAATAATAATATTAATAAAAAAAAGTAACAACAACAACAACAACAACAACAACAACAACAATAACAATAATAATAGTAAAAATAATAATAATAACAGTAGTAAAAATAATAATACTAACAATAATAATAATAGTAAAAAATAATAATAATAACAGTAATAAAAATAATAACAACAACAACAACAACAACAATAATGATGATAAATAATAATAATAATAATAATAATAATAATAGTAATAATAATAATAATAATAATAATAATAATAATAATAATAATAATAATAAAGATAATAACAATACAACAACAACAACAACAACAACAACAACAACAACAACCCAGTGAAATCCCACAACGTGGGTCTGAGGAGGGTAAAATGTACGCAGATTTTACTCCTACCAAGGTAGAACGATTGTTTCCGGGAGACCCTCGGCTCATTAGAAGCATAAAAAGAAGTCAGATAAGACTAATAATAATAATAATAATAATAATAATAATAATAATAATAATAATAATAATAATAATAATAATCGTAATAATAATAACAACAATAATAACGATGATAATTATAATAATAGTAAATAAAAAATAATAATAACAATAACGGTAATAATAATAATAATAAATAAAAAAGGTAATAATAATAATAATAATAATAATCATGGTAATAATAATAATACTTAATAATAATAATAATAATAATAATACCGATAATAATAATAAAAACAACAATAATAACGATAATAATAATAATAATAATATTATTAATAATAACAAAATGCTGAAAATATAAGCAGGTGAGATTGACTTGGAGTGAGACCATCTTGTTTTGTTTGCTATTTAAGAAGTCTGAGATATCGGTTCCATGTGATGAAATGATGATTATATCGAGTCTCAAAGACTCGAATTTTATTAGAATCCCAAATCAAGACTCCATTTTTTTGCTCCCAAAGTGTTCATGCAAACAAGAAAAGAGTGAAGAAATTAGTAATATGATTCAACTTTAAAAAATAAAAATAGATCCAAGTGAAATCATAAGATAGCAATGTTTTTTTTGTTATAGCTAAAGTGAGCAGAGATAACATTTTATCGTAATGACAATGAAAATAGAGGAATATGGAATGAATATTACCTGTTGTTGGACAGTGAACAGGGATGCCTCAGTCACGAATCTATCCTCTTCAAGTAAAATCTGATGTAGTAGAGAGAAAAATAAAAAATTCTTTTAAGAAAAATATGCAACTCTCTCTTTCGAAACTTTTCTGTCTTCCCTCCTCCCCTCTGTCTTTTTTTTGAGTCTCCAATATATATAGGGATATGTGGATAAAATAAAATAATAGAAAATGGCAGATGAATAAGATAATACGGAATAAGCGAATGAATAAAATAACACGGAATGAGCGGATATATATATTTTAATAGGGATAGACGGATGTTATATTTTAATGTCATATATATATATATATATATATATATATATATATATATATATATATATATATATATATATATATATATATATATATATATATATTGAAGAGGGGAACAAAGGATGATGGATATATTAACATAGTATTAATATAGGGCATGGGCGGGGGCACACATTGAATATAATATTAGTATAGGGATATGGGGAGGGGCATGCGTGAAATATAATATTAGTATAGGGATATGGGGAGGGGCAGATTAATGTATATATATTGTATTTTTATTTTATTATTATTATTATTTTTGAAAAAGGGAATTTTGTAAAGTGTAGAAATTGAGAAACTATTTAATGATTTTATTATAGTGAGGAGTAGATTAGTTTAGGTGTAGTATATAAATAGAATGGGATGTGAAAATTGGGGGATGGTATTTATTATTTGCATGATTGTAGTATTAATGTAGGAATTAAAATATTATTATTATAACATTAATTATGTGTTATTTAGGGGGAGAAATGAAATGTAAACTTAATTAGTGAATTCGGTTTAAAAAATCAAATAAGACGAATTAATATCAATTAATTAACGAGCTTCTTAATTTTTTAACAAAAAATAAAATAATTAACCTAATTGTAACCAATTACTAATTTATGAAATAATTAATAATAATAAAAATAATCTTTTTTATAGGTCAATTTTGAATATTACTTAAAGGTAATAACTATATAACAAAAAACTGTATATATTATGACGATGACAAAATTATTTAAAATAATCTTGAAAATATTTTTGGTTTTATAAAAGCCAATTATTTTAATTTATTTAAAATTAAAGAAAGATAAAATGAAAAATAAAATGAGTAAACATCAATTAATCAACAAACTTCTTAATTTTGACAGAGTAAAATAATTAACTTAAGTTTAAACTAATTAACTTGAGTCTATTAATTAAGCCAAACTGATTAACAAAATATTTATTTTAAAAATAAAAAATTCTTTTTTAGACGATTTTCGAATAATGATAAAAAGTAATGATTATATAAGTAAAAAAAATATATTACTATTAAAGAATTATTAAAACACACACACACACACATATATATATATTTTAATTATGTTGTGGAGGTCCAAAATTGGGTGTCAACATGCTTTATGCTTGTTATGCCTCTGTTGATTGTAGGACTCCGATTGTTAAGTTCCAATTCTAAATGAACCTATCTTAGAATAGAAGGGTAGTCTTATGGTGCCTGAGGGTACGTTTATCTCTTACCTTAAGGCCAGAAAGTTGATCTCTAAGGGGTGTATCTATCACATCGTTAGAGTCAAAGATAATAATGTTGAGCCCCCTACTCTCGAGTGAGTCCTGATTGTAAATGAGTTTCCTAAAGTGTTTCCTGAAAATTTGCCCAGAGTCCATCAGGATAGGGAGATTGACTTTGGGATTGATGTCCTTCCTGATACACAGTCTATCTCTATTCCTCCATATAGAATGGCTCCTGCTGAGTTGAAATAATTGAAAGATCTCCTAGATAAGGGATTTATTAGGCCGAGTTTCTCACCTTGGGGCGCTCCTACCCTTTTTGTGCGAAAGAATGATGGATCATTGAGAATGTGCATTGACTATCGTCAACTGAACAAGGTCACCATAAAGAACATGTATCCTCTTCCCAGGATAGATGATTTGTTTGACCAGTTTTGGGGTTCCACTTGCTTCTCAAAGATAGACCTCAGATCAGGCTACTACCATTTGAAAGTGAGAGAATGTGACATCCCAAAGACTGCTTTTTGAACCCGATATGGTCACTTCGAGTTTCTTGTTATGTCTTTTGGTTTGACTAACGCTCCTACAACATTTATGGACTTGATGAATCGAGTTTTCAAATAGTACTTGGACATCCTTGTGATTGTGTTCATCGACGACATACTGGTTTACTCCAGAAATAAGGAGGAGCATGCCAATCATCTCAGAATTTTTCTTCAGACACTCAAAGATAGAGAGTTGTATGCTAAATTTTCAAAGTGTGAATTTTGGCTTGCTTCTGTGGCATTCTTAGGCCATGTTGTACCTGGTGAGGGTATACGAGTTGATTTGCAGAAGATTAAAGTGGTAAAGAAATGGCCCACACCCATATCCCCAACTAACATAAGAAGTGTTTTGTGTTTGGCTGGTTACTACTGAAGGTTTGTTGAAGGCTTTTCATCTATATAATCTCCATTGACTAAGCTGAATCAGAAAAAGGCTAAGTTACAATGGTTAGAAGCTTGTGAGAAAAGTTTTTAAGACCTAAAAATGAGGTTGACTACTGCTATAGTTTTATCCCTAGATGAGGGGAAAAATGGATTTGTTATCTATTGTGATACGTCCAGAGTTGGATTGGGTTATGTATTAATGCAGAAAGGTAAGGTTTTTGGCTATGCTTCCAGGCAGCTTAAAATTCATGAGAGGAACTACCCGACTTACGACCTTGAGTTGGTAGTCGTAGTATTAGCTCTCAAGATTTGGCTACATTATCTCTATGGCATGTATATTTATGTGTTCACAGACCACAAGAGCCTACAATATGTGTTTACTCAGAAAGAGCTGAACCTGAGGTAGATGAGATGGCTTGAGCTACTCAAGGACTATGATATGAGCATTCTCTACCACCCAGGTAAAGCTAATGTTGTTGCTGATGCTCTTAGTAGGTTATCTATGGGGAGCACTGCCCATGTGGAAGAGGGAAAAAATGATTTTTCTAAGGTCGTGCATTGGCTTGCATATTTGGGAGTTCAACTTATTGATGCTAGTGATGGTGGTACTATTATTAGGAATGGGGCTGAATCATCATTAGTTACAGAGGAGAAATAAAAACAAGATCAAGATCCCATCCTCCTCCAATTGAAAGGTGTTGTCCACAAACAAAAGGTAATGGGTTTTACCAAAGGGGAAGATGAAGTGTTGCGGTATCAGGAGAGGTTGTGTGTTCCAAGTGTTGATAGCATTCGAGAAAGAATTATGGCAGAGGCCCAAAGCTCTAGGTATTCCATCCATCTAGGTTCTACAAAGATGTACCACAACTTAAGAGAAGTATATTGATAGAGTGGAATGAAGAGGGATATAACAGAGTTTGTGTCCAAGTGCCCGAACTGCCAACAAGTCAAAGTTGAGCACCAAAGGCCTTGTGGGGTAGCTTAGAACATTTAGATTCTAGAATAGAAATGGGAGATGATAATATGGACTTCATTATCGGTTTACAGTGATTCCGCAGGCAACATGACTCTATTTGGGTGATTGTGGATAGGATGACCAAATCAGCCCATTTCTTACCTGTTAAGACTACAGACACCACAGAGGACTATCCCCGATTGTACCTTCGAGAAATTTTCAGACTTTACGAGGTCCCCTTATCTATCATCTTAGATAGGGGATCTCAATTCACTGCTCAGTTCTGGAAGTCATTCCAGAAAGGTTTAGGTTTGAAGGTGAATCTTAGTGCCGCTTTCCATTCTCAAATAGATGGTCAGGCAAAGTGTACTATTCAGACCCTTGAGGATATGTTGAGAGCTTGTGTTACGACTTCAAAGGTAATTGGGATGACCATTTTCTACTTATTGAGTTTTCTTACAATAATAACTTTCATTCGAGCATTCAAATAGCTCCATATGACGCTCTTTACCAGGGGAGGTGTAGGTCACCAATTGGTTGGTTTGAGGTTGGCGAAGCTGAGTTGATTGGACCATACTTGGTTCATCAAGCTATGGAAAAGTAAAGATTATCCAAGAAAGGTTAAAGATTATGCAAAGTCGTCAAAAGTCCTACACTGATGTTAGGAGAAGAGACTTGGAGTTTGAGGTAACTGATTGAGTGTACCTAAAAGTTTTGCCCATGAAGGGAGTTATGATATTTGGGAGAAAAGGAAAATTGAGTCCCTGATACATTGGTCGTTACTAGATTATAAGGAGAGTTGGAAAAGTCGCCTATGAGTTAGACCTTCCACTAGAGTTAGATACCATTTATCCAATGTTCCATATTTCTATGCTTAAGAAATGTTTGGGAGATCTTTCCCTTGTTGTCCTGACTGAGAGTATTGGCGTGAAAGATGGTTTGAGTTATAAAGAAATTCCAGTCCAAATTCTTGATTGATGGGTTCATAAATTGAGGACTAAAGAGGTTGCTTCAGCTAAAGTTTTATGGAGAAATCAATTCATTGAGGAAGCTACATGGAAAGATGAAGAGCATATGAAAGCTAGATACCCCCATCTATTCGTGCCTCCTAATGATGACGTCGATGATAATGTTCCCTTTTCCTATCTTTGAATTGAGGTTCATTCAGAATTTGAGTATTTGATGTGTATTACTGAGTTTGAGTAGTTGATTGTATGAATGTTTGATAGTTGAGCTCTTGATTGTATTCATGCCTTGAGTAAAACCTTATCTTAGTCTTCATTCGAAGATGAATGATCCCAATGGGGATATATTATAACACCCCATGTTGTCCTAACCTAAACTAGGCTCGATGACGATGAGAGAAGCCGAGGAAAATAGACTATAGCAGTTGCTATGAGTCAATTACAACTCGTAGAAGATTCTACGAATCGTAAGATGGACTCATGGTGTTGGGACTAAGGTGGAATAATTTGATCAAGTGTGAAGAGGAATTACGAGTCACCTTACGGCTTATAAGGATGTTGACAACTTGTAAGAACGAGTCGTAAAGAGTCATTGCTTAAGTTCTGAAGTCACAAGTCTCAGTACTTTCGCTACAAGTCATCAAGACTGATCGTAATGGTTCCTACGAGTCATAGAAATGACTCGTAGAAACACCTAAAACTTAGCCAAATTCTAGAACCTGAATGTCACTTCTACGAGTCAAGTTGACGACCCATCAAAAAGTCTACGAGTCATAATAATGACTTGTATGAAAAGTTCAAAGACTTAGTTTTCTCTGATTTTTGAGGACCTGTAGGACGAGTAAGTCCTACGACCCATTAAAGTTTTGATGACCCATAGAAACGACCCGTATACGGCCAAACTCAGATTTTTTTGAAGGATAGTTTGGTCTTTTCCCATCATTTCCAATCAAAACCTCGATGTTTTGGGACTATTTTGAGTCCCTCAATAGTACCCTACGTGCCTAAGCCTTTATTAACACTTAGCTTATTTTGAGAGCAAGGATTGGAGAAGGGAAAAAAGCTAGGGTTCAAGCGTTTACTCCCATCTTCCAAACTTTTGATTTTTCTTCGAGTTACAGTTATGTAAGGATAACTAAAGCATGATTTAAGTTCTTCCATATGCCCCTAAGTATACGATTGATTGAGTAGTAAGTGATATAGGTCTCCTACGAATGAATCTTTGAAAGATCTTTATAAATCCTAGTATATTTTTGCATAACCTTGCATGATTGATATTTTTCATGAATTAAACACTTAAAATATATGATTTTGTTTCTCCCTACATGAACCCTATTTGAGTATTAAATTTCAATCTATTACATAGTGATTGAGTCTAAAAGTTCTATTGGTGAATATTGAATGAGCATGAGCCGAACTTGAGTTGGATAGAAGAAGTATAAATGATTATTGATTAGAGTTTTGATGAGTCATGAATGAGTCTTGACAAGAATGTCTAATTGAAAGAAATGATGATTGAGATAATGATTGAGTTGATTAGAGTCCAATGTGACTAGATGGATTGATTTGTATAAACTTATTGATTTGAGTCTTATGAACATATTAAGTCTCGAGAGGACTATTGAGCACCGAATTGGGTAAGAGTGTAATTGTAACTCAATTCCCATGAACTACGTGTTTAGCATAGGATGGAGGGTTAAACCTCTCAAGTCCCAAAATGATGGACTTTGATTGATTGTAGATCCAATGATAGTCATTCGTCCTTTACTCTAGCAAGGTATTAGACAGGTGTGGCAACGACACCGCTTCATTGTACATCATCAGCTCATAGGTGATAGTTGTTGGTTAGAGAAACTCCCAATTAGGATATGATCTTGCATGATACGATTGTTAAATTAAGATTGTAGATGACTGAGTTGATTTGAGAAACATTTGCTAAATCCTAATTTTTCGCATATCCTTTGAGTTGATTGATGAGCTTGAGGTAAGTATTTGTTGACTGTTTCTCCTTCCAACTACTTTACATACTTGTACATTCCACGTACTGAGGCTATTTGGCCTGCATCATGAAATGATGTAGATACAGGTGTTGGAGATCCTCAACAGGTGCATCATTGGCGATCACTTCTACTCTCAGAGTTGGTGAGTCCCCCTTGCATTCGGAGGCACTCTGGATTAGTTATCCTTTCTTTGAAGTATTTCTTTTTGGGTAGCCATGAACTTGTAATTGACACCTTCTAAATAATATTAAAGGCTTTTTAGACAGATAGATGATAGTGTCGAGTAGATGTTTTGGTTTCCAAAACTATCCTTATGATATGGAGTTGATTTGAGATTTGTTTTAAATACATTATTCTTCTCGAAATATTGATTTGGTTTGCGCACTTTCATGTATTTTAAATTGATATCGAGTCTTCCACTAGGTAATTGAATATGTGATAGGACCAAGTGGTTCGCTTGGGGACCAACATTTGTCTTCGAGTGCTGGCCACGCCTAAGGTACCCCTATGTATGCGATGTATGCTAAGATGGATTATGGTTGGGGTCGCTCACATCCCGATCGCCGTGTTATGGCTTTGCCCTAGTATAGTTTATGATACACTTGGTATCAGAGTACAAGGTTTAGAAGAGTTCTAGGGAGTCTAACATGCCGCGTTAAGTAGAGTCTTATTCATTAGTGTGAAGCCCGCCACATCTATGAATAGAAGGATACGAAACGTCTTAGGAAAAGTCTCCTTTCTTGCATGATCTATGTCACTTTTATCACGACCCAACCACATAGGCCGTGACGGGTGTCCAAGCTGGACACTCGCATATATCTCTGTTAACTGTAAGTAAATCTATCGCATGATCATGTATTGGCACAACCTGTCTCCTGAGGGGTCACAACTTATCATTTAGGAAATATAACATATAAGCCAACAAGGCTATCATAGCATGTGGGGTCGTCCCATTATATACATACACGCGAGCCGACAAAGCTGCCACGACAAAGGGAAAGTCCCAAAACATAAGTCATACACACACAACTGAACACACATATATACATAACCCACACACATGTCTACAGACCTCTAAGAGTAATAATGATAACATATGGCGGGACAGGGCCCCCGCCGTACCCCTGAATAAAACAAATATATGCATCATAAGATCAGTACCAAAAAGCTAGGCTCCGACACAATGGAGCACTTCAAAAGCTGTTGACTGGAAATCCTAAGCTGGTGGATCTCCAAAATGCATATCTGTACCTGCGGGTATGAAACGTATCCCCCCAAAGAATGGAGGGTCAGTACAATATGTGTACTGAGTATATAAAACATAACATAGCATAAATGAGATTACAGCTGAAATAGGGATGTAGGGGACACGTATACCCTTTAATAAATCATTGTACCTGTATCTTATAAAATAAAGTCATGTATACCCTCATCACACACCGTACTCGGCCTGCTAGGGGACTCGGTGTTACAAATACATCATTCTATCATCATAGGCATATATGTACTATTAGCACTGTGGAACGTACAGCCCGATCCATGTACATGCAATATGTTAGCGCTGTGGAAAGTTTGGCCTGATCCCTATATAATATAACATGTTAGCGCTGAGGAACATTCGGCCCAATCTCTATACATACAACATGTTAGCGCCGAGGAACATTCAGCCCGATCCCTATACATACAATATGTTAATGCTGAGGAACGTTCGGCTCAATCCCTATATAATATAATAATGCATATACGTGCACGTAAACCTTAGTAATATAGCAGACATATCCCGAATATCATCATAAAATATGTCAAAGAGCCTCTAGGTATAGAAGCTTACACATCCATTCTCTATTCAGCATATAGAAGGCTCGGGGAATAGGAGTTTAACCACTTTAAGAATCCTAACCTCAAGAAGTGTATACGATTCACGAGTTATACTCGGAACTTATGAATGGAATTTTCCTCCAAGCACATATTACATTCCACTTACATCTAAGACATGCCGAAAGAAAATAAGGTATAGCTTTACATACTCATCACTTCATAACGTATGGAAGGCTTGAGAAACCCTAGTTCAATTACTGTAAGAGTACTTTCATCAAGAAGTAAATAAGTACCATGAATTATACTTGGCATTTATGAGTAGATTTACCCTCAAGCTCATATCATTTATTACTTAACTTGAAGACATGCCAAAAGAAAGGAGAGATAGGCTTTACATACCTTTGATAGATTAGCCGTAATCTAGCTCGCCTCACCACTTTATTAACCTATTTAACATGAAAGTAACACTAATGTCAATAACCCTTGACTTTCTATCTTCCATATCTACGATTAATCCTCCATAGGAATCATTTCCTTATTCACCTTTCTCGACTAGTCTATTAGTTAGTTGAGAAGTTAACAGAAATTAGGCAGCATCTCCCCTATAACCTGCCCTATCCGAACATCCAATTACATATTCAATTAGTACAGCCAACCAACAACAACAATCAGCAGCTATGTATAAGTAAACCACTTCAATATTACACAATACAAACTCCAACAATTCGCCCAAAATCATGATACCAAAATAAGGTTTTCAATCGTTAATTCATAAAATATTTAACCATACGAAATGGAGGGTTATGTGGCTACAACCAGAAGAACCTACACCTATTTTGACCCACGTTCCATCCCTGTAACATGCAATTAAACCATTTCCAAAGACAACACCACAATCATAACAACACTATGCAACTTTAACAACTTTAACTCGGCTAGAATGACTTTGATTTCATTTGTTCACAACGTCCAGCATACTTATGTAATTTTTTCTACTTCCAGCTTCATTTAACATAAGTAATATACTCCATAACAACATCATTAACTCCAACTCGAAAGGGAGAACCTTACCTTGCCGCAATTCGACTTCAGAAGCTCCTTGACGTGATTGAAATTGATGGGCTGTTTGCTGCATTACCTTGCTGCCCCAAATAATTAATTTATGCTATTAAACACCGTTACTCAATAGAAGAATACCCTAGATAATTAATTCATGGATCAAAAATGGAGGGCTCACCTTATTCTTTGCCAACCCGTGGCTACTCTCTCTTCTTCTCTACCTTTTTCTTTTCTCAATTCTCTCTCACTTTTCTAAGTTAGAAGAAGAAAATGTGATGACTTAGTCATCATATGGTGTATATATATCCTCCCTTAGGAAGTGATATGTGTTATCCCCTAAGAGTGACACATGTCCATCCCCTATTGGGCCACCGCCTCCATGCATCTAATCCAAGGCTGCCATGTGGAAGGGTGGGGCCCACCCCAAGCAGGTGTATCACCTACTTGGTCCAAGTAGGTGCAACACCTGCTTCCATGTGTCACCCCCTCATGCTGCTAAATGTCATCTCCTCAGGCTTCCATGTGTCGTCCTCTTCTCCATTTTGTAGGTTCGTAATCTTATCTCACTTCAAGAACCTATTTAGTCCTTACTACTTAAGCTCTACATGTACTCAAGTAGCTTAAGTACGTAAGACATCCAAGTTGGGAGCTTAAACAAGTAGGGCAATGACCACGACTCACTACTTAGCCTCTGACTCCTTCCCAATCCTTCTAAACCTATTTCCACCGATCACTACTCACATAGAACTTCATAGATAACATAGATCCCATGGCAATCATTTAGAGAAAAAGAATAAAAAACATGCTCCAATGTCTAGAAGTACGGGGTATAACAATGCGGTAGAGTGGTTAAGTCTTTTCCCTCTAATGCTTGTTCTTTGCGATTTTCAGAATATGCCCCCAAGAAGGTACCCCTCTAGAAGGAGCATGGTCAAGGTGGAGCAACAAGATCCAAATGACCTTTTGAATGATCAAGTTTCAAATGTCGATTTCTGAGTGGCCTTTCAAGTACTTACTCAAGCCATTACTACTCAAGTTAACAATAAGGTTATTGCTCTTGTGAACCCAAATGTTGGTATGGCGATGATAGGAGTTCGTGATTTCATGAGGATGAATCCTCTAGAGTTTAGGGGTTCTAATATTGAATAGGATCCACAAGAGTTTGTTGATAGCATCCATAAGATTGTTGAGATCATGGGGATTTTCCCGATTGAGAGGGAAGAGTTGGCTATGTACTAATTGAGCGGTGTTGCTCAAATTTGGTTTAATCAATGAAAAAGTGAGAGGCCTAGAGAGGCGGAGCCCGTGACTTGGGATGAGTTCAAGTGGGTATTTCTTAATCGCTTTTTCCTACTAGAGTTCAGGGAGGCAAAAGTACAAGAGTTCATCAACTTTAAGAAAGGTGGTATGAGTGTGAGGGAGTATGCCTTTAAGTTTATGTCAATTGTCAAAATATGCTCCATTCATGATTGCCGACTGAAGAGCTCGTATGAGCAAGTTCATATCGAGAGTGTCGGATATGGTAGCGATGGAGTGCAAAACAAATGTGTTGATTAGGGAGATGGATATATCTAGGCTCCTAGCCTATGCAGAGCAAGTAGAGGGTGATAAATTAAAGATGAAGAATAGGGAGTCTAGGAGGACAAGGACCGATGGTAGTGAATTATCTAATGCTAAGTACAGAAGTGGTGGACGTCCTCATTTTTGCCAAAAGTACTCCGGCCAAGGGTCTTGTAATACCACTACTCCAAGATTTGACAAGGATAGGGTTACCAACCCCAAGCATCAAAGAGGTGCGCCTATTGGCCAAGTTACTCCCACATGCAAGAAGTGTGGTAGGAACCGCAAAGGTGCATGTCTAGCCGGTTTGAATGTGTGCTACCGGTGTGGTAAGATAGGTCATCATGCTAAAGAATGCAAGGTCAAAGATGTTCATCCTCAAGGCCAAGTTGCTCAAGGTGCCCAAGTGCAACCAAAGGGTGATCAATGCAACAATAAGTTTTTTGCCCTCTATGGTAGGCAAAAGGTGAAGAAGACTCCCGATGTGTTATCGGTATGCTACGGGTCTTTCACTATGATGTTTATGCTTTCATTGATCCTAGTGCAAACTTGTCATTTGTTTCCCCTTATATGGCCATGAGATTTGATATTAGTCCCAGGACATTATTAGAGCCTTTCTCTATTTATACTCCTATAGGTGAGTCGGTTGTGGCTAAAAGAGTTTATAAAAGTTATCCGGTTAGGGTCTTCCATAAAGTTACTCTGTGTGATCTAGTTGAGCTTGAGATGACCGATTTTGATGTTATCTTTGGTATAGATTGCCTGTATGCATGCTATGCTTCTATTGGTTGTAGAACCCGAGTGGTTAAGTTCCAATTTCCAAATGAACCAATCCTAGAATGGAAGGGTAGTAATTTCGTGTTTAAAGGTCAATTCATTTCGTGCCTTAAAGCTCAGAAAATGATTTCCAAGGGTTGCATATATCATTTTGTAAGGGTTAGGGATGAGAATTCCAAAGCCCCTATTCTAGAGTCGATCCCCATTGTTAAATGAGTTTTCGGATGTATTTCTCGATGATTTACGCCGTGTTCCTCCAAAAGGGAAATTGACTTTGGCATAGACCTTCTTCCAAATACCCAACCTATTTTTATTCACCCTTATCGGATGGCCCCAACAGAGTTAAAGAGTTGAAGGATCAATTTAAAGACTTCTTAGAGAAGGGTTTCATTAGATCAAGTATATCCCTATGGGGTTCTCCTGTATTATTTGTTAGAAAGAAGGATGGATCATTACGTATGTGCATTGACTACCAGCAATTGAACAAGGTAACCATCAAGAATAAATACCCGATTCTAAGGATAGATGACTTATTTGATCAATTGTAAGGAGAAAGTTACTTCTCCAAAATAGATCTTCATTTCCGCTATCACTAATTGAGGGAAGAAAGACCAGGCCAGAAAAAGGCTACGGGGAACTGGGCTGAGCAGTAGCATTGGAGCTAGCTTGGCAAGAGATGAGCTTGAGCTTTATCCCATTCTGATTCTTGGAAAACTTATAGAAGATAGGACCGCCCTTTCCGATCCTGAAACAAAGAGAGTTCGGCTGAGGGAGTGTGATATTCCTAAAATGGCATTTCGAATGAAGTATGGCCATTATGAATTTCTAGTTATGTCATTCGGTTTGACCAATACCCCTACGACTTTCATGGAATTAATGAATAGGGTGTTCAAGCAATATTTAGACATGTTTTATGATGATATTTTGGTTTACTCTCGGAATGAAGAGGAACATACTAATCACTTGAGAATTGTGTTGCAAACTATAAGAGATAAACAACTATTTGCAAAGTTCAACAAATATGAGTTTTGGTTAAAGGATGTAACGTTCCTTGGTTTCATTGTGTCCGGTGGAGGGATTATGGTTGATCCTAAGAAAATCGATTTTTGCGACCCAAGCCTAGGGCCTAGACGTGACATAGTAAATGAGAAACCTCTTAGCATTCTTTTAGCCTTTTATAGGTAATGACAATAAATAAACAAGCAAAAATCATAATAGTAAATTTTCAACTTATATATGTCCAACAATATCTCTAACTTTTAGATTTAATGGGGCTAAGACAAGTCCCTAGCTCACCCTTAATCATAATTGAAAAAAATGCCATAGTAAGTGTCTAGAGATTTCAACATATCATAAGCTAAAAAGATAAATGAGTATTGTTACCAGAACATGGGAACTCACCAAAAGTAGTCTTCAAACAAAATCTCAACTAGCCATGTGGAGGAGAATGAGGAGGAGCACCGGTCCCTACATGGTGATATCATGTAGGCAAAAGAGTATGAGTTAGTACTTTGAATGTACTAAGTATATAAGCATGCATGAAAAGTGAGAAAATATTAAAATATTTATGTAATATGAAACATAATGCAATGCATGCATAATCAATCATATAGATATCCTTTAAAACATTCATATTTTTGGGAAAATGACCATAATTGATATTTAAGACCATGCGAGCTATTACATGGAATCCAACATAACCCCCTACATTGGCTGGGGAGACTACTTGCCAGGTAGAACTCCATCAACTTCATTCATTTCTTTAACTTTAACTTTAAGACGTTTCATGGATCCATTAGCCTAAGTCTACAAGGGCTCCTATGTTGGCACATAGTTAATTAGACAAGGGGTTGCTTCTAGGATTCCCTTACTGAATCCCACCTCAATGCTCCATTCGGTGCTAAGTCAATCCTATAGAATAGTTTAATACTTCAAAATAGTCATAGTATATAGCTTGAGAATTCAAAACATCACATTTGGTGGAATAGCTCATTAAAAGCTTTAGTGATTCAAATATGCAAGAATTGTCCTTATAGCATAAAGAATCCATCATTCATAATATTTCATCATTCTTTTATTTCATAAGACTCCTTTTTGATTATAGATATTGCTTTCATAAACATTCATTTGGAGTCAATGCTTTTAAGTCAAACTTTATTGAAAATATAGTAAAACTAGGTGGGTTTAAATCACTTCAACTTTCAAACATGTATGTAAATAAATATGCATAAATACTTTGAAATCCATTAATTAAAAATCATGCTTTAAACAACCAACTATGAATTTTAAGAACCTTTAGAGAGATAAATACAGAAAATACTTGCAAATCATCAATTCATACATATGAAATCATTTTGCATCAAAATAGACCAATAATCATTAGTTCAACCATGATTCATGCTATTAAGTAAAAATAAGAATTACCAATAAGAAAATATTATTTAAAATCAAAAGATTTAATTGAAAGAATTTTGGACTACATGGGTGGAAGAACCCATGGATAAACACCACATAACTTAGAGTAATGCTTAAACAAAATAAACATAATTTATCATATAATCAAAATACTTTAGGCATGAGAGTGTAAGGAATACTTTCATTGAAGACTTACATACCTAGAATCCGAAGCTTTACTCAGAATCGAAGGACTTAATAAATACTTTTGAATCCTAGCATTTTCTACTCGCCGGAGCATTTTGTGTACTACCCGAAGTATATGAATCACCGGAATAGTATTTCTACACTACTAAGAACTAAAACTATATTTTGTAAATGAGTAAAGGAGTGTATAGAGAAAAGAGTTGCTTGAGAAAACTTGATGGACAAAATGATGAAATAAGGTGGGTATTTATAGGTGTGAAGGAGGGACCTAACATTAATTAAAATAATTATAAAAAAAATCTAAAAATTTAATGGAAGATTGTGATGTTATGGGTGATGTCAAATAGAGGACTATTGATGTCATGTGTGATGTCAAATGGATCTAGATCTTTCCATGGTCGGTGAGATGAACCTTCTTTTGATGGAATACCCTTTTTCGGAGCTGCATTTAAAAAAGATAACATTAGGATTTGGTGTATTCATATGAATTGTTACTCTAGAAGTCTACTTTTATGTCGTTCAAGAATCAACCAATTTGGAGTATCCTACAGTGAGATATGATTTTTCTTCTACAAATACTCCATTTCGCACAACACTATATCTTGCAATAATTAATTTATTTAACCTACTTAACCTCCAAAACTTAAAATATGGTATTCAAAAAAGTTGTAGGTAATAATGTTTGGGTTATTCAAAAATTTGAATCACCTAATTTAGATAATACTATTAAAAGTTATTCCCAAAATACAGAAGTAATCTCATTTTCATCGAGAATTGAAACATCATATACAACATTTTTAGATAGTGTTACACCGATGCAGTTAATAATTTCCCTAGAACCTTATCTCCTTCAAATATTAGGAGTTTCTTGGCCCTACCCGAATACTATAGGAGATTTGTGGAAGGATTTTCGTCAATTTTTTCACCTTTGACCAAGTTGACTTAAAAGAATGTAAAGTTTCAATGGTCGGAAGCTTGTGAAAAGAGTTTTCAAGAGTTTAAAGATCCTCTCACTAACACTCCTATTTTGACTCTATCAGAAGGGTCTAATGGTTTTGTGGTATATAGCCTATGCTTCAGGGTAACTTAAAGTGCATGAATAAAATTATCCAACTCATGATTTGGAACTAACAACGATTGTGTTTACTTTGCAGATTTGGACATTACCTTTATAGTGTCCATGAGGATGTGTTCACCGACCATAAGTGTTTACAATTTGTGTTTAAGTAAAAAGTTTTGAACCTTCGACAAAGAAGATGGTTTGAATTATTAAAGGACTATGACATGAGTGTGTTATACCATCCAGGCAAAGCTAATGTGGTTGCCGACACACTAACTAGATTGTCCATGAGTAGTGTTGCACATGTTGAGGAAGATAAGATAGAATTGATCAAAGACGTTCATATATTGGAACATTTAGGAGTGCGTTTGGTTGATTCTAATAATGGAGGTGTTGTTGTCCATAATGGTTTGCAGTCTTCTCTTGTAGTGGATGTTAAGGCTAAGCAAGACCAAGATCCAATAATAAGTGAGTTAAAGAAGTTGGTTGATGAAAAACCCATTGAGGCTTTCTCCCAAGGGGGAGATGGTGTGCTTCGTTATCAAGGTCGGTTGTGTGTACCTAATGTTGATGGGTTGAGAAAGTTAATATTGAATGAGGCCCATAGTTCCCAATATTTGATTTATTCAGGTTCCACCAAGATGTATCGTGATTTAAGAGAGGTTTATTGGTGGAATGGCATGAAAAAGTATATAGCGGAGTTTGTAGCTAAGTGTCCAAATTGTCAACAAGTTAAAGTTGAGCATTAAAGATCAGGAGGTCTAGCCCAAGATATTGAGATTCCTACTTAGAAGTGGAAAGATGTGAATATGGACTTTGTAATGGGTTTGCCTCGTACTAAGAAGAAACATGATTCCATTTGGGTTGTTGTAAAGCTAATGACCAAATCAACTCATTTTCTACCAGTTAAGACTTTCTATGGTGCCGAAAATTTGCTAAGTTATATGTTTGTGAGTTGGTAAGACTTTAGGGTGCACCTTTGGTTGTTCTAATAGAGGATGAGCAAGGCAAGTATGAGAGATTCAGGAAAATGGACCCTTCCTAGTTTCATGGTGGTATGAGTGAGGACGCTCATGAGTTTCTGACCATTACCAAGAGTTTCTAGAGATGTTTGGCTTGATTGATTCATATAGAGTTTCATATTCTACACTCCAACTTCATGGGCCAGCGAGAGAAAGGTGGAGAATTTGTTCGGGGTCTTTGCCAGTTGGACCTCCTCTAGTGACTTGGGAGATATTTTCCAGTTCCTTTCATGTCTACTTCATACCTTGGAGCATGAGAGAGGATATCCTCTTGAGGTTCGAGAGTCTAAGACAAGAAAACTTATCCATTTTAGATTATAAGGCCCATTTTTCCCAACTGTCTAGGCATGCTTTGGGTATTATTCTAGATAAGATAGAGAGGATGTATAGATTTGTGAGGGGGATAAGTTTTTCTATCAGATCGACTGTGTTTAGGGACTCTTAAGAGGGTCTTCCTACTAGTCCATTATGAGTGCTGCCTAGGAGGCAAAGTTGATAGAGAGAGAGAGAGGAGTTTAGGGACCCCAAGAGGGCTCGTACATTAGGTTAGTTTTTTGATGCCTCGTCTGGAGGTACGGGATCGTATAAAGAAAGTAATTCCTTTCAACATCCGGGACCCATTCATGCATTTATGCCGATATTTGAGGGTGGTCAGACACATTATAGATCTAATAGTATGGGTCAGGACTTTTACTGTTCATAAATAGGACCTACGGGGCGAGGCAGTTCTAATGGTTCTTCAGGGTCAGCACAACAGTTCCCAAGTTAGATATTTTGCTTTAGTTATGGAGATCCCGATCACATGATATAGTAGTATCCTTTGTAGAGGGGTCAGGTAGGGTCATAACCTAGTTCTTTAGTTCAGAATAGACTACTAGCACCATAGGCTAGAGGATGAGGTATAGTTCAGTCGAGTAGAGAAGGTAGAGCTTCTGGTAGCGGTACTACAGTTCAATATAGAGGAGGTAGAGGTTTCATTTAGAATAGTAGTAGCAGAGGATCCCAGTGATATTCTTCTTCGAGGATACCCGAGGTAGAGACTTCTAATGTGGTTATTACATGTATCATCCCAGTCTGCCATAGATCTATATTTGTGTGGTTTGATCCAAGATCTATATTCTTTTATGTATCTACCTATTTTTCTTCTGAATTTGATTTTACATGTAATCGCATGCCTATGCATATTCATGTTTCTACAATGGTGGGTGAGCCCTTGGTGTTGAGTCGAGTGTATTGATCCTGTCTTCTTTCTTTAGAGGGGTATGATACTTGGGTAAAAATGATCATATTGGGAATGGTAGATTTTGATGTCATTTTGAGTATGGATTGGCTCTCTCATTATTATTCTATTCTTGATTGTTATTCTAAGACCATGACTTTAGTGATGCCGGGTGTTCAGAAGATTGAGTGGAAGGGTACTAGGGTTTTTTTACCCTAGTAAGATTATTTATTTCATCCGTGCTCAGAAATTGATTGATAGGGTTTGCTTGTCTTATATAGCTTTCATCTACGACCCTAGTGTTGAGCTACTTTCATGGAATCTATTTTCGTGGTTCGGGAGTTTGCAGATGTATTTTCTACTGACCTTCCAGGAGTTCCTTTGGATAGAGATCTTTATTTTGCTATTGCATTGAAGTTGTACACTAAGACCATTTCTATTGATCTATATTATATAGCTCCGACAGAGTTAAAGAAGTAGTTGCAACATTTATAGAGCAAGGGGTTCATTCACCCTAGTGTGTCCCCTTGAGATACACCAATTCTATTTGTGAAGAAGAAGGATGGATCATGAGGATGTGTATCAATTGTAGAAATTTGAACAAGGTGACTATCAAGAACAAGTATCGCATTCCCTGCATTGATGATTTGTTTGATAAACTTCAGAGGTGGTGTTTTTTTCTAAGATAGAATTGAGGTCCGATTATCATCAATTGAAGTTTAGGGCATCATATATCTGTAAGACAGCTCTTTGAACCCATTATGGTCACTATGAGTTCTTGGTGATGTCCTTTGGGTTGACTAATTCCCCTGTAACATTCATGCAGTTGATAAACGAGTTGTTTTGCCGTTACTTGGATTCTTTTGTGATAGTATTCAATGATGACATCTTGGTATATTCCATGACTAAGGTTGATTACATTCTGTATTTGAGGTTGGTACCTTAGAAGTTGAGGGAGGAGAATTTGTATGAAATATTCTCCAAATGTGAATTTTGGCTCGATTCGGTGGAATTCTCGAGACACGTAGTATCCAAGGAGGAATAGAGTAGATTCGGTTAAGATTGAGAAAGTTAGAGGTTGGACGAGGCCTACTTTCCTTACTAAGATTCATAGTTTTATGGGTTAGCCATTTATTACAAAATGTTCATACAGGGTTTCTTTTCTATTACAACCCCATTGACTATATTGACTTAGAAGAGTATGGGTTTTCATTGGTCTGATAAGTGTGAGACAAGTTTTTAAAAGTTCAAGACTTTATTAACTTCAGCTCCTATTTTGACGCTCCTTGAGGAGGGTGTGGGCTTTATTGTATGTTATGATGCTTTAGTAAATGGTTTGGGTGGTTTCTTTGAAACCCCCATACTATTCTAGCCTAGATCAAGTTTGAGAACCAAGATGAAACTTGAGAAAAAGTAAGATAAGTGGACTGACCAGTGTCCACGAGTGGTACATATAATTCGTAGGATCACCTACGAGTCATAGGTGGCCATTCGTAGGTAGCTCCCACACTTAGTCAAATCTCAGTTGTGAAGGACCACTCCTACAACCCTATTTTATGAGTTGTGGGGTGTTCTACGAGCCATAGAAGTGGCTCATGGAACCTCTCTATAATTAGCCAAAATTTAGTCTTCAAAGTCCCCTTATACGACCTAGTCTACAACTCGTACACGCTTATATGACCCATAGAGATAGACTCAAAGACCCCACCATCTGAAAAGCCCTCAGAATGTTTCCTACGAGTTAGCAGGATGACCCTTCTTAGGATCTATGACTCATAGAAAGGTGGTCGTATACCCAATATACAAATTCCAGAATATCCAAAATTTGGACCATGCCTACTACTATCAACCTTCTACGGTCTGTGGTAACTCCTACAGTCTTTAAAAAGGGACCTGTAGCGGCCTAGACCCATTTTAATAAGGGGCATTTCTGTCTTTTCACACCATTTCCAAACTTAACCCAAGCTATTTTGGGACTAAATTTAGTTCCTTATCAGTACCCAACAAGGTTTGTTTCTCTCATTAAAACTTTTGAGAACAAGAATTGGAGAGAAGGAGAAGAGCTAGAGTTCAAGGGTTTCAAGTGAGGTCTTTGATTTTTAACTAGATAATCATCAATACAGGTATGTAATGTTATCCTAACTATGGACTAAGTTCATCCTCATGACTACATCTTCAGACAGTCAAGTTAATTCTTGAATTTGGGTTAAATTTCAATAAATGAATTCTTGAGTGTCTACTCAATTCCATATTGAATTACAATATGTATATTTTGTTATACTTTGATGAGTTGAGCTTTTGATGTTATGGGTTCCTAGTTGCATTAACATGAACACTAGTTGAGTTTTGCATTAAATATTTTATACATTGTTTGAGTTAAAAGGATGATTATTTTCACTATTGAAATAAGAAATAGTTGAGCATGAGTTGAGTTTGAAGAATTGTCTTGATATCTATTTTCAAGAATGAGTATAAAGATATTTTAAACCTTTATTTTTGAGATTGAGTTGAGAAGTTAATATATGCTTTTAAATGCGTTGTTGAGATGATATATTACCTATCTTAAGTGAAGAGATGAGATAAGAAAAGATGAGTAAATTGATGTAAAGTCCACTGAGACTAAAGAGATATATTTTGAGGAATTCATTCACTTAATGTATATGAGCATAATAAGTATTTTTGGAGTACTATTGAGCATCGACTTGGGCAAGAGTTTAGAAAACTCAATCCTCTTAATCTTTGTAGCCAGTGTAGGATAGGATCGTGCCGTTCATTCGGGTGACTCCTCATAGTCCCTAAAGAGGACTTTTTATTTAGATTTAGTGATGTGACGTCCATTACCCTGGCAAGGTATTTGATAACTGTGGAAATGACAATACTTTGTTGTATCATCACTAACTCATAAATGATGGTTGTCAGTTAGAGAAACTCTCTAAGAAGTAAAGTATTATGTTTTATATATTGAGTTGCATTACTATAGAATATGTTTTAAAGAATTGTATTATTATACTGTATGCTTCATTGAGTTGAGTTCCCTGAGTAAGTTTCCTTTCAGCCATTTTACATACCATACATTCCATGTACTGACATCATTCGACCGACATCTTTTTATGATGCAGATATAAGTGATAGAGATCATCAACTGGCACTTCATTGAGGATCTATCTTCTCTAACTTTTGGTGAGACCTCTTTGCATTCAAAGGATCTCCTTCTTTACCAACTTTCTTTATTTATGTTAGTTCTTGTGGGATAGTCATGGGCTTGTCTTGGCACCTTCTTAGTAGTTAGTAGAGGCTTCATAGACTAAGTGGAGTGGAGTTAATATGAGTATTCAAGGTCTGATTTAAACTATGACTTTCATTATTGAGTTATGATATTGACTTATATTGTTATATGAGTACTTCAAACTATTATTTAAAGATTGATGAGATTGTTTTATAAATGCCCACTAGAGTTACTTTTTTCATGAGTTGAGTCTTCCATTATGTGAGTTAGCCAGACCAAGGGTTCGCTTGGGACTAGAAATGGTTTTTAAGTTCCGGCCACGTCTATGGTGTAGGATCAAGCATAAAAATATTGGTATCAGAGAGTAGAGTTCAAGAGTCCTAGAGTGTCTATGAAGTCGAGTCTAATAGAGTCCTCCTTATCGGCATGAAGTGCGCCACATATATAACTGGGAGGCTACATGAATTTTGGGATCTATTTCATTTCTTTCATACTCCATTTCATGCTATAGAGCTTAACTTTATAAAAATCTCTTCTAATTCATGCGTTTCACGATTTCAGATCATGCCTTCCAAAAAGACCTTGAGTAAGAGGAACATCATTGAGAATGAGATTACGCAATTGTCTAAAAGTAGACCCGAAATTGAGCCCGAGCTGCTGAGAATGAGAATAAGGTTGAGAATGGGACTCAAGAGATTCCACAGATTGCTCAGCCCACATGAATTCTGAGGCTGAGTTTAAGGGAGATATCTCTATTCTCACTGAATTGATGGTGGCATACTATGATTATCAGAATACCCCAGACTCGAGCTTTAGTTCTCAAGAGCCATCTGCTACTAATAGAATTTGGGATTTTTTGAGGATGAACTTATCACGATCCAACCCCATAGGCCATGACTGATGCCCGAATTGGACACTGATATACAAATTTGTTATCTATAATCGATCAATACCCATATGACATGAAATTTATACGGATGAAGCGTCGTCTCAAAACTATCACATATACATATATACCAAAACAACCTATCTCCTAGGGAGTTAAAATTGTCAAAAGATAAGATAGCATAGTACATAAGCCGAAAAGGCTGTCATTACATGTATGAACGTCCCACTTTGTACATAAACGCGAGCCGACAAGGCTGCCACTATGAATAGGAATATTCCAAAATATAAGTCATACCAGTACAACCAAAAAACATCTATATAAAACCCAAACATGTGTCTATAGACCTCTAAGAGTATTAACAATAGCATATGATGGGACAAGGCCCTGCCGTACCCCTAAATCAAAAAATATATGCATCAAGAGATCGGTACCAAAAGTCTATGCTCTAGAACGATGGAGCACTCTAAAATAGCTGGGTAGAAATCCTAAGCTGGTGGATCCCCAAAATGATTATCTGTACCTTCGAGCATGAAACGCAGCCTCCTGAAGAGAGGGGGGTCAGTATGAAATATGTACTGAGTATATAAAGCATAAAATACTATAAAAGAGATCACATCTAAAATAGAGGTTCAGGAGGCAAGTATAAAAACCAAGAAATCACTATACCTGTATTTTATAAATAAGGTCATACATATCGTGATCATATGCAGTACCCGACCCAATATGGGACTCAGTGAATAAAGTCGTGTACACGTATACCATACCTGGCCCATCATAGGACTCGGTGCTAACGTACCCGACCCTCTAGTAAGGGACTTGGTGAATAATGTAGTGGAATCCATATATGATAACATACCCGACCTATCATAGGACTCAATGGATAATACAATAACAATATGCATGAATAGGATATCACTAGCAACCATGTGTAATTTGATCATTATCGGGGACTTGATGGAATAAGCAAAGCAACCCATCATTTGAAAAGAAAGACAATCGTCATTCCAAGTACTTTTCTATTGTCATTATGAATTATACCAATTATGGATTATACCAAAATATGAATTATACCACAACATGAGTTATACTATGGTTTGAAGTATACACATGAGTTAATACATAACAATATAAGTTATGGAAATCAAGAACATTAGCTATCCTAGTATATCCAAGAATAAGGGTTTCTTTGGATTTACACATTCGTCGTCCGTTTGTTTCATATGGATCATGACAAAGAAAGAAATGTTAGCTTTACATAACTTTAGAGTTCACTTGCACACAATATATATATACTTTCCAATATTGTCTCAATTTATATTAAAATATTAAGCACTACGGTTAAGCTAGGGAAAGGCATAAAATATACTTTATCGTTAGTAGGTTATTTCTAAAAATTTGAACAACACCTCCCCTATACCGCTCACTTTTTCCCACTTCCAAACCAGCCATACAATCACCAAGCAACATCAATAATTACACATTCAAATTTCATATCAGGAAAAGCCAAGATAATATTCAAAAATACCCCGAACAACTCACATAACATTCGACTTTCGTTAATTATCTATATCACGACTATGGTGCTACTGAATTACTCTTAATAGGGTGCAACCATCACACCTTATCGAAATGATTTATAACAAACCAATAATTAACCATACAATGCATAATCATAACTATAATTAATCTTTCAATTTAACACAAGCATCCACACGTTACAACCAACCCTTTACTCAACTACAACTTCAACTTGACATATCGAATTCTTCTATTCTCATAATATAATCAACCACAATAATAGCTACAACATTAACTGAAATTCATCCACCATTCGTGGGAACAGCCCCCACATGACCTCAACGGAAATCTAACATTAACATATATAATCCCTTCACTTTTAACATATAATCCCTAACAATAATATCAATAACAACAATCATCCCAATCTAATTCAAGCAATTCCAATTCTATCCATTCCAATACCAACACTAATCATGGAATTTTCTTACATCCAATTCCATTTAATACAAGTTAATCTCTTCATCATAACATTATTCTAGATTAAAGTAGCCACATTCATAATATCCAACAACTATCCAAATCCATATACCACTATTACATCTAAAGTCGTCTTTAATGATCCATAGTCTTAACATTTTCATTGAAATATTGCTACAACAACCCAACCAACATACAACACAACAGATAACCTTAACTATCATAAATCTTCCAATCTTAACAAGAAGAACAACAACATACCAAAACAGCCCCTAATTAACCACATAAAGATGCTAAAAAAACTTTATGAACACCTACAACATGCCAAGCAAACCACATCCAATTTTTATACGTTATTTCATACAATCTTTTTATCTAATTTGATAACATATCACAACATCCCCATGAAAGTAACATCACCCATTTAAATTCAAGAAAACCATGTCAATGTTACACCAAGTTCTACCACAACTCATAAATATCATACCAAAGAGCTCCAAAATATATATAGAATATCTTCATACACTTTAGTCTTCCAAATTCAAGAATAACAACTCATCAACAATATTAAAAAAATATCAACAATTATTATACATAATCACACAGCTAATTTCATCCATTTAATCCACTTTAAATAACCCCTTAATCCATAAATCTCAACAAATCAACAAACGAGTTTATAACACTATTTTCTCCATTTTAATCCGTTAAAACTCTAAATAAACTTGTTAACAATGAAAAAGGGACCTTAATATTAACTCAAGTGTGCAGCAACCACATTAATACGTCTCCTTCTTGGCTGATTTTTATTTCAAATTAAAGGCAACACGACGTACAATAGTTTTCTCTTCATGAGCTTCGAGATTCGGGGCTTCAATTGTGGTAAATTTTGGTGTTTCTCTCTAGGGTTCTCTTCTATCACTCTCTCTGGAAATTTCTGGATATGGTTTGGTCTAAACGCTGAAGGAAAAACTAAAAAATTCAATTAAATAGTGTGGGTCTTGGGCTTGACCCGAGTTGGAATCGGGTTGGGCAGAATCCATTATTCAGTTCTGCCTATCAAACTTAAAACGTCCATATTTTCTTATACCTATATCATATTCTGACCCAAAACCTATGGTTGGAAATCAATTTCAATTATCTACAACTTTCATTTTTAGAGTTTTCCCAAATTTCCAAATTCCAAAGGGGTTATGGAGATAGAGCTGTATTATCAAGATAATTTCTCCCTAATATATTATTATGTTTACAGCGATGCCTCCAAGGAAAGCGATAACTGCCCAGAAGGGAAAGTCAGTAGCAGGAGAGACTAGCCAGGTCCCGAGAGTTACTAGGGCTCGTGCCCAGTCTATGCCTGAGGTTGTGCTCCAGTCCGCGAGCTCTACTATGCCACCATCAGAGGAGCTTAGAGCAGTAGCAGTTGCAACTACGGATTAAGGGGATGCATCACTGCCAGCTCTAGAGGTTCGAGTACTTAAGCCTCCAGCTCCTCAGCCAGGGGCAGAGGATAGTTCTATGAGAGATGCAGTTCAACTGCTGACCAGAATAGCGGTAGGGCAGGCTCGCAGGCATAAATTAGGGGTTGACTATGTGGATAGACATGATAGTTTAGGGCTCATGACTTTTTAACTTGTAATCCCCCAAAGTTCTACAGGTCAAGGCCCGGGGATGACCCGTAGAAGTTTAACCGACAGGTGCAGTATACATTGAGGATAATTAAGGCTTCTAAGATAGAGTCTGTTGAGTTAGCTTCCTATCGACTGCGTGATGTAGCTGTTAATTGGTATGAGTCCTGGGAGTTGTCTAGGGGTGAGGGTGCTTCTCCAGCGGTGTGGGGTGAGTTTATGGAGGCCTTCCTTGGCCACTTTCTACCTCCGGAGATGAGATGAGCCAGACTAGATAGATTTTTACATTTGAGGCAGAATGGAAGGAGCATCAGAGATTATAGCCTTGATTTTGACTCATTGGCGAGATATGCGCCTACTATTGTAGCTGATATGGATGATAGAGTGCATCGGTATATGATGGTGATGGATCATTGTTTTATTGATAGCTGTATGGCAATGGCTTTTCAGCCAAGTATGGATATTGCTTGGGTACAGGCATATGCATAGGGGTTGAGGATCGGCACAAAGGGCGTTAGCCCGATAGAGATCATGACAGAGGCCAGCGTAAAAGAGCTAGATCGGCTAGTTATTTTGGGGAATTTCAAGGTGGTCAGCCTCAACAGTAGAGTAGATATGCTTCTCAGCTAGCTCAGAGTGCACCCCCATATTTCACAGGTAGGAGATTCGATAACACAGGGTATTCAGGAGCCGGTCAGAGCCTCAGGGTTTCAAGTTCACAGATGAACAGGGGTTTGCGCCAGTCGAGGCCACCTTTGCCTCAATGTCCTCATTGTGGTAGGCCATATTTTGGGGAATGCCATTTTTCTACAGGTGCCTACTTTACTTGCGGCCGTCAAGGCCATATTATGAGGGAGTGTCCATTTAGGGGTAATCTAAGTGGTGCAGCTTAGCCTACTGGGTCAATTGTTTTCTTATCTTCTTCTGTACCTATGCGCCCTATGGGGTAGGGTATTCAAACATCAGCAGGCCATGGTAGAGGCCGTGGTGAATCTTCTAGTTTTAGTAGTCCTTCGAACTGCATATATGAGTTAGTTAGTAGACAGGACCAGGAGGCGTCGCCAAATGTAGTTACAGGTATATTATCGATTTCTCACAGGATATAAATGCATTGATAGATCTAGGCTCTACCTTATCATATATCTCTCTCTTTGTTGCTAGTAGAATTGGAATAAAATCTGAACTGATAGAACCATTTGAGGTAGCTACATCAGTAGGATATTCTGTTATAGCCGAACAAGTATCTAGTGATTGTTCAGGGATTATATATAGTCGATACACCAAGGCAAATTTGGTAGAGTTAAGCTATGACAGAATTTGATGTTATTATGGGCATGGATTGGCTAGCTTCTTGTTATGCTAATGTTGATTATAGAGAAAAAAGTAGTTCGATTTCAATTTCTAGGAGAACCAATCATAGAATGGATGGTCAATACAACATTGCCAAGAGGTAAGTTTATTTCATACCTCAAGGCAAGGAAGATGGTTAGAAAGGGTTATATTTATCATCTGGTTAGTGTCCATAACTTAGAAGCAGAAGTACCGACTCTTCAGTCAATTTTGGTAGTTAATAAATTTCTAGATGTATTACGAGATGAACTTCCAGGTCTTCTTCCTGAGCGGGAGATAGAATTCACTATAGATGTATTGCCAGATACCCAACCTATATCTATACCTCCCTATAGAATGGCACCTGTAGAACTGAAGGAGTTGAAGGAAAAACTACGAGACTTATTAAAAAAAGGCTTTATTAGGCTCAGCACATCACCTTGGGGAGCACCGATATTGTTCGTGAGGAAGAAATATGGGTCACTGCAAATGTGTATTGATTATAGGCAGCTAAACAAGGTGACAATAAAGAATAGATATCCCCTCCCAAGATTGATGATTTATTTGACCAGTTGCAGGGTGCTAAGTGTTTTTCAAAAATAGACTTGCAGTTAGGCTATCACTAGGTACGGGTAAAGGAGGCAGATATTCCAAAGATTGCATTTAGGACTCGATACGGGCATTATGAGTTTCGGGTGATGTATTTTGGGCTGACCAATGCCCCAACAGTGTTTATAGATCATATGAACTGAGTGTTCAAGCCATTCCTAGACCTGTTCATGATTGTATTTATTGATGATATTCTGGTCTACTCACTATCGGAAGGGGAGCACGCAGATTATTTGAGGATGGTTGTTGGAGTGCTCCAGCACCAGAAGTTGTATGCTAAGTTCTCTAAATGTGAATTTTTGTTGAATCCAATAGCATTCTTAGGGCATATTATTAGAGCTGATGGTATTTTAGTAGATGCACAGAAAATTAAGGCCGTAAAGACTTGGCCTAGACCTACGACACCTACTGAGGTACGTAGTTTTCTTGGGCTAGCAAGATATTATAGGAGATTCGTTGAGAAGTTTGCTTCAATTTCAATGCCTTTAACAAGGCTAACTCAGAAGGCTGCTAAGTTCTAGTGGACCGATGCTTGTGAATGAAGCTTTCAGTTGCTGAAAGCAAGTTGACTATGACCCCAGTTCTAACTCTTCCTGAAGGAGCAGATGGCTATGTTATTTATTGTGATGCTTCTGGTGTTGGTCTAGGTTGTGTATTGATGCAACATGGTAGAGTCATGGCTTATGCCTCCCAACAACTAAGGAAGCATGAAAGAAATTATCCAACTCATGATCTGGAATTAGCAGCAGTAATTTATGCTTTGAAACTATGGAGGCATTATTTATATGGTGTACATGTTGATATCTATATGGATCAAAAAAGTCTCCAATACATCTTTAAGAGAAGGACCTGAATTTGTGACAAAGAAGGTGGCTAGAGTTGCTAAAAGATTATGATGTTAATATTCTATACCACCCAGGGAAAGAAAATATTATAGCAGATGCACTTAGCCATAAATCCATGTGTAGCCTGGCAGATGTACAACTAGAACAGAAAAAGATAGTTTGTGAGATTTGCCAGTTAGCTAACCTTGGAGTCCGTTTGGCTGATTCTGGTGATGGTGGAGATTTTATTCGAGGAGTTGCTGAATCCTCTATCATGGAAGAGGTGAAGCAATGCTAGTATGATGCACAGTACCGGGTTCCAACCCTTCAAAAGGAAAAGACCCCATTCGAAATCACACCTAATAGAGTGCTAAGATATAGTGGCAATTATGTGTACCTGAGATTGTAGGGCTACGACAATAAGTTTTGGGAGAGGCACACTATGCCCAACATTCTTTTCATCCAGGGTAGACAAAGATGTATCATGACCTTAGATATTTATACTGATGGAATGGCATGAAGAAGGACATAACAGAGTTTGTAGCCTAGTGCCCAAATTGCCAATAGGTTATGATTGAGCATCAGAAGCCTGGCGGACTATTACAAGAGATGGAAATCCCGACTTAGAAGTGGGAAGCAATTAATATGGATTTTATTATAGGCTTGCCTCACACTCCACGGAAATATGATTCCATATGGGTGATTTTAGATAGTCTGACAAAATCAGCGCACTTTCTTCCAATTAGAACTACATATTTAGAGGAGGACTATGCGAGGTTATATATCAAAGAGATAGTAAGACTTCATGGGATTTCCATATCTATTATCTCAGACAGAGGGGCTCAATTTACATCTAGCTTCTGGAGATCATTTTAGAAGGGATTGGGAACACAAATAAATCTTAGTATAGCATTTCACCCTCAAACTGACGGATATGCTAAATGTACTATTCAGATGCTAGAAGATATATTACGGGCCTGTATTATTGACTTCAGAGGTAGTTGGGATGATCATTTGTCACTTATTGAGTTTGCCTATAATAATAACTATCATTCCAGCATCCAAATGACACCCTATGAGGCTTTGTATGGCAGGGAGTGAAGTCACCTATTAGCTGGTTTGATGTTGGTGATGCTAAGTTAATCGGAACCGATATGATTCAACAAGCTGTTGATAAGGTGAAGCTTATTCGGTAAAGGTTATTAGCATCCCAGAGTCGATAGAAATCATATGCAGATAATCGATGTCGACCCTTAGAGTTTCAGGTTAGTGATTGGGTGTTTCTGAAGGTGTCACCCATGAAGGGGGTAATGAGATTCAACAAGAAAGGGAAGCTTAGCCCGAGATACATTGTCCCTTATCAGGTTATTTGTAGAATAGGCAAGGTTGCCTATGAGTTGGACCTACTATGTGATTTGGAAGTAGTGCACCCTATCTTTCATGTGTCAATTCTTCACAAATGTATTGGTGATCCTTCTAAAGTATTCCCCGTGGATGATATCCAGATGACAGAGGAGCTATCTTATAAGGAAAACCCTATAGCTATACTTGATCGCCAAGTCAGAAGGTTACGTACTAAGGATGTGGCTTCCATCAAAGTATTGTGGAAAAATAAAAATAGAGAAGAGATGACCTGGGAAGCCGAGGAGAAGATGAAGGATAAGTGTCCTCACTAATTCCCTATGCCTATAGGTAATCTAAACCTCTAGATTGATTATATTGATTGATAGATGAAACTTTATATTATTGCATTAAAATAGATTCCCCCAAATTCCTTATAAGACTTTATGAGGCGAGCTTAACATTCGAGGAAGAATGTTCTAAAGGGGGGAAGAATGTTATATTCCGTATTTTTGCATCTTGGACTATTTGTGAGCTAATCAACATAAATTCAAGTACTTTTAATTTTAAATTTTACAATGGCATGATTTTTTTGTAAATGACAAGTTATATGTATAATATATGTAAAGTTAAACACAACTCAAGAAGGATCCTTGAGCCAATTCAAAGTGGAACCATCAAAAAGATTTTTTTTTAAGTTAGGTTTTTTGGGTGATCTGACTTTGGGAGGCCATAACCCCTTTGGAATTTGGGAATTTGGGAAAACTCTAAAAATAAAAGTTGTAGATAATTGAAATAGATTTCCAACCATAGGTCTTGGGTTAGAATGTGATATAGGAATAAGAATATATGTACGTTTTAAGTCTAATAGGCAGAACTAAATAGTGGATTCGGCCCAACCCGATTTCAACTCGGGTCAGGCCCAATACCCACGCTATTAAATCAAATTTTTTAGCTTTTCCTTTAGAGTTTAGACCAAAACATATCCATAAATTTCCAGAGAGAGCGTGAGAAGAGAACCCTAGAGAGAAACACCAAAATTTACAACAATTGAAGCCCCGAATCTCGAAGCTCATGAAGCGAAAAGTGTTGTATGTCGCATTGTCTTTAATTTAAGCTAAAAATTAGTCAAGAAGGAGAAGTGTTAATGTGGTTGCTGCACACTTGAGTTAATATTAAGGTCCCTTTTTCATTGTCAATAAGTTTATGTAGAGTTTTAACGGATTAGAATGGAAAAAATAGCGTTAGAAACTCATTTGTTGATTTGTTGAGATTTATGGATTAAGGGGCTATTTTAAGTGCATTAAATAGATGGAATTAGCTGTTTGATTATGTTTAATAATTGTTGATATTATTGATGAGTTTTTGCTCTTGAATTTGGAAGACTAAAGTGTATGAAGATATTGTATATATATTTTGGAGCTCTTTGGTATGATACTTATGGGTTGTGGTAGAACTTGGTGTGACATTAACATGGTTTTCTTGCATTTAAATGGGTGATGTTACTGTCATGGGGCTTCTGTGATATTTCATCAAATTAGATGAAAAGATTATATGAAGTAACGTATAAAAATTGGAGGCGGTTTGCTTGGCGTGTTGTAGGTATTCATAAGATTTTTTAGCATCTTTATGTGGTTAATTAGGGGTTGTTTTTATATATTGTTGTTGTTCTTGTTGAGATTGGAAGATTTATGATAGTTAAGGTTATATTATGGTTAGGTTGTTATAGTAATGTTTCAATGAAAACGTTAATACTATGGATCATTAAAGACGGCTTTAGATGTAATAGTTGTATGTGGATTTGGATAGTTGTTGGATGTTATGAATGTAGGCTGCTTTAATCTAGAATAATGTTATGATGAAGAGATTAACTTGTATTAAGTGGAATTGGATATAAGAAAATTCCATGATTAGCGTTGGTGTTGGAATGTATAGAATTGGAGTTGCTTGAATTAGATTGGGATGATTGTTGTTGTTGATATTATTGTTAGGGATTATGTATTAAAAGTACAGGGATATTATATGTTAATGTTAGATTTCCGTTGAGTTCGTGTGGGGGCTGTTCTAAGCCAAGAATGATGGATGAATTTTGATTAATGTTGTAGCTATTATTGTGGTTGATTATATTATGAGAATGGAAGAATTCGATATGTCAAGTTGAAGTTGTAATTGAATTAAGGGTTGGTTGTAATGTGTGACTACTTGTGTTGAATTGAAAGATTAAGTGTAGTTTTGATTATGGATTGTATGGTTAATTATTTGGCTGTTATAAATTATTTCGATAAGGTGTGATGGTTGCACCCTATTAAGAGTAATTCGGTAGCACCCTAGTCGTCATGTAGATAATTAACGAAAGTCGAATATTAAGTGAGTTGTTCGGGGTATTTTTGAATATTATCTTGGCTTGTCTTGACATGACATTTGAATGTGTGATTGTTGATATTTCTTAGTGATTGTATGGATGGTATGGAAGTGGGGAAAAGTGAGCGGTATAGGGGAGGGGTTGTCCAAATTTTTAGAAATAACCTACTAATGATAAAGTACATTTTATGCATTTTCCTAGCTTAACCGTAGTGTTTAACATTTTAATATAGGTTGAGACAATATTGGGAAGCATATACATATTGTGTGCAAGTGAACGCTAAAGGTATGTAAAGCTAACCTTTCTTTCTTTGGCATGATCCATATGAAACAAACGAACGACGAATGTGTAAATTCAAAGAAACCCTTATTCTTAGATATACTAGGACGACTAATGTTCTTGATTTCCATAACTTAAATTGTTATGTCTTAACTCATGAGTAAGCTTCAAGCCGTGCTAGTTGGTATAACTCATGTTGTGGTATAATTCATATTTTGGTATAATCCATAATTTGTATAATTCATAATGACAATAGAAGAGTACTTGGAATGACTATTGCCTTCATTTTAAAATGATGGATTGTTTTGCTTATTCCATTAAATCACCGATAATGATCAAATTACACATGGTTGCTAATGATCCCCTATTCGTGCATATTGTTATTGTATTATCCGCCAAGTGCTACGATAGGCTGGGTATGTTATCATGTATGGATTCCACTATATTATTCACCTAATCCCTTACTAGAGGGTCGGATACGTGATATGATAATATGATGTTATGATGATATAATTATGGGACCGAGTCCCATGACGGGGGGTATGGTATATATGTATATCAATTTATTTACCGAGTCCTATATTTTGATGGGTACGGCATATGATCACGATATGTATGACCTTATTTATAAAATATAGGTACAATGATTTCTTGTTTTTTATACTTGCCTCCTAAACCTCTATTTCAGATGTGATATCTTTTGTGGTATTTTATGCTTTGTATACTCGGTACATATTTTGTACTGACCCCCCTTTCTTTGGGGGGTTGCGTTTCATGCCCGCAGGTACAGATAATCGTTTTGGATATACGCTAGCTTAGGATTTCCACCCAGCTATTTTAGAGTGCTCTATCGTTCCGGAGCATAGACTTTTGGTACAGATCTCTTGATGCATATATTTGTTTATTTAGGGGTATGGCGGGGCCCTGTCCCATCATATGCTATTGTTAATACTCTTAGAGGTCTGTAGACACATGTATGGGTTTTATATAGATGTTTTTCGGTTGTACTAGTGTGACTTATATTTTGGAATATTCCTATTTGTAGTGGTAGCCTTGTCGGCTCGCATGGTTATGTATAGAGTTGGACGTTCGTACATGTAATAACAACCTTGTTGGCTTACGTACTATGCTATCTTATCTTTTAACAATTGTAACTCCCTAGGAGATAGGTGGTTTTGGTATACATATATATGTGACAGTTTTAAGACGATGCTCTGTCCGTATAAATTTTGTGTCATATGGGTATTAATCAATTATAGATAATAGACGTGTATATGAGTGTCCGATTCGCACACCAATCAAGACCTACGGGGTTGGGTCGTGATAGAACTGACCAATCTTAACTGGGTCCAGGGTTGAGGAAAATCCTTAAAACTTTATTGATGACATGTGGAAGATCTTGAAAGAAATTCATGCCATAGAGATATAAGGAGTTGAAATTCTGTCCTACCACCTGAAAGATATTGCTAATGTCTGGTGCAACCAATGGGAGGAAACTAGAGGTGAGACTGCTGAGTCCGTAGTCCGGGATGAGTTCGAAAGTGCATTTCTAGACCACTTCTTTCCACAAGAGCTGAGGGAGGCAAAAATAGAGGATTTTGTGAACTTGAAACAAGATGGGATGACTGTCAAAGAGTATAACCTTAATTTCATCCAATTGTCCATATATACTCTGGATATGGTTTCCAACGCGAGAGCCAAAATGAGAAAGTTTGTTTTAGGTTTGGCAAGACATATGAATAAGGAGTGTCAGGAAACCTTGTTGATCTTAGATATGGATACCTCCTGACTCATGCTGTATTCTCAACAAATTAAAGAGAACAAGAAGAAGGACAAGGAAAAGAATTAAACTAGAAGGTCAAATGCACATGCGATGATTCAAACCATCGAAAGGGTGGAAATGGTAATCACTCTTTCTTTCAAAAGAGGTCTTCTGGTTATGCATCATCTTCAGTGAGTGCAAATGCGCCCAATACCAAGAATGATCAAAGGTCGTAGAATAAACAAATTTCAGAGCACAAGGTTCTCAGTCCTAAGAAAGTCTGGCCCAAGGTCCTATGCGTACACCACCTTATGGTAAGTGTGGTAAGCTCCACTTAGGAGAGTGTCATGTGGGAACCAATGGCAGTTACAAGTGTGGTCAAATGGGTTACTTTCATAGAGATTGTCCGATGGGGAGACAGATTAATATGGAAAATAAGGCCCAATTTTCTACTATAACAACACCAATAGGTAGGACTAACTAGAGAGGTACTTCAAACCGTCTATATGACATGGACAATCGCCATGATCAAGAGAACTTATTTGATTTTGTCACCGGTATGCTTCAATTATTTTCTCTTGATGTATATGTATTACTTGACCCAGGTGCTACTTTGTCTTTTATGACTCTTTATGTAGTCGTTAAGTTTGGATTTCTTCTAGCATGACTCTTAGAACCATTCAATGTTTCTACTTATGTTGGTGAGTCTATTCTAGCTAAGAGAGTCTATCATGATTATATAGTCTCCGCCTATCATAAAGAGACGCCTGCAGACTTAGTTAAATTAAACATAGTTGAATTTGATGTCATTCTTGGCATTGATTGACTTTATGCTTGTTATACCTCAGTTGATTATATAACCTAAATTGTGAAGTTTAAGTTTCAGAATAGGCCAGTTATTGAGTGGAAGGGTAGTGCATCTTTACCTAAGGGTCGGTTTATTTCATATCTTAAAGCCCAAAAGTTAGTCTCCAAGGGATTTATCTACCACATTGTCCGAGTTAGAGGTGATAGTGTGGAGGCACCATCCCTACAGTTAGTTCCTGTAATGAATGAGTTTCCTAAAGTCTTTCTTGAGGATTTACCTTGAGTCCCTCCTAATAGGGAGATAACTTCATAATAAATTTCTTTTAGATACTCAACCGATTTCTATTCTGTAATATAGAATGACTCTCGCAGAGTTAAAAAAAGTTGAAAGAGAAGTTGAATGATCTTTTAGATAAGGGGTTAATTAGGCTGAGTGTCTCATCTAGGGGCACTCTTGTCATTTTTGTGTGAAACAAAGATGGTTGTTGGAGGATGTGCATTGACTATGTCATGACCCAACCCACTGAGCCATGCGGGCACCCACTATACTCTCTAAGTAGGAGAACCCTTATATAAAAACAGTTGCAAAATTTAAATCAAACTTGAATAATTAACAAAAATTTCTAAAGAGACTATATTAACGATCCGTTTACTCAATTACAAAAAATCCCCCAAGGATACTAGTCTAAACAGGTATAAGAGATATAGTAAGAATAAAATAAAGACCAATGACCGAGCTTTCACCAAGATAAGGGAAAAATAGAAGCTGCTGGAGGATCGTCTTCGTATTCACCTACGAGACATAACTGATCCTGCAACCATACTATGCCAAGTGGCATAACAAGAATAGTATCAGTACAAATAACACGTATTGGTAGGCATCATCGTTAAATATGATACTAACCGTATAATATATGAACAAAGAGTAAGAGATATCATAATACTTAGATTTTCTTAATTTAGCCACCCTAGCCTAATAAGTGCACACCTTATTCTCACCCTTAGGGTATTCGCCACCCTAAACAACACGGTTCTACTACTACCCTAGTCACAACTTAAAACCTGTGGGTTGGGGACCCACCTTACTATTATTCCATCGCTTCAATAGTCCCCACCTAACAACTTTAACCATTCAATGATTACGCCCAACCCTCACTAGTGGATTTAATTGTCTCACAACATAAAGCATACTCGTCTCACCACCACACTCTCCAACTCACCTGAGTTCTAGATAGCCACTATCCCTACCTCAGTTATTCATGAAAATAACCATGGTAACACTCAATGACAACTAGAAACCTCAACTTCTAAGTGTATAAATATAGAATACGATTATACCTTATAGATAACATCCGGGCCTAACAAGTCCCATTCTCTTACCCACTACTAGGTTATGATCATAATTATTTATATTTAGCACACCTCAACTCAAGAATTCGTTTATTAGTTCTCAGTCCATGGCTCATCTACCACTAACCTTAATATCACATAAAAATACATATATCACGAGGCACTCTCAAAGGACCATCCACACACACATACTTGGCCCTCTCAAGGGACCCAATCCAGTCATATTTATGATGGAACATGACACTCGATTCAAAAATATATCGGAATGTGCCATCCGATCCATATATATATTGAAACGTGACACCCAATCCAAACATACCACATTCACAATTACATTCAGTATTCATAATATTTATATCAGCAAGAACAGTTTCATCATAAAATAGGTCATCAAGTGCTCATTTATATAAGGACTAATTGTTACCCTATTCTATACACGTTTAGGCATATCATAAGTAACTCAATTACACATTTAATACAATTCCAGGAACAATCAACATCTATACTACCAAACTTTACAGGTCTAAACTCAAAATCTACTAGTTTTACTTTTCTGTACGAGATTCTATGCCCTATATAGATTAACCAGCTGAACACAAAAATATCATAATCAATAACTTCTCAATTCACTGTATCACTTTTCTACCTAGGTCACATTCGAATTTGACCCTATCACCACCGGATCTCTACCCATAACCCATGACCCACAACTTAATATATGAATTCTCATTAATTTTCATTCTATATTACACAGTAGGTATAGGTTTACTACTCAGAAAAGAGAAGCCTAGCCTACCTGGGCGCCAAGCATTTGCGGAGAGATAACACTGCTAAAATCAATGGTTCCAGGTATTCCACGGGTAAGACCATATTAAATTCCATGGGTTGAAGCCTTCCAAAATCTGGAATCCCCCCCCTCCTCTTCTTCATTCCAGAGCAGGCTTTCTGAAGGGTTTTGCAGAAACCCTACCCTCTAACCTCCACTTGGGAGAAGTGGGGAAATAACAAAATTCATAACTTAAGTTCTGTCCCACGACTTTCTACTCTGGCAGCGCCTTCCCGACGGGATAGTGGGACCCAGTCAAGCTAAATTCTTGTGATATTTTTTAATTGAAATTAATGACAGTTTGGGTCATTACAATAGATACCAATTTACCCCTCATTTGTCCCCGAACGATATGCAAGGAAAGGTACGAGTTGGTTTAGGGCTCATTGCAAGAAACGACTACTGTCCATAATCTAAGGAAAATTTACATACTCTACATTACGGTGAAAATGAAATCACCTCCAACACAAGCTCGATAATGATTACCCAAAGGAGGTGGACCCTCGTTTCAAACCATACTGACCTGCCACATCCTGCTCTGGAGGTAATATTCCCGCTGGAATGGGATTCTGCCACCCTGGCGGGATGGGCACGATTAGTAAAGGATGGAAGAAGAATAGTTTCTCCCATTCTTCATATTCCCTTACTCAAAATTCTCCAAAAATCTCTCAAGCCTTCCACTTTGATCGCCTGTGTAACGGGAAGAACTAGTTCTTAACTCTAACTTCATGCTAACATTTACATCTAGTGCTCAATCATGCTAGGAATTTCATAAAATCAAAGGCCAATAAGGTAGTTTTCAACTCCCTTAGAAATATTTTGTTTGCATTGCTAGATTAACATAGCATGGACTCTCCCCTTACGTCCACAATGTCTCCTTGATGTCTTGGGCATAAGGTTAACAACAATTTTCACCTAAATTGGACTAGATTGTAGGGGTGGAAGTTGAAAGGTTTTTGATGGACCAAAACTTAATTACACTAGCTATTTGGAGTTTTTGACCCAAATTCCCCTATAGATAATGTTGCTAGGACACTTAGGAGTACTAATCTGCAAAATTTTGGAAAATATTTGTGAGTTAGGGTGAAGAGGTGCCATGGATTGCGCATGGTGTTTATCCAGGATAAAATCCGCTCTAGCTTCCTTTATCCCTATTTGGCAGGGCCACATTGGCAGGGCCGCATTGGCAGGATCCTTCCGCTCTGGTAGGATTTTGCTACGTAGTAGCCTTATTTTAGAGACTCTCTCCCCTTTAACCCCAGATCTCAAACTTACCCCATTTGGTTCTAATCGGAATTTTTGTTAATCTTTCAGGTACTTTACTATGTCTCACAATGATGATGCCAACCTCCCCTTTACATGATTCCCCAATGCTGCCTCTCAGGAAAGGCATCACGTCTTCAAAAATAATAAATTCCTTCCTGAGAGGGGCTTCCATATACTAGGAGTGGAAGACAAGATACCTGCCTTTTATGCCCGACTAGAGGAGTTCAGGTGGGGTCCCTTAGCCGACTCCCCTACCTCCCCACGTACTGGTTAGTGAGGGTGTTCTATGCCATTCTTTCTACGTTCCACTGGGATGACCCTAACCCCTCTATTTATATCAGCGGAATGGATATCCCCCTGAGTTCTACCCTATATTAATGTTGTGCTTGAAGTTCTGCAGGCCTCAAAAACTGAGTATGAGGCAAAGCTTAGAGAGATGAACTTAGAGTGGTTACATGACACTCTAGTGGTCCCAAAACTCCAAAGCAGGGTCTGTTGGCCTAATACCGAGGGCATCACTAGCACCAACTGGTGTGTTGATGCCAAGAGATGGCTACACTTAGTGGCCAAGAGGATCCGCCCTTCCAGCAACTAGTGGTCAGTTGTGTTATTCAAGGGATAGGCCTGAATGTGGGGGCCCAAATTATGTTAGAGTGGAAGATGTTCTACCGCAGCAACAAGAAGGCATTCTTCCTGTCGGTCCTGATCATTGTTATGTGCAAGATGACTAGGGTGCCACTATTGGACTCTGATAAGGTACTCCCCAAGGATCCTTATTTCCACTCTTTGCTTATCAGGAAAGCATCCTCTCAGATATTGAAAAAGTAGAAGACTGAGGGGATCGAGAGAAGCCGGGAAATAATAGTATAGGTTGAGGACGAGGAAGAGGATGTTGTCCCTCCCACTCAGTCACAGTCACCTATTGACCCTAACTTAGAGGAGGACTTAGCCGCGGTTTGAGGTGACTAGGAGGCCACTTTTCCCAGACCCCTGCTCCAATGCTACCAGCTACTTCCATAAAGGTGGAGATTTGTCGTCAGCTATAGTGGGAGAGGAGGAGAAGCATAGAGAGGGACCACCTCATGATGAGGATATGGAAGAACATCAAGACTATCTTCTCCTATGTCACTCCCTAAAGGGAATTGCCCAGGGTTAAACCCAACGACTTCCACGAGTTCCCCTTCCTGAACAAGCCTGGGCAGAAGAGTACCCCTAGAGGACCCAGATTCAGATGTCCACACTCCCTCTCGCCCTCGTTAGACTTTGTTACTTGATTGGGTTGAACCATTTGGGCAAGAAATAAATAATTTACCACTTTTCTTTTTCTATTCTTCGAATTTTTTTTGTAAACACTAGATGCTTTTAATTTATTGCATAACCAGATATACTAACACCATAGTTTTAAAGGTTATTCAGCCCTTGTCGGTCACTATCTTGACATTAGAGGTAGCCATAAGTGCTTTGGAGTTCAATGCAAAAGCAGGGGAAATAGGGAACCCTTTTCTAAGTTCTCTGTCTCGCAAGATCCCGCCCTAGAGGGATAATTCCTGTTCTGGAGGGCTTGCTTTGGAGGGATATTCCTGCTAGTGCAGGATTTGTTGGGACAATAGCTTCAGAGAATTCTTTTGGGCATTCTTCCTATATCATATTCCCCCTTAGACTCCCCAGGTTGAACTCAACCCCTCTGACTCCCTTTCCCATGAGAATTTTGACACAGACTGTCCTAGAGTCGAACCTAGTACTAAACATAGAAGATTATTTCTCCCCTTAGAACTAATGGCATCAAGATAATAAGGCATCATTTCAAACAACTTTTGACATCAAGTTCTTATTAACTCAAGCTAAGGGTTCAATCCCTCACATCAGATAAACACGATTCAACAATACTTTATTTTGGATCAAGTACGAAATATGCTAATGATCTTTCATGATCACTATTAGACTAATGTTCAACATAAAATCTTTCTCTCACCTGATTTCCAACCAAGTTCCGACTGCCCCGAAATAGGAGTTTCTCCATAGTCCTGACTTGTTAATTTCCCTAACAAATTATTACAAATGGCACGTCTACACACTATTTATAGGTTGCATTCCCTCACATGAGTATATTATTCAACACATGAGGACTCATCCCTTAATAGTCTTGGGTCTTATACAGTTCAAGAACATAACACAGTTATGATTCCTCCTTGGCATCTAGTTCATAGAACTTATTAGAAAATATATACCATATAAATTCAACACACAAGCAAGGGTATTTCATACTTTAAATCAGGAGTCTCTATGCACATAATCAAATGTTCAGCTATATAGTTCAAGCAAGTAAAGTAATTTAGTTCTCCCCATAGATGATCATTAGTTGATCATCTATGTATTCTCAACGCCTATAAGACAAGATACCAATTGGAACCTTCTTAGTTCCAATTTCCTAGCTTATTTTCCTTCAACAATAATAATGACATCCAATTTACGTCGTTGAGATACCAATTGGACTCAACCTATACTACAAGAGACAAACCGCATAAATAAGAGAGAAAGAATGGAACCACATCCTAAAATACTTCATAGTTTCCTGAAGATTAGATGTGGATGCCAAGACACCAATCTGCAGGAGTCTATTCCACACTTGCTATTGTACTAGGAGATGGGTAACCTACGCTCTAATACCAAATTGTCAATATCCAACCCACCGAGTCGTGTGGGCACCCACTATATATCCTAAGTAGAAGAAACCTTATATAAAAACAGTTGTAAAATTTAAAACAAACTTGAACAATTAACCAAAATTTCTAAAGAGACTATATTAACGATCCGTTTCCTCAATTATAGAAAATCCCATAAGGATATTAGTATAAACAGGTACAATAGCTACTAAGATTAGGAATAAAATAAAGACCAATGAACGAGCTTCCACCAAGATAAGGGAAAAATAAAAGCTGCTAGAGGATCATCTTCATCTTCACCTACCAGACATAACTGACCCTGCAACCAGACTATGCCAAGTGTCATAGCAAGAGTAGTATCAGTACAAATAATCCGTACTGGTAGGCATCATCGTTAAATTTGATACTCACCGCATAATATATGAATATAAAAGTAACAAATGTCATAATACTTAGATTTCCTCAATTTAGCCACCCCAGCCCAATACGTGCACACCTTATTCTCACCCTTAGGGTATTTGCCAATCTAAACAACACAGTTCCACTACCACCCTAGTCAGAACTTAAAACCTATGGGTTGGGGATCCACCTTACTATTATTCCATCACCTCAATAGTCCCCACCTAGAAACTTTAACTCCTTAATGATTATGTCCAACCCTAACTAGTTGGTCTAATTTTCTCACAACATAAAGCATATCCGTCCCACCACCACACTCTCTGACTTACTTGAGTTCTAGATAACCACTATCCCTACCTCAGTTATTCATGAACTTCACCATGGTAACACTCTCTAGCAACTAGAAACCTCAACTTCTAAGTGTATAAATATATATTATGATTATACCATATAGATCACACCCAGGCCTAATAAGGCCCATCCTCTTACCCACCACTAGGTGTATTTATGATCATAATTATTTATATTTAGCACACCTCAACTCAAGAATTCATTTATTAGTTCTCATTCCATGGCTCATCCACCACTAACCTTAATATCATATTAAAATATATATATCATGAGGTCCTCTCACGGGAAAATCCACACACACATACTTGTCTCTCTCAGGAGACCCAATCCAATCATATTTGAGTCGAAACATGACATCCGATCCAAAAATATATTAGAACATGATACCTGATTCATATATATATCGAAATATGACACCCGATACGAACATACCACATTCACAATTACATTCAGTATTCATAACATTTATATCACCAAGAACAGGTTCATCATAAAATAGGCCAGCAAGTGCTCATTTATCTAAGACTAATATGTCACCCTATTCTGTACACGTTTAGGCATATCATAAGTAACTCAATTAGACATTTAAGATAATTCTAAGAACAATCAACATCCACACTACCAAACCTTATAGGTCTAAACTCAAAATCTACTAGTTTTACTTTTTTGTACGAGATTATATGTCTGATATAGATTAACCAGCTGCACACAAAAACATCACAATCAATAACTTTTCAATTCACTGCAGCACCTTTCTACCTAGGTCATATTCGAATTTGACCCTATCACCACCGGATCTCTGCCCATAACCCATGACCCACAACTTACTATATGAATTCTCATTAATTTTCCTTCTATATTACATAGTAGGTATAGATCTACTACTCAGAAAAGAGAAGACTAGCCTACCTGAGCGTCAAATATTTGCAGAGAGATAACACTGCTGAAATCACTAGTTTCAGGTGTTTCACGGGCAAGATCAGATTGAATTCCATGGGTTAAAGCCTTCCAAAAGATAGGATTCCCTCCTCTCCTCTTCCTTATTCCATAGCAGCCTTTTTTACAAAACCCTTGCCTCTAACCTCCACTTGGGAGAAGTGGGGAAATAAAAAAAATTGCGACTTAAGTTTTTTCCCATGACTTCCCACTCTGGCGGCACCGCCCTGTCGGGACCATTCCCTCTAGCAGGGTAGTAGGACCCAGTCAAGCCAAATTCTCGTGACTTATTTTTAATCAAAATTAACAATAGTTCGGGTCGTTATAGACTACCATTAATTGAATAAGTTTACTATAAAGAATAAGTACCCTTTTTTGATTGAACAACTTTAGGGTTTCACTTGTTTCTCTAAGAAAGACCATAGATCAGGCTATCACTATTTGAAAGTAATAGAAAGTGACATTTCGAAGACAGCCTTCAGAACCGTATATGGTTATTATGAGTTCCTAGTTACGTCCTTCGGTCTGACTAACACTCTTGTAATATTTATAGACCTCATAAATAGGGTGTTCAAGCAGTACTTAAACATATTTTTTTATCATGTTTATCAATAATATTTTGATCTATTCGAGGAATAAGAACGAGCATGCCAACCTTCTTAGAATTATTCTCCAAACTCTCAAGGAAACAGAGTTATATGCTAAGTTTTTGAAGTGTAAGTTCTGGGTTGCATCTATGAAATTCTTAAGCCATATTATTTCTGGTGATGGTATTTGAGTGGATTCACAGAAAGTTGAAGTTCTTAAGAACTTGGTTAATCTCTTATGTGTTCATATTTTTTGTTGAAGTCATATATTTGTCGTAGTTAAGGTGAATATATTTCATACTTGGTATTTATTTGAAGTAAGATGGATCATCATCTCCTATTCTGTTGATGCACATGCATTGGTATGAGATCAAATATGACTAAGGGTCAAACATGTGGAGATCATCCGTGTTGCAATCATTTACGTTTATGAGTTGGGCACATGGGCACAACAACAATAACAATAACACTAACAACAACAACAACAACAATAATAATAACAACAAAAATAACAACAACAATAACAACAACAACAACAACAACAACAATAATAATAATAATAATAATAATAATAATAATATTAATAATAATAATAAAAATAACAATAATAATAATAATAATAATAATAACAACAATAATAACAATAATAATAACAATAACAACAACAACAACAACAAAAACAACAACAACAACAATAACAACAACAACAACAATAAGAATAACAACAATATCAATAACAACAACAATAACAACAATGTCACTACAAGGTCAAAGAGGGTATTGTTTTCTGTATGGATACTCGAGCTACAATCAGATATCTATTGCGCTAGAGGAACAAAAGAAGATGACTTTTACATGTCCTTATGGTACTTTTACATTTAATCGCATACCATTCGGACTATGTAATGCACCTGCTACATTCCAGTGCTGTATGATGTCCATATTTTCTGACATGGTGAAGGATACTCTTGAGGTATTTATAGATAATATTTATGTGGTAGGTGATATTTTCGATGGCTGTTTGTTCAATCTTAGCAGGGCATTGCAAAGATGTAAAGAGGCCAACCTAGTCCTGAACTAGAAAAAATGCCACTTCATGGTCAAAGAGGGTAGTGTGCAAGGCCACAAGATTTCTGAGAAAGGTTTGGAGGTTGACAAGGCAAATATAGAGGTGATTCAGACACTGCCTCCTCCTATCTCTGTAAAGGGTGTTCGAAGCTTCTTGGGTCATGTAGGTTTCTATAGGCATTTTATCAAGGATTTCTCTAAAATTGCACACCCTTTATGCAAGTTGTTGGAGAAGGAGATAAAATTCTACTTTGATGAGGCATGTATGAAAGAATTTGAGTGTTTGAAGGAGAAGTTGATTTTAGCTCCGTTGATTATTGCGCCAGATTGGTCTACCCCAGTTGAGATCATGTGTGATGCTAGCAGTGTTGCTTTGGGGGTTGTGCTACGGCAAAAATGCAACAAGATCTTTTATCCCATATACGATGCTAGCAAAATGCTAAATGCAGCCCAGAAGAATTACATTATGACTGAGCAGGATTTGTTGGTAGTAGTGTATGCATTCAAAAAATTTAAAGCATACCTTTTGGGTACCAAGGTGATACTACACACTGACCTTGCAGCCTTGAGATATTTGATGACCAAGAAGGATGCTAAGCCAAGGTTAATCAGATGGGTGTTGTTACTTCAGGAATTTGATTTTGATGTGAAAGACCATAAAGATAGTGAAAATCAGGAAGCTGATCACTTTTCCAGGCTGGAAGATGAAAATAGAGATAAGAACGAGCTTGACATCGATGATTCCTTCCAAGATGAATAGGTCTTTGTTGTCACTCTTGATCTTATTTCTTGGTTTTTTGAATATGCTATCTTGTTAGTGATATTATACTTGAGGATCTTACTTTCCAGCAGAGGAAGAAGTTTTTACACGATGTTAATAGGTACTTTTGGGATGAGCCATATTTATTCAGGGTGTTTGTTGACAATGTCATCTGGAGGTGTATTCCAAAAGCAGAAATGTTAAGTATTTTGGAGGCCTGTCACTCATCTCAGTTAAGTGGAGACCATAGTAGGAGCCGAATTTCTTGCCTGCTAAGGGATTAGTCCAAGTTAGACCGAGAAGTAAGAGTTTGTAATTGAAGTCAAGGGGGCTGAATTCAATTTTTTCAATAGACCCCTTCCACCAGATTAATTTACTGACTGTAATTCATTCAAAAAGACTCCAATTAGAGAAAGCCTCGATTTTTCGATCCAGCCACCACTGAAAGACTTTTTCAAATTTATCAAAGAATTCTCCATGTTGAAAATATAAAGCGCCAATAGGAGCAAACTCATACTGTGCAAAAAATACTGCAATGTGGATACTACTGGCCTACTATCTACAAAGATGCACATGATTTGGTGAAGAACTATGACTTATGCAAAAGGCAAGGGAATATATCTAGGTGTCAAGAGTTACCTATGACCCCAATCCTAGAGGTGAATTTGTTTGATCTATGGGGCATCGATTTTATGGGGAAGTTTGTGAGCTCATATGGGATAAAGTACATTCTTGTGGCATTTGACTATGTCCCAAAATAGGTAGAAGTGGTTGCCTTAACAGATAATGAGAGAAAGAGTGTTGCTGGTTTTCTGTTGAGAAACATATTTTCTAGGTTTAGGACTCCTCAGGATATTATCAGTGATTGGGTTTCCCATTTCTTCAATAAGTCTTATGGACTCTTCTGGAGAAATACGGTGTGTGTCAACAAAAGGTGAACACTCTATATCACCCCTATAGTCTAGTAGGCAAGTTGAGGTATCAAACCATGAAATCAAGGAGATTTTGGCCAAGTCTGTGAATGCTAACATGACTGGTTGGGTGAGAAAACTGGATGATTCTCTATGGACATATCGAAAACCTTCCAAAACACCCATTGGTATGTCCCATTACCAGTTAGTATTTGGAAAGACATGTCATTTGCCTATAGATCTAGAACACAAGGCGTTATGGGCCCTAAAAAGTTAAAGCAGAGTTGAAGTGAAGCTACGCATATGAGGCTAGACCAAATCAATAAGATGGATGAGTTTCCCTTGTGTGCATACAAGAGTGATGCTCTTTACAAAGAGCTGATGAAATTATATCATGACAGGCATATTGAGAAGCGCAAAATTCAAAATTGGGGATAAGGTGTTGCTGTTCAATTTTAGGCTGAGGTTGTTTCCAGGAAAGATACGGTCAATGTGGTCTGGACCTTTCACTGTGACACATATATTTTCCCATGGGGAAATCATGCTAGAATCTCAAGATGGTCATAGTTTCAAAGAAAATAGACAGCGGGTGAAACTGTACTTAGGATCTCGTAAAGAAGTAAAAGTTGTTGAAGAGCTCTAGCTTGATGAAGTCTGAGTAGTCAAGGAAACTATGTCATACCGCGATGTTAAATCAGGTGCTGCATAGGGGGCAACCCATAGGGAAATTCTTTGCAAAGTCTGAGCAGTGGAGTAACCCGCATCGTACCGCGACGTTAAATCAAATGTTGCTTGGGAAACAACCATGGATTGTATTTGTAATAGATAGATTAAATTTTGTTATTAAAAGTTTTTATAGTGTCACGATGTGTTCTGTGAGTGCAGGGTCTCAAAGAAGGTAAAAACATTATAAAATTGGCCAAGATTCCCCACCACGGCCACCTATACAGACCGTATAGGGCACAACATCCCGTGATAGGGTGGCATAATGAGCACAAGTTTAAGGATCTTAAGGATTATGGGGAGGGATTATGAACAGTGAAGAACTTCACAAATCATTTTGCCTTATATGAATCCCACGAAAGGTTACTCACCTTTTCTTTAAATCCAGCACTACAGGGAGGGATTATGGCACGTGAAGAACTTAATGGACCATTTTCCCTATCATAGCTCCTAGGCAAGATTCCCTTTTTTTTCCCCAATTCCTTTGTCACGACAGCCAATATGGCCCGTGGTACTCTTCATGAGTGGCCACCATAGGTCGTGACACACAAAATTGCTAGTTAAATTTTAGCCAGACCTGAGTACAAAATAATTAGGGCTTTTGGGTTATATCCAATGTACACCAAAAATTCGGGCCATTTTCATTCTCTCCCACTACGAAATGAGTCCCTCTATTTCCAAATCATGAACATCACCCCTATTCACCGCATTCTAAGTTTTGTAACTTGTTTATGTTTGTGCGTAATTTGCGTGCCCTTTTGTCGAGAGCTGTGACTATCTAAGTTGTGTGAAGAACAAGTGATTTAATCTAGTAAGTCTCCTTTAAACTCTTTGAATCGATGCAATATGGGAGTTGCACCATAGTATTAAAACATCTATGCATAGTTATTAGGATAGTTTGGTCTATGTATGTATCTGTGAATGTGTATTTTACATGGGGATAGGGTGATTTGAATTTGGAGTTGATGCATACTTGTAATTGCTTAAACATGAATTTCTTCTTGTTGAGTTGTATGTTTCAATGTGTTGAATGTGTAGAAATGGTGTGCATAATGAGTTGAGATATGTGAGGAATCTTGAACACCGGTAGAACTAAGGGGTTAAGGATGACGACTTTCTCTACCTACCATATTTCACTTCATGATCCGTGGTGGAGGCTCATTGTCTCCACTTCTGAAAAGTCTCCAAGTGTAGAATCACGGAAGGCATCATAGACCGTGAACTTCATCACGGGCCATGGTGTGTCTCTGTGGTACCAATACTTAGAAAATTTTCTAGGTACCTCCTGAATCTTAGGTTCTGTAAGGCACCAAGAGACCTTCATGGCCCTTGAAGGTCTGCTGTATTGAAACACTATTAAAAATTTCTAAAAATCTTAAAACCATAAAAAGAGTTCTATTCAATTTCAACTTGTAATCACCCTATGATAGATTGAGCGACGTCATTTCTTAAGGGTTATTGTCATGCTTGTATGAAACATGGGGAAGTCTGAGTAACCGTTTAAATTCATCCATCGTATTTCCAAGTTACTAACTATTTTTCACTTCCACAGGTACCATGGAACGACCATGCACCAAGAATACATCCCAATACTGACTCCACATCCAAGGAATTCAAGCATGAGTTGGAGAAGGGGTTGGGAAGGGGTGCATTTAGTGGATATAAGGTACAGGTTGCCACTAATATCTCTCCTCATATACCTCCCAAGACTAGATCCAAGGCGGCTGCCAAGGCCAATGCCGCGATCTCCCAATTTGAAGAGGAGGCAACCGGCTTGGCCAATGAGGCAAGTGAGGATGCGGAACAAACTGGTGAGGAGGGTAGTAAAGCGAGTGTAGATGGTGATGAGGATGACATATTGGATGATATAGAGAAGTTTTCCCATGAAAAAGAAAGTGACCTAGTTGTACACTGCAAATTTATTGATTTTCTGAGAAATAGGTGGCTTGTTCCGGGTCAGTACGACATTTTTGCAAATGGCCTAACTAAAGGGTCCAAAGGCTTGACTAAATGAGCCATTATGCCAGAGGTACGGGTGGTCACTAATAACCTCTCCTCCCTACTTGAGCTCAAATATCTTTTCTTTAAGCAACATTTTGAGTGATGATGAAGGACCCGATGGGGCCTCAAAAAAGAAGAAAAGGGCCTTAGCATTGAAACCACCGCTTAATGAGGTATGGTTCGTGGTACGGTAGTTGATATTTCTGAGACAACATTAAACAAGTTCTTGTATAGTATAAAATTCCAAAAAGATGTTTGGACAGGTCTCCACAAGCACTAGCACCATGAGGTTAGTGATGAGGAGAAGATAAACGCCCCTACGGTGCGCCAACAGATTATGAGGTGGATTTCCGGGTACATTGCTATTGAGGGTGTAAATGCGTCATGGGTCTCTAATCCCAAGTTAGCTATTACTAAGGCTTCCCTTATATTTCCAGCTAAGTTTTGGTGGGCCATTGTCTGTGCACATATCTAATCGACCACAAATGAAAACACCCTTCACCTGACACAAGTGTCACTAGTAGCTTGCATTATGGCTCATTTTGGACAACATAGTGGTCGGCTAATTGTGGAAGAAATTTGGGACTGAGCATTTAATGAGCGGGCAAGACTTCCATTCACATGTATGATCAGTAGGTTATGTTAGTTCATGGGTACCCCAGTTAATCGCTACTTTGACAAGCGCACCACAACGATGAAGTCCACAAATGCAGCACTAATAAAGGATTTGGACAACCCATTATACAAGACCAAGCCAGCTTAACATATTAGGCCAGTCATTATGCCCACAGGTCCACCCTCTTCTACTCTAGATTTGGAGGGTGAGACTTTAGTCCCTCCAATGGAGGAGGTAGAAGAAAAGCCCGAGGGCACCACCAGGCCTACCCCTTCCATGCTCGTACCTTCAAGTATGATGATCATTGTTCCTTAAACACTCCTTGAGTGACTGGTGCATGATCAGTGGCAGACATGGGAACTAGTGGATCAGGTAATTGAGTGGCTACCTATGGTGGTTCAGACACAGATACAACAAGAGGCGACTCAGCTTTACACTGAGCTCAAGCAGGAGATCACACTAGTACAGGGTTGCATAGATGTCCTTGAGATGCATATAACTACTCACAGTGGTCATCTAGGTGATGAGGAGACTACAGCTATACGAGCAGAGTTGATCGCCTTACGAGAGGCCTTGGGTAAATAGGAAGAAAATTCATCCTCTACTTCCCCTGCTAGTGCTATAGATAATTTTCTCTACCTGTTGTCGGCACCTTCCACACCCATGCAGCTAGATGGGGTATGGGGTTCTATTTATGCACTTGAGCCCGATGAAAAGGGCAAGGGTAAGAAGCGGCTATAGATGGATAGTTCTCATAATAAGGTAGAAAAATGAAGGAGAGTTAAGAAGAAAGCTATGAAGAAACCTTAGCGCACTTCCCAAAAGAAAGCCCAGGAGAGAGATAAGCTCGAAGACAGCAACTTGAGGCTACAAAGGTTGGATCATCGGCTAGTGGAGTTGTTCCTTCCAAGACTACTATGATCTCGGCTCTAACTACGACTGCGATAAGGTCCCACCCAGCACATTTACTCTGGCTATGGGCGATAACCCTTTGGGAAAAACAACATCATTGAGTGCACTGGTTGACATTGGTGCCACTACATCACCACCGACTGAAGCGTATATCTAGTAGAACTTGTATGTTTAGGTTTTTTCTATGTAAATACAAATTTATAGAAGTATATAGTAGCCTGCAAACATAATGAGTTTAACTGAACAAAAATGACTCCCAATAATTTTTTTGTGAATTCTTTGTGAAATACTATATGATTTGGCTTGTGAAAATTGACTTGTTAGGATCTTTATAAGACATTGTACATATTGACCTATCGATCAAATGCCATCTAGGACATGACTGGGTTGATTGGTGCTGAAGAGTATAACATATATGCCATATGTGTGTGAGCTTAACTACTTAGTTTGAACAATGCATCTATAATCTAAAACTTTTCTGGTTTATGTCACTAAACTGATTAAATAGCTTGAATAGGATAGGATCATAGGCCATTGTTGAAAATGAGTCACTTAGCTTAAAAATAACTGACCAAATGAAGTTGTACCCTTTGAACCAAATGATTGAGCTTTAATAGACCTTTTCTTTGATTAAACACAATTCACCTTTCTTTTTTGTCTGTGAATCTCTATTTTGGCCCTAGTACCTTCAAGGAAAATATGTACTTCAACTCAAACTAAAAGCCTACGTTGAGGATGGCTACTATAGGGAGAAGTAGTTTGTGAACCTTTATCTTGGCTCTGGTCCTACCTAGGAGATTATGTACTTCAAATTAGGCCAAAAGCCTAAGTTGAGGGTGGGTACTATAAGGAGAAGTAGAAAAGTTAGGGTATGAAAATAATGGTGGGATGAGAAGAAAAGAAAAACATGGGGTGTGGCCGCAAGTGAAAGAGAAAATAAGTGCAAAATGAGTAAAAAACGAGAAACAAAAAGAATGAAAAAAGCAGAAACCACACTCCCGAGAAGAAAGAATGAGTGAATATGAGAACAACAAGAATTTGGGGGCATTGAAAACAAGTTCTAATTCAAGGTAGTGTCTGGAGGGGAAAAGTGGTCACTTTTATCCTAAATGTATCCTACTTGATCCCTAGCCTACGTTACAAGTAAAGAAAGTCCTAATGTGCTCCTAAAAGAGCTATTCGAAAATGTAGGGTAGAATATAAGGTCAAGCCTATGGTCTGTACATGTGCATTGATTGAACTTCATTTGTGAGTGTGAGTGAGTTCATCTTAGTCTCTATTCTACTTTTGCATACTGTGCTAGAGACTTCTTTATTGTGAGGACACTACGATTATATTATTGAGTTGCTATATTGACGAGTACACTGTCATTTGCATTTGCTTGATTGAATGTGAGTAATGTGATATCGTAAATCGATCCTTATTTGTTCATTGGACTGCCAATATTTGCATAGTCGAGTAAATTAAATAAAAGGGTCAGAGTTGATGTGTTGGGCTGCTATATGTCTTCTTATAGACGTTTGTGTTTTTGCGTCGTGTCTTTTATTTTGTGTCATTGCTTAAGGACAAACAATGGTTCTATGTTGAGGGTGTTGATGTGTTGCATATTTATGACAGTTTTAACTCTTAAAATAGTGAATTAGTGTGCATTGTAAGCATGTTTTTATAGATATGATGTGTGTGTTTTTATTTTACAGGAAAACTAAGTCGATCATGCATTTGGATGATTTTGTGTATCTGTGCTGATATGTTGCTAAGGACCAAGGAATACGAGCTCCACCACAGACCGTAGTGCTTTGCACGGGTCATGGTGGCAACCATAATATTGATCATAGAAAAGGTTGATGCTGAAGTTTTTGACCAAGTTTAACTCCATGAAACTTCACAGGCCTTGAATCTCACTATGGATCATGATGATGGCTCGTGAAGGCTGGGCAAGGAAGATTTGGGAATATTGCTAAGGATGGCACTATGGACCCCAATACAGGCCTTAGTCAATACAACAAGGCCTTTTCCTTTCCCTTGAAGGAATAAAGGCCACACTGGTGGAGCCAAAGGCAAACACCACAGAGAAGGACCACAGACCGTGAAGATCAGTATGGTCTGTAGTGCTTGGGCATGAAACTATGTCGACTTAAGTGTTCCTAGTTGGTTTAGGATTAGGTTTTGTACTTCTAAAAATACTCAACTTTATTATATTTTTAGGGTTATGCGTTCTATTGTCAGTTTTTGAATATTATTTTGGAATGATATTGAAGATACATTCTACTACTTTTTGAGTTTGATTCTTGAAATATAATTCTGGTTTTCATTCTTCATTTGTGGTACGTATGTGTAATTCAAAGTTTACTTATTCATTCATGTAGGTATTGATTCATGAATTCTACACAAATTTATATTCTTTTACTTGCAATTATGAGTGGCTAAATCCACAACTAGGGTTGTGGGAACCATGAAAAAATAATGAAGTAGGTAAACGTGTAAAGTGATTATCGTGATTTATCTTGCATGTACTGTGATTTTCTTCTTCTATAAATCTTTCTTGATGAGTGCACGCATTGGGAACCTACCCGTATTCATTTCTTGTCTGAGAGGGAGGTAGTGATTAGGAAAAGATTATCACAATGGAAATTTGGAGGAATAAAACTTTGTCTAAGTTACTACAGGAGGGGATAGTACTCTGAGGTCTAGAACGAGGGTTAGTAGAGCACACATTCTGAGATCGGGAGGAGATGAATGATATGCATCTAAGAAGTACTAGGAGGTGAATTAGAAGTTACATAACTCGCTGATTTTGCATGCAACTCATTGAAACATTACCACTAACATGATTAGCCTGTTGAGTTAAAAGTCAAAGAGAACACAATGCTAGCTAAATTCTCATACTATTCACAACCTAATTACTAGTTACTTTGTTATTATATCAATTAGTGTTACTAAATCAATTATCAAGACCCCTATTTTACTTTATGTACTTTTTTTTCGGGAAGTAGGAACTACAATTGAATAGTGATAACAATAGAACTATTTCAAGCTATTCCCTATGGGATCGACCCCGACTCTTAGTTGGGTAAATATATTCCTAACTATTGTCTATATTTCTTTCGAGAGGTATACTTGAAATTTATCATGAAGCTAAATTAGTCTCTCTTGATTCGGAGGGAGTTTTGAGGATTAATGGTCGCATTTGTATGGCCGAAGTTGATGATTAGGTATGTATGATATTGGAGAAGACGCACTGTTCCAAGCATTCTATTCATACAAGAGCGGAAAAGATGTTTCATAACTTGAAACAACACTATTGTTGGTGTGGCATGAAGAGAGACATTGTTGATTTTGTGGCCAAGTGTCTAAATTACCAATAAGTAAAGTATGAGCATCAAAAATCGGATGGTGCTATGCAAAGGATGCCCATTACCGAGTGGAAGTGGGAACGTATTATCATAGATTTTGTGACAGTATTACCCATGGCATTGGGTAAGTATGAATCTGTTTGGGTAATTGTGGACCAATTGACCAAATCAATCTCTTTCCTTTCGGTGAAGAATAGCTACAATGCGAAGCTACTAGATAGGATCTATATTCGTGAGATTGTGAGGTTGTTTGGGGTGCCTACCTCTATTATGTCAAATCGGGGTTCGATGTTCAAGTTGATGAGATTTTGAGATTGTGATACAGTATATGAATTACGAATCCCCTATGGATCCGTTTTTGGAAGCCTTAGCTAATAGATGTATACGACAGGTTTTGCGACAACCATAATTCCACCATACCATCATATCATTGCACCATCATATTGCATTGGATTGATATCTGTGATACTTGACTTATCTAATTGATTATGACAATAAATTGTACTTATGTGTTTACTTTAAATCGCAGTGTTCTATATAAATTGGTGGCATCGAAGCCACACTGGACTTTTCTATATGCAGATGGAAGCATTTCTTAGTTCCTTTCATAGGTTTTACTAATTTCCTATACTCAATCCGCTAAACCTACTGAGTACATATGGATTATGCTCACTCCCTACTTTTGTGTTTTTTATGCAGATTCGAGTTAGGAAGTTCTGCACGATAGTTGATCTTCTAGCGGACTTTATATCTTCATATTAGTGGTGAGGTCCCGGAATACAGATCATCACTAGTCTATCTTTATTTCTTAGTCTTTAGTTTTATTCAGAAATATATGTTGTAATTTCAGATTCAGACTTTGTATTAGATGCCATTTATACTTATGACACCAGGTTTTGGAATTATTTCTTTCTTACCTTCTTTTTTTTTAAATTGTGGCCTGACTTATCCTTGAGAGTCTCGTATGAGTTTTTTTTTAGGCTTACACATCAAGATGGGTTCAGTATGTGTGCCATCATAACCTCGATTAGAATACTAATACTAATAATAATAATAATAATAATAATAATAATAATAATAATTAACAACAATAACAACAACAACAACAATAATAATAATAACAACAACAACAATAATAATAATAATAATAATAATTAACAACAACAACAATAATAATAATAATAACAGCAATAATAATAATAATTATAATTAACAACAACAACAATAACAATAATAATAAGAAGAAGAAAAAGAACAACAACAACCAATAATAACAATGATAATAATGAAAATAATAAAAATAATAATAAAAATAATAATCACAACAACAAAAATAATAATATACAATAACAACAACAACAACAACAACAATAATAATAATAATAATAATAATAACAATAATAATAATAACAACAACAACAAATAATAACAATAATAATAACAAATTATAACAACAATAATAACAATATCAATAATAATAATAATAATAATAATAATAATAATAATAATAATAATAATAATAATAATAACAACAACAACAATAATAATAATAACAAAAACAATAACAACAATAATAATAACAGTAACAACAATAACAATAATAATGTAACCCCCCCTAAAACATTGTATGTGGTATTTCAATTTTTGATGAAAATGATACTATTTATGTATGTTTGGCAAAACTTTTCATAGGATGGTCCAAATTAGGTGATTTAAATTTTTAAATAACCCCAATAACATTACCTACAACTTTCATGAAGATCATATCTCAATATTCGAAGGATAAGTAGGTCAAATAAATTAATTTTTGCAACACATGGTGTTGTGACGAAATGGAGTATTTGTAGAAGAAAACTCATATCTCATTGTAGGATACTCCAAATTTATTTATTCTTGAATAAAATTAAATTATAATTCTAGAGCTACAATTCATATGAAGACACAAAATCCTAGTGAGGAATATATCTTGTTCAAACGCAACTCCGAAAAAGGATATTCCGTTAAAAGAAGGTTCATCTCACCAACCATGGAAAGATCTAGATCCATTTTATATTACCCATGACATCAATATTCCTTAATTTAATATCACCCATGACATCACAATCCTCCATTGAATTTTTAAGATCATCCTTCGTAATTATTTTTATTTATTATTAGGTTCCTCCTCTACACCTATAAATACCCACCTTAATTCTTCATTTTATTCATCAAGTTTTCTCAAGCAACTCTTCTCTCTATATACTGTTTTACTCATTCTCAAACATATTTTTAGTTTTTAATAGTGTAAAATTACTATTTCGGTAATTTTTATACTTCGAGTAGTGCACAAAACACTCAGGCGAGGACAAAAGACTAGTGGTTCAAGAGTGTTCATTGAGTTCTTTAATTCAGAGTAAAATTTTGGATTCTAGGTATGTAAGATTATTCATAGCATTGAATTGAGTTCGTTCATTCGCCCAATATTTAAATTCATCGTAATTGAGTTATAGTTGAGTTTTACCCTAATCTTGAATTCTAAATGAATAAATTCTTCCTCTATTGAGTTAGAAATATTTATGCATTGAGATTATTATTATTTTTATCTCTCATATTATTGGGATTATTTTTCGTGGCTACTTTTCCATGAACCCTAATTAATTTGATGTTCATGAATATTTTTACGCGTGTTTTGAGTAAAGATGTTGGCTTTTAATAATCATTGACAAAAAGAGTGATTTGAATTAATATTATATATGTATTTTATTAAGTTTTGAAAGAGCAAAAAAATTGAGTTTAAATGAATTTGATTCTTTGGATTGAATGATACTTTGATCAAGATGTTTTGATGAGATGTAAATAATGTCTTGAAGTATAATGATTGATGAAGAGGTAATGACATGAGTTTGACATTTTAAATAAAAGTCCAATAAGACTAGATGATGAGGTTAATATGAGTACATATTTTGGGAGTAGTATTGAGCACCGAGTTGGGTAAGAATTTAATTGACTCAAACCCAGAACTACGTAGCCAGCATAGGATGGAGGCTATGCCTCTTAAGTCCCAAAGAGAGGACTTTTATGATTTGATCCAAGATGGTGATGTACTTTACCCTGGCAAGGTATTGGATGGATGTGGCAACGACATTGCTTCGTTGTATCATCACTAGCTCATAAGCATTGCTTATTATTTTTTTAAAACTTGGATTACATATTGATGTTGAGATGATGTTGAGTTTTGAGCTGAGTCTTCCTGAGAGGAGTTTCTTGATATCTTTCCTTATTTTTCTTCCATTTTACATACTCTACATTTCGTGTACTAACGTAATTCGACCTGCATTATTTTATGATGGAGATATAGGTGTTAGATATCCTCAATAGGCGCATCGTTGAATATCATTACTTTCCAGCTATTTGGTGAGTCCTTCTTGTATTCGGAGGAACTTTTTATCCTTTTTTTTGTTAAGTATTATGTTTATTTTGAGGAATCCATGGACATGTCATTGGCAGTGTCTGATAGTAATAGAGGCTTCATGGATAGAGTTTGATGATGTAATTGAAATAGTTCTCCTTTGAAACTACTTCTTCTAAGAATTATTTCTTTTATTTGATGTTTAAGAGGGCGAGTCCATATAAGTATTCTTATTTTCACTTTAAGTCTTCCGCTGATGATCGAATGAGTGATGAGACCAAGTCATTCTCTCGGAGGCCAGAGATAGTTTCTGAGTGTCAGCCACACCTAAGTTACCCTCTCGGGGCGTGACAAACTTGGTATCAGAGCACAGAGTTCAAAATTCCTAGGGTGTCTATGAAGCTGTGTCTAGTAGAGTCTTGCTTATGGGTGTATCGTGCACCACACTTATAATCAGGAGGCTATAGAATATTAGGAATTATTTCACTTCTTTCCTAATCTGAGTTCGTGCGATAGAGTTTAATTCTATAAAACTTTATTTCTAATTCATGCATTTACACATTGTAGACCATGCCTCCTAAACGTACATCTAGTCAGAGGAAAGCTGCCAACACTAAGGTTCCACAGTCAGAGATGCCTCCACCGATAACTAGGGGTTAACCTACAAGGTCTACTGAGGTACCCCAAATACCTATTTTCAGATCACTCCTACTTCGAAGGTAGAATTCAGATGAGCTATTTCCATGCTCACTCAAATAGTAGCTTTCCAGATAGGTAACCATAGTTCATCAACTCCTAGCTCTAACTCTCAAGAGTCGTCTGCCACCACAAGGATTAGAGATTTTCTAAGGATGAACCTGCCAGTCTTCATAGGGTCTAACATTAAGGAGGATCCTCAAAATTTCATTGATGAGATGTGGAAGATCTTGAAAGCGATACATACTATTGAGGTTGAGGGTGTTGAGTTGGTTTCCTGCCAGTTCAAGGATATGGCGAACGTATGGTATGACCAGTGGGAGAAGATTCGCGGCGAGGATGCTGGATCTGTAGTTTGGGATGAGTTTGAAAGTACTTTCCTTGACCATTTCTTTCCCCAAGAGCTACGGAAAGCAAAACTTGAGGAGTTTGTGAACCTCAAGCAGGAGAGCATAACTGTAAAGGAGTATAGTTTGAAGTTTATTCAGTTTTACAAATATACCCCATAAATGATTCCTCATATGAGGTTCAAGATGAGAAAGTTTGTCTCTGGCCTAGGCAAACATGTAAAGATAGAATGTAAGGCAATGCTAATGATTTCGGACATAGATTTTTCTAGATTGATGGTGTATGCTCAGCAGGTTGAGGATGACAAGAAAAAGGACACAGAAGAAAACTTAAGCAAGAAGGCTAAGTTTGTTGGACATGAGAACGAGCAGAAGAAAGGTAAGGGTAACAAGTTCTTCTTTCAGAAGAGGTCTTCTAATTATGAACCTTCCTCAACAAGTGCTTTTATACCTAATCAAAGGTCACTGAGTCACCAGAACTTTTGAGCTCAGGTTTCTCAGTCCCAATTAAGTGTGGCTCAAGGTTCTAGAGAAAAGCCACCGTGTGCTAGATGTGAGAAACACTATTTGGGAGAATGTCATGTGGGCACTAATGCTTTCTATGGATGTGGAAAGATAGGTCACTTCTAAAATGAGTGTCCTTCATAGAGACTAGGAGATATAGGTAGTAGAGCTCAGTTTTCTTCTGCAGCACCGCAAAATAGACGTAATTAGAGAGGTCCAAGGGGGAACAAACTATCTGTATGCTATGGGTAGTCTCCATGACTAAGAGAATGCACCCAATGTTGTTACTGGTATGCTATGAGTCCTTTTTTTGATGTGTATGCATTACTTGATCTGGGTGCTACATTATCTTTTATGACTCCTTACTTGGCTAGTAAATTTGAGATCCTTCTTGAGTGTCTTCTTGAGCCTTTCAATATGTCTACTCCTGTTGGTGAGTTTGTTTTAGATGAGAGGGTCTATAGAGGTTGTACTGTGTCAATCTATCACACAGATACCATAGCTGACTTAGTTGAGTTGGACATGGTTAATTTTGATATGATTCTTAACATAGACTGACATTATTCTTGTTATGCCTGAGTTGATTGTAGAACCCGAATTGTCAGGTTTCAATTTCCAAATTAGCCTATCTTAGAGTGGAAGGGGAGTTCTATAGTGCCTAAAGGTAAATTTATATCCTACCTTAAGGCCAGAAAGTTAATCTCCAAGGGATACATCTATCATATAGTCCAAGTTAAAAATATTAATGATCAGGCTCCATCTCTTGAGTCAGTTCCCGTTGTGAATGAGTTTTCTAAAGTCTTTCTTGAGGATCTACCCGGAATCCCTCTTGATAGAGAGATAGACTTTGGTATTGATGTCCTTCTCAATACATAACCTAACTCTATTCCTCCTTATAGGATGGCTTCCGCTGAGTTAAAAGAGTTGAAAGAAAAGCTGAAAGACCTCATAAATAAGGGATTTATTAGGCCAAGTGTCTCACCTTGGGGTGCTTCTTTCCTATTCATGCAAAAGACAGACGGGTTCCTTAGAATGTGCATTGATTACCGATAACTGAACAAGGTCACCATAAAGAACAAGTATCCTCTCCTCAGGATAGATGATTTATTTGACCAACTTTAGGATACCACATGCTTCTTTAAGATAGACCTCAGATCATGCTATCATTAGTTGAAAGTGAGAGAATGTGACATCCCGAAGACAGCTTTCCGAACCCGCTATGATTATTTTGAGTTTTTTGTTATGTTCTTTGGATTGACAAATGTTTCTATAGCTTTTATAGACTTCATGAACCGGGTATTTAAGCTATACCTGGATAAGTTTGTGATTGTCTTTATCGATACTATTTTGGTCTATTCTAAAATAAGAGTGAGCATGCTAACCACCTTAGGATTATCCTTCAAACTCTCAAGGAAAGGAAGTTCTATGCTAAGTTTTCAAAGTGTGAGTTTTGTCTTACGTCTGTAGGATTCCTAGGCCATATTATATCTGGTTATGGAATTCAAGTTGATACTCAAAAGATTGAGGTAGTCAAGAACTGGCCCAGACCTACCTCTCCAACCGACATAAGAAGTTTCTTAGGTTTGGCTGGTTACTACAGGAGGTTTGTTGAGGGATTTTCATCCATATCCTCACCATTGACAAAGATTACTCAGAAAAAGGCTAAGTTTGAATGGTTTGATACTTGTGAGAAAAGCTTTCAAGAGTTGAAAGCTAGATTGACTACTGCTCCAGTACTGTCCCTACTTGAGGGAATGGATGGTTTTATAATCTATTGTGATGCTTCCAAAGTTATGTTGGGATATGTGTTGATGTAGAAATATAAGGTCATTGCCTATGCCTCCAGACAGTTTAAGACCCATGAGAGGAACTACCCCACTCATAACCTTGAGTTGGTAGTTGTGGTATTTTCTCTTAAGATCTAGCATCACTAGTTTTATGGTGTGCATATGGATGTATTCACGGACCACAAGATCTTGCAGTATGTATTCAGTTAGAAGGAGTTAAACTTGTGGCATAGGAGATCTGGCATCACTAGCTGTATGGTGTACATATGGATGTATTCACGGAGTACAAAAGCTTACAGTATGTATTCAGTTAGAAGAAGTTGAACTTGACGCATAGGAGATGGATAGAGTTGCTCAAGGATTATGATATGATCATTCTCTACCACCCAGATAAAGCAAAAGTAGTTGTCGATGCTTTTTGCAGGTTATCCATGGGGAGTACGGCCCATGTGTAAGAGGAAATGAAGGAGTTGGTAAAGGAAGTACATAGATTTGCGTATTTGGGAGTTCAACGTATTGAATCTAGTGAGAGTGGTACAATAGTCCGGAATGGAGCTGAATCATCTCTGGTTGCAGAGGTGAAAGGAAAGAAAGATCAGGACCCCATTCTCCTTCAACTGAAAGACGAGGTTCAAGAGCAGAAGGTAATGGCTTTTGCTAAAGGGGGAGATAGAGTGTTGGGATATTAAGGGAGATTATATGTTCCAAGTGTTGATGGCATTCGAGAGAGAATCATGGCAGAAGCCCATAAATTCTAGGTATTCCATCCATTTAGGTTCCACAAAGATGTACCATGACTTGAGAGAAGTATACTGGTAGAGTGGAATGAATAGAGATATAACAGAGTTTGTGTACAAGTGCCCGAACTTCCAATAAGTTAAAGTTTAGCACCAAAGGCCTTATAAAGTGGCTCAGAATATAGAGATCCCAGAATGGAAGTGGGAGATGATCAATAAGGACTTTATTACCGAAATGTAAGTGGGGGATGATCCTATTTTGGTAATTTGGATAGGATGATCAAATTGGCCCATTTCTTGTCGGTTAAGACTATGAACACCAAAGAGGATTATGCTAGACTGTATCTTAGAGAGATTTTTAGACTGGATAGAGTTCCTTTGTCTATCATCTAAGATAGGGGAGCTTAATTCACTGCTTAGTTTTGGAAGTCTTTTCAAAAGGGTTTTAGTTCAAGAGTGAACGGTAGTACTACTTTCATCCGTAGACAGATGGCTAGGCAGATCATACAATATAGACTCTGGAGGATATGTTGAAAGCATGTGTCATCGACTTCAAAGGTAATTGGAATGATCATTTACCTCTTATTGAGTTTTCATACAATAATAGCTTCCATTCGAGTATTCAAATGGCTCTTTATGAAGCTCTGTATGGAAGGAGATGTAGATCACCAATTGGTTGGTTCGAAGTTGGTGAACCTAAGTTGATTGGACCATACTTGGTTCACCACGCTATGGAGAAGGTGAAAACCATCCAAGAGAGTTTGAGGACTGCTCAGAATCGCCAGAAATCCTACATTGATGTTAGGAGGAGAGATTTAGAGTTTGAAGTGTATGATTGAGTATATTTGATAGTTTTACCCATGAAGGGTGTGATGAGATTTGGAAAGAAAGGAAAGCTTAGTCCCCACTACATTGGTCCTTATCAGATTGTGAGGAGGGTTGGTAACGTAGCCTATGAATTAGAGTTGCCCCCAGAATTAGCAGTTATTCATCCCATGTTTCACATCTCTATGCTTAAGAAGTATTTGGGAGGTCCTTCACTTGTTCTCTCGACTGAGAGTATTGGGGTGAAAGAGAGTTTGAGTTATGAAGAGATTCCAGTCCAGATTCTTAATCGTCAAGTTTGCAAATTAAGAACTAAGGAAGTGGCATTTGTCAAAGTCCTATGGCATAATCAATTTGTTGAAGAGGCTACATGGAAAGCTGAAGAAGATATGAAGGCTAAATATCTTCATCTATTCAAGCCTTCCGAGGATGATGTTCAAGGTAATATTCCTTACTTCTACCTTTGAGTCGATCTGTATTCTTGAGTTGTAGTCATTGACTATTTGAGTATATGTTGTTTGAGCATTTGAGTGTCGGAGTTTTAGAGAAATTGATGTCTTGATGATATTCGTTATTCATGTTCCCTATTTTCATCTTCATTCGAGGAAGAATGATCCCAAGGGGGAGATATTGTAACACCCCCTAAAAATGTTATATGTGGTGTTTTAATTCTCGACGAAAATAATACTTCTACTATATTTTGGGCATAACTTTTCATAGATAGTCCAAATTAGATGATTCAAATTTCTAAATAACTCCAACGGCATTACCTACAACTTTCATAAAGAACATATCTTAAGATTCAGAGGATACATAGGTCAAATAAATTAATTTTTGCAAGACATAATGCTGTGATGACATGGAGTATTTCTAGAGAAAAAATCATATCTCACGGTAGAATGCTCCAAATCGGTTGATTCATAAACAACATGAAAGTATACTTCTAGATCTACAATTTATATGAGACACAAAATACTAATTAGGAGTTATCTTGTTCAAACGCAGCTCTGAAAAAGGGTATTCCATTAGAAGAAGGTTCATCTCACCAACCATGGAAAGATTTAGATCCATTTTATATCACCCATGACATCAATAGTCCTCCATTTGACATCACTCATGATATCACAATCCTTCATTAAATTTTCAAGATCATCCTTTGTAATTATTTTTATTTATTGTTAGGTTCCTCCTCCAACCTATAAATACCCACCTTAATTCTTCATTTTATTCATCAAGATTTCTCAAGAAACTCTTCTCTCTATATATTTCTTTACTCATTCTCAAATATAGTTTTAGTTTTTAGTAGTGTAAAAATACTATTCCAGTGATTCTTATACTCTGGATAGAACACAAAATGTTCCGGCGAAGACAAAAGGCTAGGGGTTCAAGAGTTGGCATTGAGTTCTTCAATTCAGAGTAAAGCTTCGAATTCTAGGTATGTAAGGCTATTCATAGCATTGAATTGAGTTTGTCCATGCACCCAATATTTAAATTCATTGTAATTGAGTTATAGTTGAGTTTTACCCTAATCTTGAATTCTAAATAAATTAATTCTTCCTCTATTGAGTTAGATATTTTTACGCATTGAAATTATTATTATAATTATCTCTCATATTATTGGGATTATTGTCTGTGGCTACTTTCCCATGAACCCTAATTGATTTGATATTCATGAATATTTTTGCGCGTATTTTGAGTAAAGATGTTGGATTTTAAGATTCATTGACAAAAAGAGTGATTTGAATTAATATTATATATGTATTTTATATAATATTCATGGACTGCAAATGTATTGTAGAGTCGAGTAAATTAAATAGAAGGGTTAGAGTTGATGTGTTTGGCTGCTATATGCTTTCTTATAGACGTTTGTGTTTTTGCGTCGTATGTTTTATTTTGTGTCATTGCTTGAGGACAAATAATGGTTCTAAGTAGAGGGTGTTGATGTGTCATGTATTTATGATAGTTTTAACTCTTAAAACAGTGAATTAGTGAGCATTTCAAGCATGTTTCTATAGATATGATGTGTGTCTTGTTTATTTTGCAGGAAAACTAAGTCGATCATGCGTTTGGATGATTTTGTGTATCTGTGCTAATATTTTGCTAAGGACAAGTAATAAGAGCTCCACCACGGATCGTAGTGCTTTGCACGGGTCATGGTGGCAACCATAATCTCACTAAGGATCATGATGATTTCTCGTGAAGGCTGGACAGGGAAGATCAACATTATGGTTGCCACCATGACCCGTGCAAAGCACTACGATCCGTGGTGGAGCTCGTATTCCTTGGTCCTTAGCAACATATTAGCACAGATACACAAAATTATCCAAATGCATGATCGACTTAGTTTTCCTGTAAAATAAACATGACACACATCATATGTCACGACCTAAGCCTAGGGCCTAGACGTGACATGGCGAATGAGGAACTCGAAAGTACCTCAAATAAGCCTCTTAGCATTCTTTTAGCCTTTCATAGGTAATGATGATAAATAAATAAACGGAAATCATAATAGTAAATCTTCAACTTACATATGTCCAACAATACCTCTAACTATTAGATTTAACGGGGCTAAGACAAGTCCCTAGCTCACCCTCAATCATAATAGAAGAAATGCCATAGTAAAATATCTCAACATATCATAATCTAGAAAGATAAAGGAGTATTGTTACCGGAACATAGGAACTCACCAAAAGTAGTCTTCAACGAAATCTCAACTAGCCACGTAGAGGAGAACGAGGAAGATCACTGGTCCCTACATGGTGATATCATGTAGGCAAAAGAGTATGCGTTAATACTTTGAATGTACTAAGTATGTAAGGATGCATGAACATTGAGGAAACATTATAACATTTATGTAATATGGAACATAATGTAATCCATACATAATAAATCATATAGATATCCTTTAAAATATTCATTTTGTGGAAAAATGATCATAACCGACATTTAATACCATGCGAGCTATTACATGGAATCCAACATAACCCCCTACGTTGGTCGGGGAGACTACTTGCCAGGTAGAACTCCGTCAACTTTATTCATTTCTTTAACTTTAACTTTAAGGGCTATTTATGGATCCATTAGCCTAAGACTACAAGGGCTCCTATGTTGGCACATAGTTAATGAGACAAGGGGTTGCTACTAGAATTCCCTTACCGAATCTCACCTCAATGACCCATTGGTGCTAAGTCAATCCCACGGAATAGTTTAATACTTCAAAATAAACATAGCATATAGCTTGAGAATTCAAACATCATATTCGATAGAATATCTCAGTAAAACATTTAGTAATTTAAATATGCAAGAATTATCCGTATTGCATAAAGAATCCATCATTCATATCATTTCATCATTCTTTCATTTCATAAGACTCCCTTTTTTACCATAAATATTGCTTTCATAAATATTCATTTGAAATCAAAGTTTTCAAGTCAAACTTTATTGAAAACATAGTAAAACTAGGTGGGTTTCAAATCTCTTCAACTTGCAAACATATATGTAAATAAATATACATAGATACTTTGAAATCCATTTATTAAAAATCATGCTTTAAACAACCCACTATAAATTTCAAGAACCTTTAAAGAGATAAATAGAGAAATTACTTGTAGACCATCAATTCATACATATGAAATAATGTTGCATCAAAATAGACCAATAATTATTAGTTTAACCATGATTCATGCTATTAAGTAAAAATAAGAATTACCCATAAGAAAATATTACTTGAAATTGAGAGATTTAATTGAAAGAGTTGTTGGACTACATGGGTGGAAGAAACCATGGATAAACACCCACATAACTTAGAGTAAAGCTTAAAGAAAATAAACATAGTTTATCATATAATTAAAATACTTTAGGCATAAGAGTGGAAGGAATACTCTCATTGAATCCTTACATACCTGGAATCCGAAGCTTTAGTCAGAACTGAAGGACTTAATGAACACTCTTGAGTCCTAGTTTTTCTCCTCTCCGGAACATTTTGTGTACTACCCGGAGTATATGGATCACCGGAATAGTATTTTTTTTACTACTAAGAACTAAAACTATATTTGAGAATGAGTAAAAAAGTGTATAGAGAGAAGAGTTGCTTGAGAAAGCTTGATGAATAAAATGAGGAAATAAAGTAGGTATTTATAGGTGTGAAGGAGAGACCTAACAATAAATAAAATAATTATAAAGAAAAAATCTGAAAATTTAATGGAAAATTATGATGTCATGGGTGATGTTAAATGGAGGACAATTGATGTCATGAGTGATGTCAAATGTATCTAGATCTTTCCATGGTAGGTGAGATGAGTTCTTTTTAACAGAATACTCTTTTTTGGATTTATGTTTGAACAAGATAAATTCCTTACAAGGATTTGGTGTCTTCATAAGAATTATATATATATGGAAGTCTAGTTTCATATCGGTCAAGAATCAACCAATTTGGATAATCCTACATTGATATATGATTTTTCTTCTATAAACACTCTATTCCGTCACAGCATCCTATCTTACAATAATTAATTTATTTGACCTACTTACCTCCGAAACATAAAATATGATCTTCACAAAAGTTGTAGGTAATGATCTTGTGGTTACTAAAAAATTTGAATCACCCAATTTGTACAATATTATGAAAAGTTATGCCTAAAATACAGAGGTTGTATTATTTTTAGGAGAGAATTGAAACATCGTATACAATATTTTTAGGGGATGTTACATTATCTCTCCCTTGGGAACATTCATCCTCGAATGAGGAAAGACTTAGCTTGAGTAGAGTAGAGTGTAAACCAATAATCCATAATTAATGCAATAGTGTAATTTATCATTTAGAATATATTTTATAATTTTGCAAGCATATGACAAGAAAAGTTGAGATGCAAAGATTTCAAGTAATTGAGCAAGGACAACTTAATACCTTAGGTTTTGGTAGAGGAGAAAAGATGAGGGTATCTCTTAATCATATCTGCTTCTGCTTCCCATGTTGCACTTTCTAATTGTTGATTCCTCCAAAGGACTTTAACAGATGCAACTTCTTTGTTCCTCAATCTCTCAACTTGCCGGTCCAAAATTTCCATATGAACTTCTTCATAGGTCAAGTTTTCTTCAATATTCACTACTCCCATAGGTACAATGGAACTAGGATCACCCACACTCTTTTTCAACATAGACACGTGAAACACCGAATGAACCATGGCCATTTCCAATGGTAATTCCAACTCATATGCAACCTTACCAACACGTTTGATGATTCTATAAGGCCCTACATACCTAGGGCTCAATTTTCCTTTCTTACCAAATTGAACCACACCTTTCATGGGTGAAACCTTCAGATCCACCCAATCATCCACATTAAACTCAAGATCCCTTCTTCTAGTGTCAGAATAGAACTTTTGACGACTTTGAACCATCTTTAACCTTTCTCTAATGATCTTCACCTTGTCTAAAGAATCAAGTACCAAATTGGGGCCCAATAAGGTCATGTCGCCTATTTCGAACCAACCAATCGGTGATCTACATCTTCTCCCATATAAAGCCTCAAACGGCGCCATCTCAATACTTGAATGGTAACTATTATTATAGCAAACTCGATGCACGGTAGATAGTCATCCCAATTTCCTTTAAACTCCAACACACAAGCCCTTAATATATCCTCTAGTGTTTGAATCGTCCTTTCGGCTTGCCCATCCGTTTGAGGATGGAATGTTGTGCTTAATTTTACATTAGTACCGAGGCCTTTTTGAAATGATCTCAAGAAGTGATAACTGAATTGGGTACCATGATCTGAAATAATGGATAACAACCCACCATGCAACCTCACCAACTTCCGAATATACAACTTGGAATAGTCTTCAGCACTATAGGAAGTTTTAACCGGTAGGAAGTGAGCTGGCTTAGTCATTCTATCAACAATTACCCAAATCAAGTCATGATGCTTCCGGGTATGAGGCAAACCCACTACAAAATCCATATTCACATCTTCCCACTTCCAAGTAGGGATTTCAATGTATTGGGCTAGGCCACCCAGCCTTTGATGTTCAGCCTTCACTTGTTGGAAATTCGTACATTCGGACACAAACCTTGCTATGTCCTTCTTCATGCCACCCCACCAATACAACTCCTCTAAGTCTTGGTACATTTTCGTTGAACTGAGATGAATGGAGTATGTAGAATTATGAGCCTCCATCATGATCAAACTCCTTTGGCCATCAACATTTGGAACAAATATCCGACCTTGATAGTATATCACCCTATCTCCCCCTTGGGAAAAGACCTCTATCCTCTTTTCTTTGATTTAACATCCACCACCAAAGAGGATTCAGACCTATTTTGAACAACCATACCACCATCGTTAGTACCATACAACTTCACCCCTAATCTAGCCAATCGGTGAACATCTTTCACCAACTCCCTCTTCCTTTCATCCACATGGGCCACACTCCCCATAGACACTCTACTAAGTGCATCAGCAACTACATTGGCTTTACCCGAATGATAGTGCACACTCATGTCATAGTCCTTAAGGAGTTCTAGCCACCTCCTTTGCCTTAGATTAAGGTCCTTTTGGTGAACACATATTGAAGACTTTTATGATCAGTATACACATCCACATGTACCCCATAGAGGTAATACCTCCAAATCTTCAGAGCAAAAACAACGGCCACCAATTCAAGGTCATGGGTAGGGTAGTTACGCTTATGCGCCTTTAATTGCCTAAAAGCATAGGCTATGACCTTGCCATTTTGCATTAAAACACAACCTAAACCAATCTTTGAAGCATCACATTAAACAAAAAACCCTTCTAATCCTTCAGGGAGAGTCAAAATAGGAGCGGAGGTAAGTCGATCTTTTAAGGTCTAGAAACTCTTCTCACACTTATTTGTCCATATGAATTTGGATTTTTTTTGGCTCAATTTTGTCATAGGAGATAAGATGGAAGAAAAACCTTTAACAAACCTTCTATAGTACCCGGTTAGACCCAAGAAGCTCCTAATGTCTAAAGGAGATAATGGTCTAGGCCAATTTTTGACTGCCTCTGTTTTCTTAGGATCAACCTTGATCCCATCACCGGACACTACGTGACCAAGAAATGCCACCTTATTTAACCAAAATTCACACTTACTAAATTTTGCAAATAATTGCCTATCCCTCAATGTTTGAAGCACAACTCTCAAGTAATTTTTATGTTCTTCCTCACCCTGAGAGTAAATCAAAATATCATCAATGAAGACCACCACAAAGGTATCAAGGTAAGGTTTGAACACACTATTCATCAAGTCCATGAACACCGCCGGTGCATTCGTCAACCCAAAACTCATCACCACGAACTCAAAGTGACCATACCTTGTTCGAAAGGCCATTTTGGGAATGTCACACTCCCTCACTCGTAGTTGGTGATAGTTGGACTGAAGGTCGATCATGGACAAGTTACTTGCCCCTTGTAATTGATCAAACAAGTCATCTATTCTAGGGAGTGGGTACTTATTCTTAATAGTTATCTTATTTAATTGCCGATAGTCTATGCACATTCAAAGTGACCCATCCTTCTTTCTCACAAATAACACAGGAGCACCCTATGAAAAAATACTTGGTCTTATGAACCCCTTCTCTAACAAGTCCTTTAATTGTTCCTTCAACTTTTTCAATTCTACCGGGGCCATATGGTAAGGAGGAATAAAGATAGGTTGGGTATCGAAGAGGAGATCAATACCAAAATCAACTTCCTTTTTGAGAGAGAAACCAGGAAGTTTATCGAGAAAGACATCGGGGAATTTATTAACTATAGGAACCGACTCAAGAGGAGGACTTTTGGAGTTGACATCCCTAACCCTCACAATGTGGTAAATACAACCCTTAGAAATTATTTTGCGGGCCTTAAGATAAGAAATAAACTTACCCTTCACCACCGAATCACGACCCTCCTATTCAATAACAGGCTCATTTGGAAATTGAAACTTGACTCGACGAGTCCTACAATCTATGGAAGCATAAGATGCATGTAACTAATCTATCCCAAGAATGACATCAAAATCTATCATGTCAAGTTCAACGAGATCATAAGGAATAACTTTGTGCAAGATAGACATAAGGCAACCCCTATAGACCTTTCTAGCAATAACTGACTCACCAACGGGGGTAGACACCAAATAGGTCTCTAATAACATTTCAGGTAAAACATCAAATCTATTAGCAAGGAATGGAGTAACAAAAGATAAATTTGCACCCAGATCTAATAGTGCATACACATCAAAAGAAAATACCTTTAACATATCGGTAATGACATTGGGTGCATCCTCAACCTCTTGTCTCCCATGCAAGGCGTAAACGCGGTTGGTGTGTTGGACACCTCCTTGGACTTGTTGACCATGAGCAATTTGGCCTTGAGGCCTACCACCACCATCTCTACAATCCTTATAATGGTGGCCCAACTTGCCACACTTAAAGCATGCATTGGATCCGGCTAAGCATTCCCCTTTGTGAGTCCTTCCACACATCTTACAAGTGGGAAGATTTTGAGTAGAAACATTCTCTCTTGGTACCGTTGGTTTACCACCCTTGTCCTTGTTGAACCTTGGAGAAGGAGTATTAGTGGAACCTTATCCCACAAATCGTTTCCCACCTTAGCCTTTGCCATTGTTTCCATAATCGGACCTTTGAAGGTTAAACCCTCCACCATCTACTCTAACCTTTTTGAACCCCCTTGATCTCTCTCTAAGCTTCTCTTCTTCAATTTGTTCTGTGTAAGTCATTAACCGAGAGATGTCCATCTCCTTGACCAACATGTCCATTTTACACTCCTTAGACACCAAGCTTGAGACACCGGAAATAAACTTGCTCATCCTATCTCTTGGGACGGAGACCATGAAGGGAGCATACTTTGACAACTTAGTGAATTTGAGAGCATACTCTCTCACGCTCATACTCCCTTGACAGAGGTTGATGAACTCTTGGATTTTGGCCTCTCTTAGCTCTAATGGGAAGAAGCGGTCTAGGAAGGCACCTTTGAACTCTTCCCATCCTATCAGCCCTATTTCTTTATCCCTCTCAATAACCCATTGTTCATACCACACTCAAGCCACACTTTTGAGTTGATAGGCCACTAGCTCAACCTTCTCATTTGGTGTCACACCCATGATAGCCACAATCCGATACACCTCATTAATGAACTCCAAAGGGTCCTTATCTAGTTTAGAACCATCGAACTCGGGCAGATTCATCCTTTGGAAATCCCAAATCCTAGAGGCTGGATTTTGCATTTGGGGAGGAGGAACACCTAGATTCTCTTGGTTGGCTACAACTTGAGCTAACAAAGTAATAACACTGTGAAACTCGGCATGGGTTACCCCATTCTCATGATGTTGGGCATTAGGAATTAGAGGAGTTTTTTCCTCATCGTCAACCCTTGCTCTTTGAGGTTCTCTTCCACGAGTCATTATCTAGAGAGCACGAAATGGGTTGTTAGTAAAAGGAAATCTTAGGACACTCTAAGGCACGACATGAATTTGAAAGAAGTGAAAATTTTCCTAAATGCCTCATAGTCTCCTCTTTATAATTGTGGCGCGTTTCACAACCATGAACAAGACCCTATTCAACGTGGTATATTGGACTCTAAGGACCATTCAAAACCTCAGGCTCTAATACCAAGTCTGTCACGACCCAACCCTAGGGCCTAGACGTGATATGGCGAATGAGGAACCTAAAAGTACCTAAAACAAGCCTCTTAACATTCTTTTAGCCTTTCATAGGTAATGATGAAAAATAAACAAGAAAAAATTATAATAGTAAATCTTCAACTTACATATGTCCAATAATACCTCTAACTATTAGATTTAACGGGGCTAAGACAAGTCCCTAGCTCACCCTCAATCATAATAGAAGAAATGCAATAGTAAAATATCTCAACATATCATAATCTAGAAAGATAAAGGAGTATTGTTCCCGGAACATTGGAACTCACCAAAAGTAGTCTTCAACAAAATCTCAACTAGCCATGTAGAGGAGAATGGGGAGGATCACTGGTCCCTATATGGTGATATCATATAGGCAAAAGAGTATGCGTTAATACTTTGAATGTACTAAGTATGTAAGGATGCATGAACATTGAGGAAACATTATAACATTTATGTAATATGAAACATAATGTAATGCATACATAATAAATCATATAGATATCCTTTAAAATATTCATTTTATGGGAAAATGACCATAACCGATATTTAATACCATGAGAGCTATTACATGGAATCCAACATAACCCCCTACGTTGGCCGGGGAGACTACTTGCCAGGTAGAACTCCGTCAACTTCATTCATTTGTTTAACTTTAACTTTAAGGGCTATTTATGGATCCATTAGGCGAAGCCTACAAGGGCTCCTATGTTGGCACATAGTCAATAAGACAAGGGGTTGTTACTAGGATTCCCTTACCGAATCTCACCTCAATGACCCATTGGTGCTAAGTCAATCCCACAGAATAGTTTAATACTTCATAATATTCATAGCATATAGCTTGAGAATTCAAACATCATATTCGGTAGAATAACTCATTAAAACATTTGGTAATTCAAATATGCAAGAATTGTCCTTATTGCATAAAGAATCCATCATTCATATCATTTCATCATTCTTTCATTTCATAAGACTCCCTTTTTGATCATAAATATTGCTTTCATAAACATTCATTTGGAGTCAAAATTTTCAAGTCAAACTTTATTGAAAACATAGTAAAACTAGGTGGGTTTCAAATCTCTTCAACTTGCAAACATATATGTAAATAAATATACATAGATACTTTGCAATCCATTAATTAAAAAAACATGCTTTAAACAATCCACTATAAATTTCAAGAACCTTTAAAGAGATAAATAGAGAAATTACTTGTAGACCATCAATTCATACATATGAAATAATATTGCATCAAAATAGACCAATAATCATTAGTTTAACCATAATTCATGCTATTAAGTAAAAAAAGAATTACCCATAAGAAAATATTACTTGAAATTGAGAGATTTAATTGAAAGAGTTTTTGGACTACATGGGTGGAAGAAACCATGGATAAACACCCACATAACTTAGAGTAAAGCTTAAAGAAAATAAACATAGTTTATCATATAATTAAAATACTTTAGGCATAAGAGTGGAAGGAATACTCTCATTGAATCCTTACATACCTGGAATCCGAAGCTTTAGTCGGAACCGAAGGACTTAATGAACACTCTTGAGTCCTAGCTTTTCTCCTCTCCGGAACGTTTTGTGTACTACCCAGAGTATATGGATCATCGGAATAGTATTTTTTCACTACTAAGAACTAAAACTATATTTGAGAATGAGTAAAGAAGTGTATAGAAAAAAGAGTTGCTTGAGAAAGCTTGATGAATAAAATAAAAAAATAATGTAGGTATTTATAGGTGTGAAGGAGGGACCTAACAATAAATAAAATAATTATATAGAAAAAATCTGAAAATTTAATGGAAAATTATGATGTCATGGGTGATATTAAATGGAGGACAATTGATGTCATGAGTGATGTCAAATGTATCTAGATCTTTCCATGGTAGGTGAGATGAGTTCTATAAGAAAGCATATAGCAGCCAAACACATCAACTCTAACCCTCCTATTTAATTTACTCGACTCTGCAATACATTGGCAGTCCATGAATATTATATAAAATAATATATAATATTAATTCAAATCACTTTTTTTGTCAATGAATCTTAAAATCCATCTTTACTCAAAATATGCGCAAAAATATTCATGAACATCAAATCAATTAGAGTTCATGGGAAATTAGCCACGGACAATGATCCCTATAATATGAGAGATAAATATAATAAAAATCTTAATGCGTAAAAATATCTAACTCAATAGAGGAAGAATTAATTTATTTAGAATTTAAGATTATGGTAAAACTCAACTATAACTCAATTACAATGAATTTAAATATTGGGTTCATGGACGAACTCAATCCAATGCTATGAATAGCCTTACATACCTAGAATTCGAAGCTTTACTCTGAATTGAAGAACTCAATGCCAACTCTTGAACCCCTAGCCTTTTGTCTTCGCCAGAATATTTTATGTACTACCCGAAGTATAAGAATCACCGGAATAGTATTTTACACTACTAAAAACTAAAACTATATTTGAGAATGAGTAAAGAAATATATAGAGAGAAGAGTTTCTTGAGAAATTTTGATGAATAAAATAACGAAATAAGGTGGGTATTTATAGGTTGGAGGAGGGACCTAACAATAAATAAAAATAATTATAAAGGATGATCTTGAAAATTCAATGGAGGATTGTGATGTCATGAGTAATGTCAAATGGAGGACTATTGATGTCATGGGTGATATAAAATGGATCTAAATCTTTCCATGGTTGGTGAGATGAATCTTCTTTTAATGGAATACCCTTTTTTGGAGCTGCGTTTGAACAAGATAACTCCTAATTAGGATTTTGTGTCTCATATAAATTGTAGATCTAGAAGTATACTTTCATGTCATTTATGAATCAACCGATTTGGAGCATCCTACCGTGAGATATGATTTTTTTTCTATAAATACTCCATGTCATCATAGCACCATGTCTTGTAAAAAATTAATTTATTTGACCTACGTATCCTTTGAATCTTAAGATATGGTCTTCATGAAAGTTGTAGGTAATGCCGTTGGAGTTATTTAGAAATTTGAATCATCTAATTTGGACTATCTATGAAAAGTTATGCCCAAATTATAGAAGCAGTATCATTTTCATTGAGAATTGAAACACCATATACAATATTTTTAAGGGGTGTTACAATATCTCCCCCTTGGGATCATTCTTCCTCGAATGAAGATGAAAATAGGGGGCATGAATAACGAATATCATCAAGACATCAATTTCTCAAAAACTCTGATACTCAAATGTTCAAACAACACATACTAAAATAGTCAATGATTCAAACTCAAGAATAAACATCGACTCAAAGGTAGAAGTAATAAATATTACCTGAACATCATCCTCGAAAAGCATGAATAGATGAGGATAATTAGCCTTCATATCTTCTTCTGCTTCCCATGTTGCCTCTTCAACAAATTGATTTCGCCATAAGACTTTGACAGTTGCCACTTCCTTAGTTCTTAATTTGCGAACTTGACGATCAAGAATCTGGACTGGAATCTCTTCATAACTCAAACTCCCTTTCACGCTAATTCTCTCTGTCTAGACAACAAGTGAAGTATCTCTCAAACACTTCTTAAGCATAGAGATGTGAACCATGGGATGAATAGCTGCTAATTTTGGAGGCAACTCCAATTCATAGGCTATGTTACTAACCCTCTTCACAATCTGATAAGGACCAATGTAGCAAGGACTAAGATTTCCTTTCTTTCCAAATCTCATCACACCCTTCATGGGTGAAACTTTCAAGTATACTCAATCATACACTTCGAACTCTAAATCTCTGCTCCTAACATCAGTGTAGGATTTCTGGCGACTCTAAGTAGTCCTCAACCTCTCTTGGATGGTTTTCACCTTAACCATAGCTTGGTGAACCAAGTCTTGTCCAATCAACTCAGCTTTACCAAATTTGAACCAACCAATTGGTTATCTACCTCTTCTCCCATATAGAGCTTTATAAGGAGCCATTTGAATACTTGAATAAAAGCTATTATTGTATGCAATCTCAATAAGAGGTAAATGATCATCCCAATTATCTTTGAAGTCGATGACATAGGCTCTCAACATATCCTCCAAAGACTGTATCATACGCTCTTCCTAGCCGTCTATCTGCAGATAAAAGGCAGTATAAAGGTTCACTCTTGAACCCAAACCCTTTTGAAAACGACATCTAAAACTGAGCAGTGAATTGAGCTCCCCTATCTGAGATGATAGACAAAGGAACTCCATGCAGTCTAACAATCTCTTTAAAACACAGTTTGGCATAATCCTCTGCGGTGTCCGTAGTCTTAACCGGTAAGAAATAAGTCTATTTGGTCATCCCATCCACAATCACCCAAATAGAGTCATATTGTGTGCGGGTTTACCATAAATAGGTAATGAAGTCCATATTATCATCTCCCACTTCCATTCTGGGATCTCTATATTTTGAGCCACTCCACAAGGCTTTTGGTGCTTAACTTTAACTTATTGGCAGTTCGGGCATTTGGACTCAAACTCTGCTATATCTCTCTTTATTTCACTCCACCAGAATACTTCTCTCAAGTCATGGTATCTTTGTCGAACCTGGATGGATGGAATACCTTAAATTATGGGATTCTGCCATGATTCACTCTTGAATGCCATCAATACTTGGAACACATAATCTCCCTTGATATCTCAGCACTCTATCTCTCCCTTTGGCAAAAGCCATTACCTTCTGCTTATGAAACTCATCTTTCAGTTGAAGGAGAATGGGGTTTGGATCTTGCTTTTCTTTCACCTCTGCAACCAGAGATGATTCAGCTCTATTCCAGACTATTGTACCACCCTTACTAGAGTCAATAAGTTGAAATCCTAAACACACAAGTCTATGCACTTCCTTTGCCAACTCCTTTTTTCCTCTTCCATATGGGTCGTACTCCCTATGGATAACCTTCTTAGAGTATCGACAACTACTTTTGCTTTACCTGGGTGGTAGAGAATGCTCATATCATAATCCTTGAGCAACTCTAGCCATCTCCTATGCCTTAAGTTCAAATCCTTCTAACTGAATACATACTGCAAGCTCTTATGGTCCGTGAATATATCCACATGTACACCATAAATAAAGTGACGCCAGATCTTAAGAGCAAATACCACAGTTGCCAACTCAAGATCATGAGTGGGGTAGTTTCTCTCATGAGTCTTAAGTTGTCTGGAGGCATAGGCAATAACATTTCCTTTATGCATCAACACATATCCAACCCAACTCTAGAAGCATCATAATAGATTACAAAACCATATATTCCCTCGGGTAGGGATAGTACTAGAGCAGTAGTCAATCTAGCTTTTAACTCTTGAAAGCTTTTCTCACAAGCATCAGACCTATTATGCCCCGTACTTTTGTACTTCAAAATGCTTTCTTAAACTTCTTAAAAGTTTTCATGTGACCTAGAGTATCTATAAAGTTATCAAATAACTCTAAAGAAGGGAGGATGTGATGCCCCATAAGAGTGAAGGTTGGAAATAGAGTTATAAGGATTTAAAAGGAGTTGGAGGCAAAATAATGAGTCGTGGGACTCGACTTACTTGCGTAAGCTACCAACTTGGATGTCTTACATACTTAATCTACTTGAGTACATGTCGAGCTTAAGTAGAAAGGAATACATGGGCTCTTAAAGTAAGATGAGATTATAAACCCACGAAAGAGAAATAAGGAGATGACGCGCTTACTCGAAGAAAGTAGGTGATGCACCTACATGGACTAAGTAAGTGATGTACCTAATTGGACCAATTAGGTGACTCACCTGCTTAGGGTGGACCCCCCACATGCCACGTGGCAGCATATAAGTGGCTGCATGGTATGAGGTGGCTGCCTAAGGTCTTGACACATGTCCCTCTTAGGGGATGACACGTGTAACTCTTAAAGGTGATATATAAATGTCTAACTATGACTAAGGACTTCATTTCATCTTTTAAGTTGGAAGAATTTGGAGAAAACGTGAGAGAGAAAAGAAAACGAGCTACAACTAGGGTTCCTTCAAGGTAAGGCTCTGATTTTTGATTCATAAATTAATTATCTAAGGTATCCCTCAGTTATATGAAGTTTTTTAACAACTTAAAATTTCTATTTGGGGCAACAAAAAAGTGACACGAATAGCCCACAAACTTTCAGCATATTAAGGAGCTTCCGAAGTTAATTTTTGGCAAGGTAAGGATCCTCCTTTCGAGTTGGAGTTAATGATTTTGTTATGGAGTATGTTACATGTGTTAAATAAAGCTTAAAGTAGGAAAATTGCACAAGTATACTTAATGTGAGAAACAAACTAAATTGGAGTCGTTCTAGTTAAATTGAAGTTGAGTAGTGTTATTGCGATTGTGGTATTGTGGTTGGAGATAGTTTAATTAGGTGCAAGGATGGAACGTGGTGTAAAAGAGGTGTGGGTGCTACTAGTTGCATCCATAGAACCCTATGGTTCGTGTGGTTAAAGGTTTTATAAAATAGAGATAGAAAATCTTATTTTGATATCGTGGTTTTGGATGAGTCATTTGGAACTTGTATTGTGTCGTATTGTAGTAATTCAATGTTTTATAGCTTCTGGTTGCTGTTTTTAATATGGGTGCTAAGGTTTAGAGGTTAAAATGGAAGTTTTGATAGGGCAAGTTATAGGGGAGATGCTGCCCGATTTCCATTAACTTTGGAACTAGTAATAAACTAGTCAAAGGAAATAATTCCTATGGGTACTTAGTTATAGATTGAGAAGCTGGAAAGTGGAAGGTTATTAACATTGGTATTACTTTCGTGTTAAATAGGTTCAGAGGGAGACAAAGAGAATGTGGTTACGGGTAATCCATAAGAGGTATGTAAAGCCTATCTCTCTTTTCTTTTGGCGTATCTTCAAGTTAAGTAATGAATGATATGAGTTTGAGGGTAAATCTACTCATAAATTTCAAGCGTAATCCACGGTCCTTATTTACTTCTTGATGAAAGCACTCTTATAGTAACTAAACTAGGGCTTCTTAAGCCTTCCATACTTAGGGAAGTGATGAGTATGTAAAGCTAGCCTTTCTTTTTTTGGCATGTCTTAGATATAAGTGGAACATAATATGCGCTTTGAGGATAATTCCATTCATAAAGCTTCGAGAATGATTCATGCCTCTTACCTATTTCTTGATGTTAGAACTCCTACAATAAGTGAGATATTGCCTCTCAAGTCTTCTATATGAAGGAAAGTAGTAAGTATGTAAAGTATGTTCCTTCTTGTCTTTTGGCATATCTCAAAGACAGGTGATGTATGATACGAGCTCTGGGGTAACTCTATTCCTAAGTCCTAAATATGATTCATGTCTCTTATTTACTCTGTGATGGAAAAGGCTCTTAAGGTAATTGAGTTATCACCCTCGAGCCTTCTATATGTGAAATAGTAATTGAATGTATGAGCTCATGTGCCTAAGGACTCTATAATGACAAGTGTCTCTAATTTCATAAGCTATTTGGCATTATCTTAATAAAAGTCTATGATTCCTGAGACTCCGTTTGATATGGCCCCTAATGGCATTTAGAGGATACTTGAGATGATGATCATTTTGATCCTCAAATGATAGTTCATGACGATTATTATACCAATTCTCAAATGATGAGCTAATTGCATATGGTTACTCGCTACTCTACTCGTACATGCTGTTAATACATCTTCCACCGAGTTCCATGAAAGGCCGGGTATGACCGAGTACCATAAAGGGTCGGGTACGATATATGATGACATGATTATTCACCCAGTCCCATGAAGGGCTGGGTATGATATATGATGGTATGATTATTATGCTAGTATGAATATTTACCGAGTCCCTCACTAGAGGGCCGGGTATGGCACATATATACATATGATGACCTAATAAAACAATTGTGACACTGAGTCCCATGATGGGCCGGATACAGTATATAGGCATGCATATGAAAACATAATGATGTATTTGTAACATATGAGATGATATTGTATACTATGGTATGATGTTGTATACGATGATATGATAACACCGAGTTCCACAGCGTGCTGGGTATGATATGGGAGGATGATATACATGCCCTTATTTTATAAGATGCAGGTTCGGTGATTTATTAAATGTTACACTTGTTTCCTACATCCCTAATTCTGCTGTAATCTCACTTATACGGTGTTATGCTTTATATACTCATTACGTGTATCGTACTGACCCCCTTTTTTCGAGGGGCTGCATTTCATGCCCGTAGGTACATGTATGTATTTTGGGGATCCGTCAGCATAGGATATCTAGTCAGCGATTTTAGGAAGAGCTCCATTGTGTCGGATCCTAGCTTTTGGTACATGTCTTAAAATGTATATAATTATTTACTCAGGGGTACGGTGGGGGCCCTATCCCGCCATATGATATAGTTAATACTCTTAGAGGTCTATAGACATATGTGTGTGGGATGTGTGTATGTTTTGTTCAACGGCGTCTATGCGATGTATGATGCATCTTAATATGAAATGACAGCCCTATCGGCTTGCATGCCCTTTCATGATACGATCAGTGGTAACTCTTCCGGAGACAAAAAAAGAAAAAGAAGGGGCTATATGTATATAGAAATGTCATGACCCATTGGGGGTTCTTAGGTATGTATACGGGGGTCCATGTCAGACCCTAGTCATGACCTATGAGGTTGGTTCATGACGAAACCATTGAAACTTAACCTTTTTCTTAGTCAGCTTAGTCATTGGTGAGGATATGGATGAGAATCCCTCAACAAACCTCCTGTAGTAACCAGCCAAACCTAAGAAACTCCTTATGTCAGTTGGAGAGGTAGATCTGGGTCAGTTCTTAACTGCCTCAATCTTTTGAGTATCAACTCGAATTCCATCACCAGATATAATATGGCCTAGGAACGCTATAGATGCAAGCCAAAACTCACACTTTAAAAACTTAGCATACAATTCCCTCTCCTTAAGAGTTTGAAGGACAATCCTAAGGTGGTTAGCATGCTCACTCTTACTTCTAGAGTACACCAAAATATCATTGATGAAGACAATCACAAACGTATCCAGGTATGGCTTGAATACTCGATTCATAAGGTCTATAAAAGTTGCAGGAGCATTTGTCAATCTAAAGGACATAACAAGAAACTCAAAATGACCATAGCATGTTTGAAAAGCCGTTCTCGGGTTGTCACATTCTCTCACTTTCAACTGATGATAGCCTGATCTGAGGTCTATCTTAGAGAAGCATGTGGCACGCTGAAGTTGGTTAAATATATAGTCTATCCTGGTGAGAGGATATTTGTTCTTTATGGTGACCTTGTTCAGTTGTCTGTAATCAATGCATATTCTAAGGGACCCGTCTTTCTTTCGCACGAATAAGACAGGAGCGCCCCAATGTGAGACACTTAGCCTAATAAATCCCTTATCTAAGAGGTCTTTCATTTGTTCTTTCAACTCAGTGGGAGCCATCCTATAAGGAGGAATGGAGATAGGTTATGTATCAGAAAGGATATCAATACCAAAGTCTATCTCTCTATTAGGAGGGCTTTCGGGTAGATCCTCAGGAAAGACTTTAGGAAACTCACTTACAACGGGAACTGACTCAAGAGATGGAGCCTGATCATTAATATTTCTGACTCAAACTATATGATATATGCATCCCTTAGAGATTATGTTATGCCCCATACTTTCGCACCTTGAGACACTGTCTTAAGTCTCTTGAAAAGTGTCATGTGATCTAGATTATCTACCACGTATCAAATAACTCTAAGGAAAAGAGAATGAGATACCCCATAATAAGGAAGATTGGAAATAGGGTTATAAGAATCCAGAAGGAGTTGGAGGCTAAGTAATGGGTCTTAGGACTCAATCTACTTGCGTAAGCTACCAACTTGGATGTCTTACATAATTAAGCTACCTGAGTACACATCGAGCTTAAGTAGAAAGGAATACATAGGCTCCTAAAGTAAGATGAGATTATGAACCCACATAAATGAAGCAGGCAGGTGAAAAGTAGGTGACGCACCTACTTGGGGTGGAAACCACATTTCTATGTGGCAGCCATAGATTGGAAGCATGGATGAAGTGGCGCCCTAGGGGGGATGCCACATGTCACACCCTAAGGAAGGCTATATATACTTAGTCTTATTACTAAGACTTCATTTTCCATCCTTTTTACACTTAGAAAAAAGATGAGAAACATTGAGGAGGAGAGAAAGGAGCTACGGCAGCCATGGATTTGAGGTAAGCCTCTGAATTTTTCTCTGTGAATTAATTATCTAAGGTATTCCTAAATCATGTAGAGGTGTATATATTTACCTTATGATGACTAAGGAGCCGTTTCTTTAGCTGTACACTTGGAAGAATTGGAGGGAAACTTGAGAGAAAGAAGAGAGGAGAGTTACGGCCTAGGGGATGCCAAGGTAAGCCTCCGAGCTTTGCTCCATAAATTAATTATCTAAGGTATCCTATGATGAATTTAGGGTGTTAATAATGTAAATTTTCTGTTTGGAGCGGCATCAAAAGGGTAACAAACAGTCCGCTAAGTTTCTGCGCGATTAAAGAACTTCCGAGGTGAGTTTTGGCGAGTTCTACCAAGGTAAGGTTCATCCTTTCAAATTGAAGTTAATGATGTTGTTAAGGGGTATATTAAATGTGTTAAATGAGGTTTCAATTAGGAAAAATTCATAAGTATGCTGGACGTAGTAAGAGAACGAAATTGAAGTCATTCTAGTCGAGTTAAAGTTGTAAAGGTTGCATAGTATTGTTGTGATTGTGGCGTTGTCTTTGGAGATGGTTATATGGGATGTTGCAGGTCTGGAACGTGGGTCAAAGTAGGTTTGGGTTCTTCTGGTTTCATCCACCTAACCTTCCGTTCTACGCGGTTAAAGATTTTACGAATTAACGATTGAAAACCTTATTTTTATATCATGGTTTTGGGCGAGTTGTTTGGGACCTATTTTGTGTAGTGTTGAAGTGGTATAATTGTGTAATGGCTGATTTTTTTGTTTGTTGGTTGTCTGTACTAATTGAAGTTGTAATTGGGAGTTCGGATAGGGCGAGTTACAGAGGAGATGTTGCCCGAATTACGTTAATTTCTAACTAACTAATAGACTAGTCGAGACTAGTCGAGAAAGGCAAATAAGGAATTGGTTCCTATGGGTAGTTGGTGGTAGAATTACAAACTGGAAAGTCGAAGGTCACTAACCTTAGTAGTACTTTCGTGGTAAATAGGTTAAAGGAGTAACGAAGCAATCTTGGATGCGAGTAATCCATACCAGAAATGTAGAGCTATCCTTCTTTTCTTTTGGAATGTCTTAGGTATAAGTTATGAATGGTTTGTATATGAAATGTGGGGATAATTCTACTCATGAAACAATACATATGATTCATAGACTTTATTCACTTTGTTATGTTAAAACTCCTGTACTAGTTGAGTTATTGCCTTTTAAGACTCCTATATGATGAACAGTAGTGTATGTAAAGCTATACTTCTCTTCTTTTGGCATGTCTTCAAGTTAAGTAATGAATGATATGAGCTTAAGGGTAAATCTACTCATAAATGCCAAGCGTAAATCACAGTCTTTATTTACTCCTGGATGAAAGCACTCTTACAGTAATTGAACTAGGGCTTCTCAAGCCTTCCATACGTTAGGAAGTGATGAGTATGTAAGGCTATCCTTCCTTTATCTTGGCGTGTCTTAGTCTTAAGTATGATGTGCATATGAAATGTGGGGACAGATCTACTCATGAAGATCTGAATATGATTCACGACTCCTACCTACTTCTTGAAGTAAGACCTCCTATGCTAATTGAGTTAGTGTCTCTCACTGTCTCCTAGATGATGAAAAGCAAAGGGTTTGTAAGGCTTAACTCTTTTTTTCTCTTGGCATGTCTTAGCCATAAGTGGATGGTATATGCAATGTGGGGATAATTCCATTCATAGAACCCCGAGTGTGGTTCATAAATCTTATTCGCTTCTTTATATTAGAACTCCTGCCATAGTTGAGTTATTGTCTTCTAAGAATTTTACGTGATGAAAAGTATTACAGGTTAATCCTATCCCTCCCTTCTCTTAAAATGGCTTAATTTAAGTGAAACGATATGTGATGTGAGTTAGAGATAGTTCCATTTATAGAATCTGGATGTAACTCGTGACTTGTACTCGCTTTTAAATGATAAGGGTCTTGAAGTAGTTGAACTACGACCCTTGAGCCTTTTATAGGCTGAATAGTGATGGGATGTGTAAGCTCCTATACCTAGGAGATCTTGAACATACTTTATGGTGATACCTGAGGGATGTTTAATATGTTACAGAGTTTTACATGCACGTATATGTATTATGAGATATATGGATCAGGCTGAACGTACCTCGGCATATTTTGCTATATAGGGATCATGCTGTACGTTCCACGGCATGTTATGCTATATATGGATCGGGCCATCGTACCTCGGTATTATTATATGATATACGGATCAGGCCATCGTACCCCGGAATTATTATACAATATATGGATCAGGCCATCGTACATCGGCATTATTATATGAGACACGGATCGGGCCATCGTTCCTCGATATTATTATACGATATATGGATTAGGCCATCGTTCCTCGATGTGTACTTGCTATATATATGGATTGGGCTATACGTTCCACAGCGCTAATGGTACATATATGCTTATGATGACAAAATGATGTAGTTGTTACACCGATTCCCCGAACAGGCCGAATATAGTATGTGATGATAGTATGTATACCTTTATTTTATAAGATACAGGTACGGTAGATGGCTAAATGTTATACTTGCCCCCTGCATCCCTATTTCAGTTGTTGTCTCAATTATGATATTTTATGCTTTATATACTCAGTACATGTATCGTACTGACCCCCTTTCTTTGGGGGGGCTGCATTTCATACTCGCAGATACAGGTGTTTATTTTGGATATCCGCCAGCTTAGGATTTCTACTCAGCTATGTTGGAAGTGCTCCACTGTTCCGGAGCCTAGCTTTTGGGTACTGGTCCTGCAATGTATATGTTTGTTTATTTAGGAGTATGGTGGGGGCCCTATCCCGTCATAGGTTGTTGTTACTATTCTTAGAGGTCTGTAGTCACATGTATGTGGGTTAAGTGTAAGTTGTCTCAATTGTGCCTATACGACTATTGTAAATGTGGTTATTTTATGGAAGCCTTGTCAGCTCGTGTGCCCTTTCATGATATAATATGAATGAAAGAGGCTACACATACATGAAAAAAAGGTTCCCATTGGGGTTCTTTGGGTGTAGTATCATATTATACATAGTTTAATTTAGCTATATTTGATAGTTACGTATACGGGGGTCTAGGTCGAACCCCAGTCGCGGCCTATGGGGTTTGGTCATGATAGAAGTGGTATCAGAGCAGTTCGTTCTTGGAGTGTCTACAGACCGTGTCTAGTAGAGTCTTATTTATCGGTGTGTTGTGCACCACATCTATAAACAGGAGGCTACAGGACATTTAGGATGTTATCTTTCTTTCATATCTAAGATCTTGCGATAGAGCCAAGTCATAGGGAATAAAATTCCTCATACTAACCTATGCTTTCAGCAGAAGGACAACATCGATAGAAGAAGTAACTAACGGTATTGGAAGTTACAAAGCACGCAGGTAAGAAAAGGCACAAAAGATATATAGAAGGTAAGGTATTGAAGTACGATTGACATGTAAAGTTAAAATGAAAAGGAAAAATAGACAGAAAAGTGCAACAGGTGCAGTTCGAGTGGACATATGAGCTAAGTCCATTTTCATACTGTTGATATTAGGTGCCCTGTGTGGCTGTGATATGATATGATCTGAATATATACATGCGTGCCCTGTGAGGCATTGTTGGTATTTCCTGCGTGCAGGTGTTGAGATAGGGAGAAATACAAAGGAAACTCTGCCTAAATTTTCCTAGGAATAAAGAGAGAATGAGATACAGGGTTGTAGTATGTCTTGAAAGGTCGTGCCCAGAATAACAATGAGATGTGATTAAACTACGAGTATGGCTGACCTTGAGAAATAAGTTAATGACTAAAGTGATGGTAATCATAACGAGGAGGTCAATATTGGTATGGAAAAAGAATCTGGAAAAGACTGGTGAGACTAAGGGATGATTTAGACAAAGGTTAAGTGCAGTAACCTCACCGAGCCTAATTAACCCATAGTAGGAATTGTGAAAAAGGTTAAGAGGTGTTTTACTATAAAACTAAATGCGAACAGGTTATTACGTGAATATAACGAGGATTGTTATGAAAATAAGTAAAGCCTAGTAAAGAAGTAACTAAAGGATATGATGAGGTTTGTCGAGAACAGGAAAGCAAATAGAAAATGAATGAGAAAGACTTACACAGATTTATTAGAAAGGTTCAGAATAAAAAGTCAAGTGGTAACGAAAATGAAATGTGTAAATCAGAATAAGATAAGAAAAAGAAAGACGATGATTAGAATGGAACGCACTTAGTACAAATTGTACCAGAATAGTTATGCAACCTACGAATGTTTTTATGTTAAGGGTGAGATCAAGTGGTTACTTGATAAAAACAATAAGAATTTAATAACAATAGGGTGATTGCAATATTTCGGATACATCAAAGGGAAGTATAAGATGGCTTGAGGCAAAACTATTGAGACATGACTAGTATTGAGGGCACAAGCCATAGTGAGCCCTGACATCAATCGAATGAGGTAAGAGATAATATAGAGCCAGCATGAAGACTAGTGGGGCAATGCTAAGGCATTTTCTAGGCTGATCTAAGTACCTACTCAGGTTCGTATAAAGATTGCAATATGATGTGGGGCAAGAGAACTAGAAAGAAGAGCTGAGTAAAGGCACAGTAGAATATGCCTGGAGTGTTGCAAGTTGGGGTAAGAGAAATTGTATGATAACGTAAACAAAATTGGGTATCAGAAGCCTGGTAGCCTATTACAGGAAATGGAAATCCCAGCTTGAAAATGAAAAGCAGTTAATATGAATTCTAGTACAGGCTGGCCTCGCATTCTATGGAAGCATGAGTTCAGATGGATTATGGTACATAGGCTGACAGAATCAACCCATTTTCTTCCAGTTAGGAAGACATATTCAGTTGAGGGTTATGCGAGATGATATATTAAGGAAATAGTAAGATTTCACGAAGTTCCCACATCTATTATCTCGGATAGGGAAATTTAATTTATGGCTAACTTCTAAAGATTATTCCAGAAGGGATTGGGAATATAGGTGAATCTTGGTATAGTATTTCACCCCAAACTAATGGACAGGCCCAGACATGCCTCAGCAAATTTTGGAGTCGACATAAGTTATACGTAGATAATCGACATCGACATTTAAGGTTTGAAGTTGAGGATTGAGCATGCTTGAAAGAGTCACCGATGAAAGATGTAACAAAATTTGACAAGAAAGGGAAACTTGGCCCGGGATGTGTGGGTCCTTATCAGATCATTTATAGGATAGGCAGAGCTGCCTATGAGTTGGACCTACCATCATATTTGGAAGCGGTACACCCAGTTCCTCGTATGTTAAGGTTTTGCAAAGGTATAAGTGACCCTTTCAGAATAGTTCCTATGGAGGAGATCCACGTAACAAGGAGTTATCCTACGAGGAGCAACCTATCACCATCATGAATTGGCAGATTAGAAGGTTATGAACTAGGGATGTGGCATCCGTCAAATTCTTGTGACGAAATAAGAATAAAAAAGAGTTGACCTGGGAGGCCGAAGAAGAGATGGAAAAGAAATACCCGTACATGCTCCTTATGTCTACAAGAAGTCTAAACTCCTGGGTTAGTTGAATCGATGAATAAAAGGTCTATGGATAACAATAATTATGAAAAATTCCTAAGGTCCTCGTGCAACCTAATGAACTTAGTTAACATTCGAGGATGAATGTTCTAAATGGGGGAAGGATGTTATGCCTCGTACTTTCGCACCTTGGGACACTGTCTTAAGTTTCTTGAAAAGTGCCATGTGATCTAGATTATCCACCATGTATCAAATAACTCTAAGGAAAGGAGAATGAGATACCCCAAAATAAGGAAGATTGGAAATAGGGTTATAAGAATCCAGAAGGAGTTGGAGGCCAAGTAATGGGTCGTAGGACTCGATCTACTTGCGTAAGCTACCAACTTAGATGTCCTATGTAATTAAACTATTTGAGTACACGTCGAGCTTAAGTAGCAATAAATACATAGGCTTTTAAAGTAAGACGAGATTATGAACCCACATAAATGAAGCAAGTAGGTGACAAGTAGGTGATGCACCTACTTGGGGTGGACCTCACATTGCCACGTGGCAGTCATGGATTGGAAGCATGGATGAGGTGGAGCCCTAGGGGGATGCCATGTGTCACACCCTAAGGAATGCTATATATACTTAATATTATGACTAAGCCTTCATTTTCCATCCTTTTTACACTTAGAAAAAAGATGAGAAATATTGAGGAGGAGAGAAAGGAGCTACGGCAGCCATGGCTTTGAGGTAAGCCTCCAAATATTTCTCCATGAATTAATTATCTAAGGTGTTTCTCGATCATGTGGAGGTTTATATATGTACCTTATTATGACTAAGGATTCGTTTCTTCAGTTGTACACTTGGAAGAATTGGAGAGAAACTTCAGAGAAAGAAGAAAGGAAAGCTACGGCCTAGGGGTTGCCAAGGTAAGCCTCTGAGCTTCTCTCCATAAAGTAATTATATAAGGTATCCTACGATGAATTGAGGGTTTTAATAATGTAAATTTTCTATTTGGAGCAGCATCAAAAGGGTAACAAACAGTCCGCTAAGTTTCTGCGTGATTAAGGAACTTCCGAGGCGAGTTTTGGTGTGTTGTTGTGATTGTGGCATTGTCTTTGGAGATGGTTTTATGGCGTGTTGCAGGGATGGAACGTGGGTAAAAATAGGTATGGTTGCTTCTGGTTGCATCCACCTAACCCTCCGTTCCGTATGGTTAAAGATTTTACGAATTAACGATTGAAAACCTTATTTTTATATCATGGTTTTGGGCGAGTTATTTGGGACCTGTTTTGTGTAGTGTTGAAGTGATATAATTATGTATTGGCTGCTGTTTGTGGTTGTTGTTTGGATTTACTAATTGAAGTTGTAACTGGTATTTCGGATAGGGCGAGTTATAGAGGAGATGTTGCCTGAATTCCGTTAACTTCTAACTAACTAATAGACTAGTCGAGACTAGTCGAGAAAGGCAAATAAGAAATTGGTTACTATGGGTAGTTGGTGGTAGAATTACAAACTGGAAAGTCGAAGGTCACTAACCTTAGTAGTACTTTCATGCTAAATAGGTTAAAGGAGTAACGAAGCAAGCTTGGATGCGAGTAATCCATAATAGGTATGTAGAGCTATCTTTCTTTTCTTTTGGCATGTCTTAGGTATAAGTTATGAATGGTTTGTATAGGAAATGTGGGGATAATTCTACTCATGAAACTCCACGTATGATTCATAGACTTTATTCACTTTGTGATGTTAAAACTCCTGTACTAGTTGAGTTATTGCCTTTTAAGACTCCTATATGGTGAATAGTAGTGTATGTAAAGCTATCCTTCTATTTTTTTGGCATGTCTTCAAGTTAAGTGATGAATGATATGATCTTGAGGGTAAATCTACTCATAAATGCTAAGCGTAAATCACAGTCCTTATTTACTCCTGGACGAAAGTACTCTTACAGTAATTGAACTAGGGCTTCTCAAGCCTTTCATACGTTAGAAAGTGATGAGTATGTAAAGCTATCCTTCCTTTCTCTTGGCATGTCTTAGTATTAAGTATGATGTGCATATGAAATATAAGGACAAATCTACTCATGAAGCTCTGAATATGATTCACGACTCCTACCTACTTCTTGAAGTGAGAGCTCCTATGCTAATTAAGTTAGTGTCTCTCACTGTCTCCTAGAAGATGAAAAGCAGAGGGTATGTAAGGCTTAACTCTTCTTTTCTCTTGGCATGTCTTAGACATAAGTGGATGGTAAATGCAATATGGGGATAATTCCATTTATAGAACCCCGAGTGTGGTTATAAATCTTATTCACTTCTTGTTATTAGAACTCCTTCCATAGTTGAGTTATTGTCTTGTAAGCCTTTTACATGATGAAAAGTATTACATATGAAGCCTATCCCTCCCTTCTCTTGAAATGGCTTAATGTAAGTGAAATGATATGTGATGTGAGTTAGAGATAGTTCCATTTATAGATTCTGGATGTAACTCGTGACTTGTACTCACTTTTGAATGATAAGGGCCTTGAAGTAGTTGAACTACGACCCTTGAGCCTTCTATAGGCTGAATAATGATGGGATGTGTAAGCTCCTATACCTAGGAGCTCTTGAAAATACTTTATGGTGATACCTGAGGGATGTTTGATATGTTATAGAGTTTTATGTGCACGTATATGCATTATGAATATATGGATCAGGCCGAATGTACCTTGGCATATTTTTCTATATAGGGATTGGATCGTATGTTCCACGGCATGTTATGTTATATACGGATCGGGCCATCGTACCTCGGCATTATTACATGATATACGGATCGGGCCTTCATACCTTGGCATTATTATATGATATACGGATCGGGCCATATGACACCGGCATTATTATATGAGTCACGGATCGTGTTGTTGTTCCTCGGCATTATTATATGATATATGGATTGGGTCGTCGTTCCTTGGTGTGTACTTGCTATATACATAGATCAGGTTGTACGTTCCACAGAGCTAATGGTACATATGTGCTTATGATGACAAAATGATGTAGTTGTTACATTGAGTCCCTGAATGGGCCAGATACAGTATGTGTTGATAGTATGTATGCCTTTATTTTATAAGATGTAGGTACGGTAGATGGCTAAATATTATACTTGCCCCTTGCATCCCTATTTCAGCTGTTGTCTCAATTATGATATTTTATGCTTTATATACTCAGTACATGTATCGTACTAACCTCTTTTCTTCGGGGGGCTGTATTTTATGCCCGCAGGTACAGGTGTTCATTTCGGAGATCCGCCAGCTTAGGATTTCTGCTCAGCTATGTTGGAAATGCTCTACTATTCCGGAGCCTAGCTTTTGGGTACTGGTCCTGCGATGTATATGTTTGTTTATTCAGGGGTACAGCGGGGGACCTATCCCGCCATAGGTTACTGTTACTATTCTTAGAGGTTTGTAGTCACGTGTATATGGGTTAAGTGTAAGTTGTCTCAATTGTGCCTATACGACGTGTTGTAAATATGGTTATGTTATGGCAGCCTTGTCAGCTCGTGTGCCCTTTCATGATATGGTACGATTGAACGAGGCTACATGTACATGAAAAAAAGGTTTTGACCCATTGGGGTTCTTTGGGTGTAGTATCATATTATGTATAGTTCAATTTAGCTATATTTGATAGTTACGTATATGGGGGTCCAGGTCAGACCCCAGTCGTGGCCTACGGGTTTGGGTCATGACAGATTAACTTTCTGGCCTTAAGGTAGGAAATAAATTTCTCCATATGCACTACAGAACTCCCCTTCCACTCTAAGATAGGCTTATTTGGAAATTGAAACTTGATAATTCGGTTCCTACAATCAACTGAGGCATAACAAGTATAAAGCTAGTCCATGCTAAGAATCACATCAAAATCAACCATGTCTAACTCAACTAAGTCAGCCATGGTATCCCTATGATAGATTGACATAGTAAAATCTCCATAGACCCTCTCAGTTAAGATAGACTCACCAAAAGGAGTAGACACGCTAAAAGACTCAAGAAGATACTCAGGAAGGATCTCAAATTTACTAGCCAAGTAAGGAGTCACAAAAGATAATGTAGAACCCAGATCAAGTAATGAATACACATCAAAATAAAGGACTCGGAGCATACCAGTAACAACATCGGGTGCATTCTCTTAGTCTTGGCGACTACCCATAGCATACAGACGGTTTGTTCTCCCGCCTGCACTTAAAGCTACACTCACTGATTACCTCAATTCTGTAGAGCTACAGAAGAAAATTGAGCTCTACTACTTCCATCTCCGTGTCTCTTTGAAGGACACTCATTCTGGAAGTGACCTGTCTTTCCACATCCATAGCAAGCATTGGTGCCCACACGACACTCTCCCAAATTGAGCTTCCCACATTTAGCACGGTGGCTTTTCTCTAAAACCTTGAACCACACTTAATTGGGACTGAAAAACCTGAGCTCGGAAGTTCTGGTAACTCAGCAACCTCTGATTAGGTGTAAAATCACTTATTGAAAACCCCTTCTGAAAGAAGGACTTGTTACCATTCTCTTGCTTCTGCTCGTTCTTATGCCCAACAGACTTAGCCTTCTTGCTTAAGTGTTCCTCTCGATCCTTTTTCTTGTCATCCTCAACCTACTGAGCATACACCATCAATCTAGAAAAATCCATGTCAGAAATTATTAGCATTGCCTTACATTCTCTCTTTACATATTTGCCTAGGCCAGAGACAAACTTCCTCATCTTGGACCTCATATGAGGAATCATTTATGGGCGTATTTGGAAAACTGAATAAACTTCAAACTATACTATTTTATAGTCATGCTCTTCTGCTTGAGGTTCACAAACTCATCAACTTTTGCTTCCCATAGCTCTTCGGGAAAGAAGTGGTCAAGGAAAGTTCTTTCAAACTCATCCTAAACTACAGGTCCAGCATCCTCACAGCGACTCTGCTCCCACTGGTCATACCATAGGTTCGCCATATCCTTGAGCTAGTAGGAAACAAACTCAACACCCTCAACCTCGGTAGCATGCATCGCTTTCAAAATCTTCCACATCTTATCAATAAAATTTTGAGAATCCTCCTCAATCTTAGACCCTTTGAAGATTGGTGGGTTCATCCTCAAAAAATCTCTAATCCTTATGGTGGAAGACAACTCTTGAGAGCTACAACTAGGAGTTGGTAAATTATGGTTACCCATCTGAGAAGCTACAAATTGAGTGAGCATGGTAGTAGCTCCTCTGAATTCTACCTCCAAAGTAGGAGTGCTATGAATAGTAGGTATTTGGGGTACCTTAGTAGACCTTGCAGATCGACCCCTAGTTCTCGGTAGAGGCATCTCTGACTATAGAACCTCAGTGCTGGCAGCGTTCCTCTAACTGGCTGTATGTTTAGGAGGTATGGTCTGCAACGTATAAATGCATGAATTAGAAAGAAAGTTTTATAGAGTTAAACTCTATTGCACGAACTCAGATTATAAAAGAAGTGAAACAATTTCTAATGTCATATAGCCTCCTGATTATAAGTGTGGTGCACAACACACCCATAAGCAAGACTCTACTAGACACGGCTTAATAGACACCCTAGGACTCTTGAACTTTATGCTCTAATACGAAGTTTGTCATGCCTCGAGAGGGTACCCTAGGCGTGGCCGACACTTAGAAACCATCTCTATCCTCCGAGAGAACTAATTGGTCTCATCATTCATATGTTCATTAGCGGAAGACTTAAGTGAAAATAAGAATACTTATGTGGGCTCTCTATTATCAACATCAAAGGAAAGAAATAATCCTTAGAAGAAGTAGTTTGAAAGGAGAACTACTCCAATGAAATCATCAAACTCTGTCTATGAAGCCACTAACACTATCAGATGATGCCAATGACATGTCCATGGATACCTCAAAAGAAACATAATACTCAACAATAATAAAAGGATAAAGAGTTTCTCTGAATACAAGAAGGACTCACCAAATAGCTGGAAAGTAATGATCTTCAACGATGCGCCTATTGAGGATCTCTAACACCTATATCTGCATCATAAAATGATGCAGGTCGAATGATGTCACTACATGGAATGTACGAGTATGTAAAATGGTAGGAAAGTAAGGACAGATATCAAAAAACTCCTCTCACGAAGACTCAGCTTAGAACTCAACATCATCTCAACATCACTATGTAATGCAAGTTTAAACATAATAATAATAAGCAATGGTTACTCAGTTAGGATTTTCTCTAACCGACAACCATCACTTATGAGCTAGTGATGATACAACGAAATGATGTCATTGCCACATCTATCCAATACCTTATCAGGGTGAAGGACATCATCATCTTGGATCCAATCATCAAAGTCCTCTTTTGGGACTTAAGAGGCATAGCCTCCATCCTACGCAAGCTATCTTGTTCTGGGATTTGAGTCAATTAAAATTTTATCCAACTCGGTGCTCAATACTACTCCTAAAATATGTGTTCATATTAACTTCATCATCTAGTCTCATTAGACTTTAATTTAAAACATCAAACTCATTTCAATGCATCATCATCATCATTACCTCTTCATCAAATCATTATGCTTCAAAACATCTTACTCAAAACATCATTTAACCCAAAGAATCAAATTTATTTAAACTAAATTCTTTTGCTCTATCAAAACTTAATAAAATACATATATAGTATTAATTCAAATCACTCTTTTTGTCAATGGACATTAAAAGACAACATCTTTACTCAAAATATGTATAAAAAATATTCATGAACATCAAATCAATTAGGGTTCATAAAAAGTATACACGAATAATAATTCTAATTATATGAGAGATAAAATAATAATAATAATAATCTTAATGCATACATATATCTAACTCAATAGAAGAAGAATTAACTCATTTAGAATTCAAAAAATAGGGTAAAATTCAACTATAACTCAATTACGATGAATTTAAATATTGAGCACAAGGACGAACTCAATCCAATGCTATGAATAGTCTTACATACCTGGAATTCAAAGCTTTACTCCGAATTGAAGAACTCAATGACCACTCTTGAACGCTTAGCTTTTTCTCCTCGCTGGAGCATTTTGTGTACTACCCGGAGTATAAGAATCACCGAAATAGTATTTCTACACTATTAAAAACTAAAACTATATTTGAGAATGAGTAAAGAAGTGTATAGAGAGAAGAGTTTCTTGAGAAAGCTTGATGAATAAAATAAGGAAATAAGATGAGTATTTATAGGTGTAGAGGAGGGACCTAACAATAAATAAAAATAATTACAAAGGATGATCTTGAAATTCAATGGAGGATTGTGATCTCATGGATGATGTCAAATGGAGGACTATTAATGTCATCGGTGATGTCAAATGGATCTAGATCTTTCCATGGTTGGTGAGATGAACCTTCTTTTAATGAAATACCCTTTTTTGGAGCTACGTTTGAATAAGATAACTTCCTAATTAGGATTTGGTGTCCATATGAATTGTATATCTAGAAGTATAATTTCATGTCGTTTAAGAATCAACCGATTTGGAGTATCCTACCGTGAGATATAATTTTTCGTCTACAAATACTCTATTTCATCACAACACCATGTCTTGCAAAAACTAATTTATTTGACCTACGTATCCTCCGAAACTTAAGATATGGTCCATGAAAGTTATAAGTAATGCCATTGGGGTTATTCAGAAATTTGAATCACTTATTTTAAATATTCTATGAAAAATAATTCCCAAAATATAGAAGTAGTATCATTTTCATCGAGAATTGAAACACCACATATAATATTTTTAGGGGGTGTTACAATCATATCAACTCATCAGAATATTGCATTATATCGATTCATCATCATATTGCATCATATGATTCATCATCATATTCCATCATATCAACTCATCGCGTATTACGTCAAATTGAAAGAAATTTGAAGTCGAGGAATATATTATAAATCACATCAACTTAGAAAGTATGTTTTGTTTACTCTGCGTCAAAACCGAAGGAGGTTGACATACACACCTTGATAACGACGCCACCCTTTTACTTGAGTTACAGTTTTCTACTAATGAGTTTTATCTTAGTCTTTATCGAGAACATCCAAGAGGACGAATTATCAATTAAACAACAGGTGTGGATGACTTCAAAAAGAATGCAGTACAACGTGGAACTTTTCTTAGCAGCAAATTGGGACACGAGTTGAAGAGCAACTTCCACCACAATCAATCCACACCCCTATCAGAAGACATGTGGTATCTCTTTGAGTTTGTTAACTTCAATTTCGATCCGGTTAGCTTTAATTTGTCACCAGAAGCAACTTCTTAATTATAGGTGTGAAGCGCGCCACATTCATGGCTAAGAGGTTGCAAGCCTCTTTTTCATACTCGATTCATTTGTCACTCCTCCCAACCGAAGGTTATCTTAGCATAAGAGATTTCTTTTTCAACTAATTGAGTCGAACTACAAGCAGTCTGATTCCCAAATTTAGGGATATGTAGGCGGGCTCGATGTTGAAAACTCAACTGTACTCCAACTTCTCCTCACTCTATACCCAAGCTTTCCGGTCTCTCCTTAATTCTACTCCACGATAGCTTTTGAATTCTTTCAAATTCATGCGCTAAATCAAGCATATTGAACTACAAGTGGCCTGAACTCTCATGTAACTTGAGATATGTAGGAAACTTGATACTAGAGTTCGGCCATAACTTTCTAAAGTTTGTACCAAACCTCTTTTTCAGAAGAGGAAGATGTGGTTGGTCAAAATTTGATTTGTCAATATTTTTGCCCAGTATCTCTTTCATCAAAATGGACAGTTGTTAACACCCAATTTTGACCAACCCATAACTATTTTTCGGATTGCTATCTTAATAGACATACATTTCTCAAAAATATTTCTTTATTAAGTAAGTGAATTTATATTTAGTTTAACCAATAAATCATATATTTTAACATTCATAATTTATAATATTTTTTCCATTTATTAATCTACTATTATCTTTATTATTTTATTTTTTTTAATAACAAGCTTCATACGTTCAAATATTTTTATGTGTCTCTTTAGTATATATTATGTATGTGTGTTTATTTTCTTTATATGAAAAATATTACTTAATTAAGTTTATTTTATAGTTTACTTATTTATATATATATATATATATATATATATATATATATATATATATTACATATCTATTTTATTATGTCTTATATACAGTGCATATAAAGTTATTACTTAATTAAGTTTATTATATATTTTAGTTAATTATATTAATTACACACCTATTTTTAGTACGTATTATACATGTGGGCATCTTCTTTATATATATATATATACTTATATTTACATGGTACGTATGTAGGTATTTACTTTACATAATAAATTTTATGATTTTACTTATTCAATATATATATTATGTTATTAGTTAGATAGCGATCTATTCAATTTTCCTCTATTTTATTTTAAGCATAGTCCTTTTTATCCAATCTATTTCAATTCTAGCCTAATTGAATTTAATGTGGTCTAATTTTAAATCCCTCTTTCAATCACAACTGTCCATTACATCTTGATCAATGGCCACAATTAATTCTATTATTTTTCTACCTCTAACCACCCAAAACCCTAAACTAATCTTACTCTTCTTCTCAAAAAAAAAGACTCACTCTCTCTCACCTCACGCCGCTTCTCTCTCTAAGAAAACTCTTCGTCGCTGCTCCTCCTCCCTCTACTCTAAAATCTCCGCGTTTCTCTCCGTTCACTCCCTCCACTGGCGAGACTCACTCGCCGTCCATTTTTCTTCTCCAAAATATCACCCGAGTCTCTCTTCCCCTCATCGCCACTTCATCGACAAGACACCGTCGCTGCCGCCGTTACATGCAGCCGGTGAATCTGCTAGCGAAACTCCTCTCCAGATGACCCCTTCTCTCTTTCTCTCGCCGATCGTCTCTCCTTCACGCCGCTGCAACCAATATCCATGGCGAACCATCAGCGCCTCGATCTCCTCCATCTCCGACAAGCTGTTGTCCAGCAGCAGTGTCACGCCCCGAGAGGGTACCCTAGGCGTGGCCGGCACTCAGAAACCATTTCTGGCTTCCGAGAGAACCACTTGGTCTCATTTCTTATTTATTCATCAGCGGAAGACTTCAGAATACTAATGTGGGCTTGTCATAATCAAAGGAAAAATAGATAATTCTTATAAGAAGTAGTTTCTAAGGAGAACTACTCCGATTACATCATCAGACTCTGTCTATGAAGCCTCTAATACTCTTAGATGGTGCCAATGACATATCCATGGCTACCTCAAAAGAAACATCACACTCAACAATAATAAAAGGATAAGGAGTTCCTTCGAATACAAGAAGGACTCACCAAATAGCTGAAAAGAAATGATCTTCAACGATGCGCCTGTTGAGGATCTCTAACACCTGTATCTGCATCATAAAACGATGCAGGTCGAATGACGTCAGTACGTGGAATGTACGAGTATGTAAAATGGCAGGAAGGTAAGGACAGATATCAAGAAACTCCTCTCAAGAAAACTCAGCTCAGAACTCAACATCATCTCAACATGAATATGTAATGCAAGTTTAAAATATAATAATAAAAATAATAGTAATAAGCAATGCTTACTCAGTTGGGAGTTTCTCTAACCGACAACCATCACTTATGAGCTAGCAATGATACAACGAAGCGATGTCGTTGCCACATCCATCCAATACCTTGCCAGGGTAAAGGACATCACCATCTTGGATCCATTCATCAAAGTCCTCTTTTTGGGACTTAAGAGGCATAGCCTCTATCCTACGCTGGCTACGTAGTTCTGGGGTTTGAGTCAATTAAACTCTTACCCAACTCGGTGCTCAATACTACTCCCAAAATATGTGCTCATATTAAACTCATCATCTAGTCTCATTGGACTTTAATTTAAATCATTAAACTCATCTCATTTCATGTTCATCAATCATTATACTTCCAAAAACATCATTTACATCTCATCAAAACATCTTGCTCAAAATATCATTTTCTCAAATTCATTCAAATTCAACTCTTTTGCTCTTTCAAAACTCAATAAAATACATATATAGTATTAATTCATATAACTCTCTTTTTATCAATAAAAATAATAAAAAGCCAACATCTTTACTCAAAACATGTGTAAAAATATTCATGAACATTAAATCAATTAGGATTCATGGGAAAGTAGCCATGAACAATAATTCCAATAATATGAGAGATAATAATAATAATAATATTAATGCATAATATATCAAACTCAATAGAAGAAGAATTATTTCATTTAGAATTCAAGATTTGGATAAAACTAAACTATAACTTAATTATAATGAATTTAAATATTGGGCGCATGGACGAACTCAATCCAATGCTATGAAAGCCTTACATACCTTAAATCCGAAGGTTTACTCCGAATTGGAACACTCTTGGACCCCTAGCCTTTTCTTCTCGCCGAAGCATTTTGTGTACTACCCGGAGTATAAGAATCACCGGAGTAGTATTTTTATACTACTAAAACTAAAACTATATTTGAGAAGAAGTATATAGAGAGAAGAAATGCTTAAGAAAGCTTGATGAATAAAATGAGGAAATAAGGTGGGTATTTATAGGTGGGAAAGAGGGACCTAACAATAAATAAAATAATTATAAAGAAAAATCTGAAAATTTAATGGAATATATTGATTTCATGGATGATGTTAAATGGAGGACAATTTATGTCATGCATGATGTCAAATGCATCTAGATGTTTCCATGGTAGGTAAGATGAGTTCTTTTTAACAGAATACTCATTTTCGAAGCTGCATTTGAATAAGATAAATTCCTTATTAGGATTTGGTGTCTTCATAAGAATTGTAGATATGGAAGTATAGTTTCATATCATTCAAGAATCAACCAATTTGGAGCAACCTACAGTGAGATATGAATTTTCTTCTATCAGCACTCAATTCCGTCACAGCACTATATCTTGCAAAGATTAATTTATTTGACCTACTTATACTCCGAATTTGTAGTTATGTTCTTCATGAAAGTTGTAGGTAAGGATGTTGTGATTACCCAGAAATTTGAATCACCTAATTTGGACCAACCTATGAAAAGTTATGCCCAAAATACAGAGGCTGTATTATTTTCGTCGAGAATTGAAATACCGACATACAACATTTTAGGGGTAGTTACAATATCTCCCCCTTGGGATCATTCGTCCTCGAATGAAGATGAAAATAGGAGACATAAAGAATGAATATCATCAATACATCAACTCCGATACTCAAATGGTCAATGACTCAAACTCAAGAATAAACATCGACTCAAAGGTAGAAGTAAGGAATATTACCTTGAATATCGTCATCAGAAGGCATAAATAGATGAGGATAGTTAGCCTTCATATCTTCTTCAGCTTCCCATGTAGCCTCTTCAACAAATTGATTTCGCCATAGGACTTTGACAGATGCCACTTCCTTAGTTCTTAATTTGCGAACCTGACGATCAAGAATTTGAACTGGAATCTCTTCATAACTCAAACTCTCTTTCACCCCAATGCTCTCAGCTGGGACAACAAGTGAAGGATCTCCCAAACACTTCTTAAGCATAGAGATGTGAAACACGGGATGAATAGCAGCTAATTCTGGAGGCAACTCCAATTCATAGGCTACATTACCTACCCTCCTCATAATCTGATAAGGACCAATGTAGCGGGGACTAAGCTTCCCTTTCTTTCCAAATCTCATCACACCCTTCATGGGTGAAACTTTCATGTATACCCAATCGTACACTTCGAACTCCAAATCTCTTCTTCTAACATCAGTGTAGGATTTTTGGCGACTTTGAGCAGTCCTCAACCTCTCTTGTATGGTTTTCACCTTCTCCATAGCTTGGTGAACCAAGTCTGTTCCAATCAACTCAGCTTCACCAACTTCAAACCAACCAATTGGTGATCTACATCTCCTCTCATACAGAGCTTCATAAGGAGCCATTTGAATACTCGAATGGAAACTATTATTGTATGCAAACTCAATAAGAGGTAAATGATCATCCCAATTACCTTTGAAGTCAATGACACAGGCTCTTAACATATCCTCCAAAGTCTGTATCGTACGCTCTGCCTGGCCATCTATTTGCGGATGAAAAGCAGTACTAAGGTTCACTCTTGAACCCAAGCCCTTCTGAAATGACTTCCAAAACTGAGCAGTAAATTGAGCTCCCCTATCAGAGATGATAGACAAAGGAACTCCATGCAGTCTAACAATCTCTCTAAGATACAGTTTGGCATAATCCTCTGCAGTGTTCGTAGTCTTAACCGGCAAGAAATGGGCCGATTTGGTCATCCTATCCACAATCACCCAAATAGAGTCATGTTGTTTGCAGGTTCGTGGTAAACCGGTAATGAAGTCCATATTGATCATTTCCCACTTCCATTCCGGTATCTCTATATTCTGAGCCACTCCACAAGGCCTTTGGTGCTCAACTTTAACTTGTTGGCAATTTGGGCACTTGGACACAAACTCTGCTATATCTCTCTTCATTCCACTCCACCAGTATACTTCTCTTAAGTCATGATACATCTTTGTTCAACCTGGATGGATGGAATACTTAGAATTATGAGCTTCTTTCATGATTCTCTCCCTAATACCATCAACCCTTGGAACACATAATCTTTCTTGATATCTCAACACTCCATCTCCTCCTTTGGTAAAAGCCATTACCTTCTGCTTGTGAACCTCATCCTTCAGTTGAAGAAGAATGGGATCCTGATCTTGCTTTTCTTTCACCTCTGCAACTAGAGATGATTCAGCTCCATTTCGTACTATTATACCACCCTCACTAGAGTCAATAAGTTGAACTCCCAAATGCGCAAGTTTATGCACTTCCTTTGCCAACTCCTTCTTTTCCTCTTCCACATGAGTTGTACTCCCCATAGATAACCTGCTAAGAGCATCAGCAACTACATTTGCTTTACCTGGGTGGTAGAGAATGCTCATGTCATAATCCTTGAGCAACTCTAGCCATCTCCTTTGCCTCAAATTCAGCTCCTTCTGGCTGAATACATACTGTAAGCTCTTATGGTCTGTGAACACATCCATATGTACACCATAAAGATAGTGACGCCAAATCTTAAGAGCAAATACCACAGCTGCCAACTCAAGGTCATGAGTGGGGTAGTTCCTCTCATGAGTCTTAAGCTGCCTGGAGGCATAGGCAATGACCTTACCTTTCTGCATCAATACACATCCCAACCCAACTCTTGAAGCATCACAATAGATTACAAAACCATATGTTCCTTCGGGTAGGGATAGTACTGGAGCAGTAGTCAATCTAGCTTTCAACTCTTGAAAACTTTTCTCACAAGCATCAGACCATTGAAACTTAGCCTTCTTCTGAGTCAGCTTAGTCAATGGTGAGGATATGGATGAAAATCCCTCAACAAACCTCCTGTAGTAACCAGCCAAACCTAAGAAACTCCTTATGTCGGTTGGAGAGGTGGGTCGGGGCCAGTTCTTAACTACCTCAATCTTTTGAGTATCAACTTGGATTCCATCCCCAGATATAATATGACCTAGGAATGTTACAGACTCAAGCCAAAACTCACACTTTGAAAACTTAGCATACAACTCCTCATCCTTAAGAGTTTGAAGGACAATCCTAAGGTGATTAGCATGCTCACTCTTACTTCTAGAGTAGACCAAAATATCATCGATGAAGACAATTACAAACGTATCTAGGTATGGCTTGAATACTCGGTTCATGAGGTCCATAAAAGCTGCTGGAGCATTTGTCAATCCAAAGGACATAACAAGAAACTCAAAATGACCATAGCGGGTTCGAAAAGCCGTCTTCTAGATGTCACATTCTCTCACTTTCAACTGGTGATAGCCTGATCTGAGGTCTATCTTAGAGAAGCATGTGGCACCCTAAAGTTGGTCAAATAAATCATCTATTCTGGGGAGAGGGTACTTGTTTTTAATAGTGACCTTGTTTAGTTGTCGGTAATCAATGCACATTCTAAGGGACCCATCTTTCTTTCGCACAAATAGGACAGGAGCGCCCCAAGGTGAGACACTTGGCCTAATAAACCCCTTATCTAAGAGGTCTTTCAGTTGTTCTTTCAACTCTTTCAACTCAGCAGGAGCCATCCTATAAGGAGAAATGGAGATAGGTTGTGTATCAGGAAGGACATCAATACCAAAGTCTATCTCTCTATCAGGAGGGATTCCGGGTAGATCTTCAGGAAAGACTTCAGGAAACTCATTCACAATGGGAACTGACTCAAGAGATGGAGTCTGATCATTAATATTTTTGACTCGGACTATATGATATATACATCCCTTAGAGATTAATTTTTTGGCCTTAAGGTAGGAAATAAATTTACCCCTAGGCACTACAGAATTCCCCTTCCACTCTAGGATAGGCTCGTTTGGAAATTGAAACTTGACAATTCGGGTCCTACAATCAACTGAAGCATAACAAGAATAAAGCCAGTCCATACCAAGAATCACATCAAAATCAACCATGTCCAACTCAACTAAGTCAGCCATGGTATCCCTATGATAGATTGACACAGTACAATTTCTATAGACCCTCTCAGCTAAGATAGAATCACCAACAGGAGTAGACACACTGAAAGGCTCAAGAAGACACTCAGGAAGTATCTCAAATTTACTAGCCAAGTAAGGAGTCACAAAAGATAATGTAGAACCCGGATCAAGTAATACATACACATCAAAAGAAAGGACTCGGAGCATACCAGTAACAACATCGGGTGCATTTTCTTGGTCTTGGCGACTACCCATAGCATACAGACGGTTGGTTCCCCCACCTGCACTTGAAGTTGCACCTCTATGGTTACCTCTATTCTGTGGAGCTGCAGAAGAAAACTGAGCTCTACTACTTCCATCTCCCTGCCTCTTTGAAGGACACTCATTCTGGAAGTGCCCTATCTTTCCACATCCGTAGCAAGCATTGGTGCCCAGACGACACTCTCCCAAATGGAGCCTCCCACATCTAGCACATAGTGGTTTTCCTCTAGAACCTTGAGCCATACTTAATTGGGACTGAGAACCTTGAGATCAAAAGTTTTGGTGACTTAGAGATCTCTGATCATACCTGGTATTAGGTGTAAAAGCATTTGTTGGGGAAGGTGCATAATTGGAAGACCTTTTTTGAAAGAAAGACTTGTTACCCTTCCCTTGCTTCTGCTCATTCTCATGACCAGCAGACTTAGCCTTCTTGCTTAGGTGTTCCTCTCGGTCCTTTTTCTTGTCATCCTCAACCTACTGAGCATATACCATCAATCTAGAAAAATCCATGTCAGAAATCATTAGCATTGCCTTACATTCTTTCTTTACATGTTTGCCTAGGCCAGAGACAAACTTCCTCATCTTAGACCTCATATGAGGAATCATTTCTGGGGCATATTTGGACAATTGAATAAACTTCAAACTATACTCTTTCACAGTTATACTCTCTTGCTTGAGGTTCACAAACTCCTCAATTTTTGCTTCACGTAGCTCTTGGGGAAAGAAGTTATCAAGAAATGCTCTTTCAAACTCATCCCAAAGAGCAGGCTCTGCATCCTCACCTCTACTTTCTTCCCACTGGTTATACCAGACATTTGCCACATCCTTGAGTTGATAAGACACCAACTCAACCCCCTCAATCTCTGTAGCATGCATCGCTTTTAGTATCTTCCACATCTCATCAATGAAATTTTGGGGGTCTTCATCAACGTTAGAACCCGTGAAGACCGGCGGATTCATTCTCAGAAAATCTCTGATCCTCGTGGCAGCAGACGGCTCTTGATAACTAGAGCTAGGAGTTGGTGAACTTTGGCTACTATTTCGAGCAGCCACCAACTGGGTGAGCATAGCAATCGCTCCTCGAAAATCTTCCTCAGAAGTAGGAGTGGTCTGAACAGTAGGTACTTGGGGTACCTCAGTAGACCTTGCAGGTCGGCCCCTAGTTCTCCGTGGAGGCATCACTGACTGTGGAACCTCAGTGCTGGCAGCGTTCCTCTGACTAGCTGAACGTTTAGGAAGCATGTCTGAAACGTGTAAACGCACGAATTAGAAAGAAAGATTTTATAGAGTTAAACTCTATCGCACGAACTCAGATTATGAAAGAAGTGAAATAATTCCTAATGTCCTATAGCTTCCGGATTATAAGTGTGGTGCACGACACACCCATAAACAAGACTCTACTAGACACGGCTTCATAGACACCCTAGGACTCTTGAACTCTGGGCTCTGATACCAAGTTTGTCACGCCCCGAGAGGGTACCCTAGGCGTGGCCGGCACTCAGAAACCATTTCTGGCTTCCGAGAGAACCACTTGGTCTCATTTCTTATTTATTCATCAGCGGAAGACTTCAGAATACTAATGTGGGCTTGTCATAATCAAAGGAAAAATAGATAATTCTTATAAGAAGTAGTTTCTAAGGAGAACTACTCCGATTACATCATCAGACTCTGTCTATGAAGCCTCTAATACTCTTAGATGGTGCCAATGACATATCCATGGCTACCTCAAAAGAAACATCACACTCAACAATAATAAAAGGATAAGGAGTTCCTTCGAATACAAGAAGGACTCACCAAATAGCTGAAAAGAAATGATCTTCAACGATGCGCCTGTTGAGGATCTCTAACACCTGTATCTGCATCATAAAACGATGCAGGTCGAATGACGTCAGTACGTGGAATGTACGAGTATGTAAAATGGCAGGAAGGTAAGGACAGATATCAAGAAACTCCTCTCAAGAAAACTCAGCTCAGAACTCAACATCATCTCAACATGAATATGTAATGCAAGTTTAAAATATAATAATAAAAATAATAGTAATAAGCAATGCTTACTCAGTTGGGAGTTTCTCTAACCGACAACCATCACTTATGAGCTAGCAATGATACAACGAAGCGATGTCGTTGCCACATCCATCCAATACCTTTCCAGGGTAAAGGACATCACCATCTTGGATCCATTCATCAAAGTCCTCTTTTTGGGACTTAAGAGGCATAGCCTCCATCCTACGCTGGCTACGTAGTTCTGGGGTTTGAGTCAATTAAACTCTTACCCAACTCGGTGCTCAATACTACTCCCAAAATATGTGCTCATATTAAACTCATCATCTAGTCTCATTGGACTTTAATTTAAATCATTAAACTCATCTCATTTCATGTTCATCAATCATTATACTTCCAAAAACATCATTTACATCTCATCAAAACATCTTGCTCAAAATATCATTTTCTCAAATTCATTCAAATTCAACTCTTTTGCTCTTTCAAAACTCAATAAAATACATATATAGTATTAATTCATATAACTCTCTTTTTATCAATAAAAATAATAAAAAGCCAACATCTTTACTCAAAACATGTGTAAAAATATTCATGAACATTAAATCAATTAGGATTCATGGGAAAGTAGCCATGAACAATAATTCCAATAATATGAGAGATAATAATAATAATAATATTAATGCATAATATATCAAACTCAATAGAAGAAGAATTATTTCATTTAGAATTCAAGATTTGGATAAAACTAAACTATAACTTAATTATAATGAATTTAAATACTGGGCGCATGGACGAACTCAATCCAATGCTATGAAAGCCTTACATACCTTAAATCCGAAGGTTTACTCCGAATTGGAACACTCTTGGACCCCTAGCCTTTTCTTCTCGCCGAAGCATTTTGTGTACTACCCGGAGTATAAGAATCACCGGAGTAGTATTTTTATACTACTAAAACTAAAACTATATTTGAGAAGAAGTATATAGAGAGAAGAAATGTTTAAGAAAGCTTGATGAATAAAATGAGGAAATAAGGTGGGTATTTATAGGTGGGAAAGAGGGACCTAACAATAAATAAAATAATTATAAAGAAAAATCTGAAAATTTAATGGAATATATTGATTTCATGGATGATGTTAAATGGAGGACAATTTATGTCATGCATGATGTCAAATGCATCTAGATGTTTCCATGGTAGGTAAGATGAGTTCTTTTTAACAGAATACTCATTTTCGAAGCTGCATTTGAATAAGATAAATTCCTTATTAGGATTTGGTGTCTTCATAAGAATTGTAGATATGGAAGTATAGTTTCATATCATTCAAGAATCAACCAATTTGGAGCAACCTACAGTGAGATATGAATTTTCTTCTATCAACACTCAATTCCGTCACAGCACTATATCTTGCAAAGATTAATTTATTTGACCTACTTATACTCCGAATTTGTAGTTATGTTCTTCATGAAAGTTGTAGGTAAGGATGTTGTGATTACCCAGAAATTTGAATCACCTAATTTGTACCAACCTATGAAAAGTTATGCCCAAAATACAGAGGCTGTATTATTTTCGTCGAGAATTGAAATACCGACATACAACATTTTAGGGGTTGTTACAAGCAGCTCCTCAATGTCGCAACTCCTTCACCATTAGCAACATCCTAGCAACACCAGCAATGGCTACAACAACAACAACAGAGGCGGTATCAACTTCAGCAGAAACAAATGAAGCAGCAGTGGCAGATGTCATTGTTCGAAGAAAAGGAAGCATAGGGTTAAGAGGTTAGATCTAGTTAAAATGGATCTTTATAGATCCGTCCAGGTATGCTCATCTACTATGTCAAACCTTGTTCTTTGTTAGTTAATCATGGGATTTTATTGTTGTTTTGATTTAATATTTGTTCCTCCACACTATTGGTTGTTACATATCTCTATGTTTCTCTTCAAGGAATTATTAAATTTGAAAGCTACGGATGTCCGTTATTAAAGTATGCTTATATTGTAATTTATGTTTTATTCATGCTTATGTGCTCAACTTACTGACATGTATAATATGGGGTCTTACAATAACTTTATTATTAATTGCCAAATTTGAGATTTCTAAGTTTGTTCAATCCCTTATAGCTTAATTTTTCATATTTCATTATATGTGGGGGTTGTTGCTACTGCGATATATCGAGTAATTGTAGTATGACATTAATCATTCATCTAGTCCTGCATATTTCATGATCTTAATTGATTTTGCCACTCTTTTTTGAATCAGATCAACTGATGTGTTTAGCATAATGCTATTAATAATTTAATTTGTTAATTGATTACATGATTCTGAAAATAATTATGGTAAAATGTAATATTTCTTGATCAGTTTTCTGGTTTTTTTTCAAAGTATGTGTATTGATAGGTGTTATTATTGAGCAACTCTAAATCTAATCCCTTTGGATTCTCACTTATAGTAAATGTTACTTCTGCTTATAATTGAATATTTCTTTAAACTAAATGAATAATATTTTTACGATTATTGATAATGAGTCCCTCTTGCCATAATTTTTCTGACAAGAGCTAGTTATTTTTCATGACGTTTTCATCAATTTTTTGAAATAATTCTTGATTTAATTTGACCAAATCATAATAATTGATTTGGTTGTTGAAAATCTTGATAGATTTGGTGGTTGAAATTTTGTTTGATTTTATTGTGGAAATTTGGTATCCTTTTTGAAATATTGGCCCTTTCATTGACTTATTGGACCAAAGTTTTGAAAAAGGAGAAAAGCCATTTTTGTAGATTTTCTTAGTTTTTGATAGTTTTTTTCATGATTATAAAAGACCTCCCATGTTCATTAAAAAGGGGGGGAAGAACAAAAAGAACCAGACAGAAAAGAGGAAAAAGAAAGAAGAATAGTTAAATTCATTTTCTCTTTTTAATACCTCATATTCATTAGAACACAAAGAAGTTTTTAACAAAAATACTTATTGCTTTTAAGTTCTTTCTTTTGCAACTTTGCTACTTCGACTTGTTTGGATCTCGGAGTTTGCTACCTCTTTCCTTTGGCATATTAATAAAACTCCTATTAACCGGTTAGTAATTCTCTTTCTTATTTTTTATTATATAGTTTTTACTTTAGGTTTTTGCATATTATATCCTGTTAAAATAAAGATATGAAGTATCCAGGTTAGTCTCAACCTTTCTTTAAATATTGGTTTATTATTTTGAAATGTGTTCTGGTTTTGTTTGTTTGCTTTGTTGAAGCAAAATCATATAATCATGATATACCTCTATATTATTTGTATACTGCTTGTATTTTTATAATTTAGCAGGATTTGAACTTCAAAGTTCAAGGCATAAAGAATTAACTTGGAACAGAATTCAGATAATTTTAGTTCTTGATTTATTATTTCTATTTGTCTATTTTTTTTTTCTTTGAATTAACTTTCGACATGTAATAATGAACTTTGTATATAATAAAAAGCGGAAATATACGGGGAGGGGAATACTTGTATTTTATTTATTTTATCATAAGCTATGTGTATATTTGAAAAGCGTGTCTACCTGACCCTTGTAATACTCATATCCACATGCTTAGGTTTACTTATTCACAATATAAGTATTTTATTTTTACAAGATATTTGTTTTTAATAAAAACTAAAATAAGATAAAATGATCTAAGGTTAATTTATTAAATATCGTTTATCATCATATATGTTCAAAATAAAATTTGTCTATTTTATATGTGCTATCTTTGTTTATTAATTTCAAATCTCATTAGAGTAATTGTTTTGATGATTATTCTACATTATAACTTATCTTTTTAATCTTAAACCTTACTTAAAGTTTCAAACAATTGTTGACACCCAATTTTGACCCTCCACAACTCAAATTAGCTATCGAGTTTCTTTGAATTTCAAATATTTTTTGAAATAATTAGCTTTTATAAAAATAAAGATATTTTCATGTTATTCTTAACTTTTTTTATTTTTTTATAAATTTAGTATAATATGCATATTTCTATAAATTATATCTTTGATTACTATTTATGCAGTTATTCGAAAATCATGTCAAAAAGATTTTATTTTTTAACTAAATACAATGTTAGTTAGGTTAGTTTAATTATAGTTTGCATATTTGAAAATTTTAGTTTTTTCTACAAAAAAAAAATCTCCAATCTCCCACATCGAAAATTGTATAAAAATTTAAAGTTTTTGGAGCCTATGTAAAGGCTCATATTCTTATTAAGAAGAGAGAAGAAGTGAGAGATTTTTCAGTCACCCCAAATTTAGAAATTTGATTAACTTGGCTAGGATTTTGGACTCTTGTCCTCAGCTTAAAAGTTGTGAAAATTTCTAGCTTTCAATCTATATTTTTTCTTCAAGGAAAATAGGAGATTGAAGTCGAAATTTAGGCTAAGAACAGTGTTCTTATAACGTCGAACCCACGAAGGTTCGAGTCTAAATTTTTAATCTTTAAGACTTAAATCTGTTAGGGTCTTTTAAATTAAGTTTTCTTAATTTCTTTAAAAAATTAAGTGGCAACTCCTCTTTTCTAAAATTGATTTTTTCTCTATAAAGTTGAAATTAATTTTAAGCCGTCTTTTTCAGACATAACAACAATAACTTTGCCATATTAACTATTTAGACATTATATATGTAGGATCTACTAAATAATTTTGAATATGATGATTTAATCGTATTTAGATTTGAATGTCATTTCATATAGACATTATGCCCATAGGATTTTATAATTTTAATATATCATGTCTATATATATTTTAATTAATATTTTTAACGTACCATTCCATATAGACATCATGCCCATAGGATTTATAATTTTAATATATCATGTCTATATATTTTTTAATTAATATTTTAACATGCTAATAAATGTTTATCACGATATGCCTTTAGAATTTTAATAATTATTTATCATATTATTTTATATTGAAATCATTTCTATAATATTTTAATAAATATTTCAGCATATAATGGTATTAAAAAGCATGCTTACTATTTTTCATAAATTTTCAATATATTGTTAGAAATCATGCTTATAGAAATCTAAGTTTTCATAATATTATTTTATAAAGAGATTATGCCTGTGACATTTTAATAAATTTTCAACACAACATTTAGAAACCATATTTATAGTATTTTAATAAATTTTCAGCATGCTATTAAATAAAAATTATGTTAATAGGATTTTATAAATATTATTAGTTAATAATTAAAATTATCAAGAATGCCTTTGTTTTATCATGTTTGAGTTTTTTGCATTAAGCCTCGTATATCTGATTGTATGCACACACATATAATTATTATGACCTTTACTATTTATCTGTATTTTCAAGCATGCTAATTAATTAATCTAGAGGCTTACTTGAGATTCTATGTGTTAATTGCTTGTCCTATCTCTTTTGTTTGGCGATGTGTCTAATTAGGATACCTATATTTCTTTAGTCTAAAACCTGCCCTAATAGCACGTCCAATGCCTCTTAGATATTAAGTTGAAACGATAGACACCTTTTAGGACATTAATTTTTATTATTTCTTTTAGATCGCTTTAGAATTATAATAATAAATAAATCTAGGAAGGGTAGGGGTAGATAGGCCCTTCAAAAATGATGGAAGTCGACCCGAGCAGAAAATGACAAAACACTATATTTTTATCTTCCGATTAATAAGTCGGCACTGATCCGAAGAATTTGAGTACATAAATATTTTTATCCCGTCTACTTCTAAATATTTTCGTTTGTATATATTTGGGGTAGTTTAATTTTTTTAAAAAAAATGAAGTGATTCCTTTTAAGTATCACTAATTTCTATTATTTTGCTTGCCTTAACTTTTATTTAAATTAGTTGATGATTTTTATTTTATCCTATACTAATTCTAACATTAATTGTTTAGTTTTACTTAACTAAGTCCCTTGAAGAGAAACCATTTTTTTATGATCGTTTGTTTCATTTAAATGATTTATTTAAGTTATCCCTCCTTTATTTAATCATTTTCATACCAAGTCTATTTCTCTTATAAATTATCCTAAATGTTTAAAATTTATATTTCTTTCAATTTTTTTAATGCTTCGATTATTGTTAAATACATTTCCCAACTTAAAGTTTTAATCTAAAGGAAAGGGGTATAATGATTTGAGATTAAACTTTTATTATGATTTCTAATTGCAGATCAAAAAATATCTTTTGGTTTTGTATCAATTGGTTGAGATGATTAGGTTTGTGTTTTCAAAGTAAAACTAATGCAACTGATTATATATTTTTACCCCACTTAAATACTATGATGTAGTAAATAATGATTTCTAAAATCTCATTGAAAATCTTTCAAACAATAAATGAATTTCACCATAATTATTCTCAAGTTGTACAGTGTAATTCTAAAATCAATCACTCAAATTTCAAGTAAACTCACATATTTCTAGCTCAGCTTATTAGATGAGTCTAAGGCCTGAAAACCTTTCTATATAATGTTTTCCTATCTTTAACTTCCTTTTACAAGCAAAGTAACGATACAAAGGCACACTTAATGTTTGCAACCACAATGGAATCAAAGCTTGAAGAAATAAATAGAAAACATTAATGGCGTAAAAATGGAAAAACAAGTCACATAACAATACAACAAATCATCACATTATGTATATCAAAACCAAGTCACATAGAATTATGAAAATCATATCTACTCTTGCCTCGTAGCTGCATAATCTCTGCATCTTTTCCATCACCTCAACCACTCACTTAGTAAATCACAAGTTTTTCTTTCATCTGTATACCCATGCTAAAGGATATTTAGACTTTCCCATCTAGTCATAACCAACTGGGGACCCTAGGTTTCCATGTTTCATACCAGCATGGTATCCATTTCGAATATATACACAATCACTCTTTCATAAGTTCACATTAGACTCTAGTCACTTATCATCATAATAGTAAATGTATTTTTACCAAAAGTACATATCTCAAAATGCTAACCTCTCTAGTTATCTCTCAAGTAAACCATTAAGCACATTAATCACAAACTCACAATTATAAACATTAGTCAAATAGACAACAACAACAACAATAACCCAGTGAAATCCCACAACGTGGGGTCTGGGGAAGGTAAAGTGTGCGCAGACCTTACTCCTACCAAGGTAGGAAGGCTGTTTTCGGGAGACCCTCGGCTCAATAGAAGCATAAAAGAGGTCAGATAAAGCTAAGAAGTTCAGAGTGATAAGGCAAAGCAAATAACGAAAGAGATAGATTAATAAAAGTACAGAAAGTAATAGATAATAATAAAAATCAGAGCACAAGAAATTATAGTGCGCTAATGCGCCTACTAATACAGAAGAATAACGAGACTATGTACTAGCCTTCTACCCTAATATATGTCCTCCACACCCTCCTATCTAAGGTCATATCCTCAGTAAGCTGTAACTGCACCATGTCCTGTCTAATCACCTCTCTCCAATATTTCTTCGGCCTACCCCTACCTCTTTTGAAACCATCCATGGCCAACCTCTCACACCTCCGCACTGGGGCATCTGTGTCTCTCCTCTTCACATGCCCAAACCATCTCAGTCGCATTTTCCACATCTTGTCTTCCATCGAGGCAACTCTTACCTTGTCCCAGATATCCTCATTTCTAACACTGTCGCTCCTAGTATGCTCACACATCCATCTTAACATTCTCATCTCGACAACTTTTATATTTTGAACGTGAGAGACCTTAACTGACCAACACTCCGCCCATATAACATAGCCGGTCTAACCACCACTTTGTAGAACTTGCCCTTTAGTTGTGGTGGCACAGTCTTATCACATAGCATACCGGAAGCGAGCCTCTATTTCATCCACCCTACCCCAATATGATGTGCGACATCATCATCAATCTCCCCGATGCCTTGCATGATAGACCCAAGGTACTTGAAACTACTTTTCTTTTGGATGTCTTGGTCACCAAGCCTAACTTCCGCGCCATCCTTCTAAGGTATCTCACTGAACTTGCACTCTAAGTACTCTGTCTTGGTCCTACTCAGCTTAAACCCTTTAGACTCTAAGGTATGTCTCCAATCCTCTAGCTTAGCATAAACTCCGCTACGAGTCTCATCGATTAAGACTATGTTGTCCACGAAAAGCATACACCATGGCACCTCACCTTAAATTTATCGCGTCAGTCCATCCATCACCAAGGCAAATAGGAACGGACTAAGAGTTGAACCTTGATGCAACCCCATCACAACTGGAAAGTACTCTGAGTCCCCTCCTACTGTCCTTACCCTGGTTTTGGCACCTCATACATGTCCTTAATCACCCTAATGTACACCACATGTACACCTTTAACCTTCAAAAATCTCCATAGTATCTCTCGTAGAACTTTATCGTAAGCCTTTTCTAGGTCGATGAATACCATATGCAAGTCCCTCTTCCTCTCCTTATACTGCTCCACCTGTCTCCTCATAAGGTGGATGGCTTCTGTAGTTGAACATCCCAACATAAATCTGAATTGGTTCTATGAAATAGACGCGTCTCTCCTCACCCTCATCTCCACCACTCTTTCTCACGCTTTCATAGTATGGCTTAGAAGCTTAATACCTCTATAGTTGTTGTAGCTTTGGATATCCACTTGTTTTGTATAGAGGGATCATTATGCTCGACCTCCATTATTCGAGCATTATTGCCATCTTAAAGATGACATTAAATAACCTGTCAGCCACTCCAAACCTACCGAGCTCGCGCTCTTCCAAAATTCTCCAAGAATCTCGTTAGTTCCGGTCGCTCTTCCCCAGCGTATCCTATGCACAATGCTCTTAACCTCTTCAACCGTAATACTCCTGCAACACCCAAAATCATGACGCCTCCTTTTATGTTCCAAATCCCCCAACACAATCTCTCTGTCCCCTTATTCATTTAAGAGTTTATGAAAGTATGACTGTCATCTCTGTTTAATGAGGGTCTCCTCTACTAAGACTTTTCCATGTTTATCCTTAATGCACTTCACTTGATCCACATTGCGTGCCCTTCTCTCCCGCGCCATGGCTAGCCTAAATAATTTCCTATCCCCGCCTTTCTCATCTAGTTCAGCATAGAGGAGTTCAAAAGCTATCATTTTTGCCGTCGAAACCACCGACTTCGCCTCTTTCCTCGCTATCTTATAAAGTTCCCTATTCTTCCACTCCTCCACCTCATCTTTCCTTTCTATCAACTTTCCATACGTCATATTATTTGCTTCCACCTTCCCTTGCACTTCTCTATTCCACCACTATTCCCCTCGATGCCGACTACGATTACCTGTCGAGACTCCCAACACTTCCCTTGCTATAAACCTAATACAACTAGTTATTCTATCCCACATACAATTCGCATCCCCACTACTATCCCATCCCCCCATATCCTTCAATTTCTCTCTTATCTCCAGGGCGCTAGCCGTGTTCAAACTCCCCCATTTGATCCTAGGTCGGTCATCCCCGACCCTCTTTTTCCTTATCATCTTGATCCCTAAATCTATCACCAAGAGCTTATGTCGGGTCATAAGGTTGTCGATCAATATGACCTTACAATCTTTGCACAGACCTTTATCGTCCTTCCTAAGGAGTAAAAAATCTATCTAAGTCTTAGCCACCAAACTACGGAAGGTTACCAAGTGGTCTTCCTTCTTTGGGAAACTCGAATTGGCTATCACTAACCCAAAAGCTCTTGCGAAATCCAAAAGTGAAACTCCTCCTCCATTTCTGTCCCTGAAGACAAAGCCTCCATGCACATCATCATACCCTCCCGAAATAGACCCGATGTGCCCATTGAAATCCCCTCCCATGAAAATCTTCTCAGTAGGCGGTATACCTCCCACTAACTCGTCCAAATCCTCGCAAAAATGCCTCTTATCCTCCTCGCCTAAGTCCGCTTGCGGCGCATAAGCACTAATAATATTCATTGTGATACCTTCAACGACCACCTTAATCGACATCATCTTATCAGTGGCTCTCCTAACCTCCACCACCTGATCCCTTAAATCACTATCGACTAAAATGCCTACCCCATTCCTATACTTCGATCTACTAGAGAACCAAAGCTTATACCCATCTACCTCCTTTTCTTTAGAACCTACCCATTTGGTCTTTTGGACACAAGCTATATTAATCTTCCTCTTCTTTAGAATCTTAACTAGTTCTATGGATTTTCCCATCAACATCCCAATGTTCCAAGAACCTACTCTCAGTCTAGATGCTCTTTTCACCCATTTACCCTCCTTACTCTCGTCCCCATCCATGTCCCCGAGCGAGAACATGAACCCAGTCTAACATCACTATCCAAAGCCATGAAAATGTATATGAACTAATGAATTATTCAAAGGTCTAAAGTCAGCAAAATATAACTACAACTGTTTGATCAAAGAATAGATATAACTATAGTAGCAGTTAAATAATACAAACAAATGCAGATGCAGATGCCAAAGCTACTAAAAGATATGAAATACAAAGTTTATGCAGTTAAATAATACAAACAAATGCAGATGCAGATGCCAAAGCCACTAAAAGATATGAAATACAAAGTAATAAACTGAGAACCAATTAGTCTAGAGAATACAAGCAACAAGATAGTACTTAACAATTTAGAATGTAGAATGGAGCTAACACACACTAACTAATAGGCAAAAAACAAGAACAGTAAGCAATTGATTAAGCAATAATAGTAACAATATGGTATGGAACACCAATAAGCAATTCAAGAAAGGAAGAAAAGGAAAGATATAGCCTATCCCAAAGAAAGAGTCTAACCAAAGGAGACAGTGAAGAGTCTGACCGACAAAGTTTGGACATTGTCGGAATCTACTTAAGGATGCCGAAAAATGCAAGACGAAAAGCTTTGCCGAAAATTAAAGGAGAAGAAGAAGGAAGAGTTCGCCGGAAAAACTTTACTGGGAACAAATAAAGAAGAAGAAGAAGAACTTACAGAAGTATCAGATCTGAAATATCAAATCTGAGGACTTACAGATCTTTCCTAGCGGAGTTCATCGAAGGACTTTGCAAGAGGGGCTTCGCCGGAGGAGCTCATTGGAGAAGACAGTATCCTTATTACAAGCTTCAAGAAATTAAATTGTTAGGAAAAAAGTTGAACCATTTCAATGCATAGTCAAATAGATAGTTTAACAATTCACATGCTTACTCATACAAGAAATCATTAACTCAACCATAACAACACCCAGGCAATGTTCAAAGACCTATCAACATGCTATACAACTCATTCACATTTCAAAAATTAAGGAAAGTCTAACTCCAAATAAAGTGTAACTTACTTCAACCCAAGAACTGGAAACAATAAGCTAAATCACCGGAGTCTTTCCTTTTCTCACACCTCAAAATGTTCAAAGTCTAAAATAAGTGAAATATAATAGTAATTTAATCACCTACTCTCTCAGCATAGGTCTTGTATATTCAAATTCACTTAATTCTACCTTTTAACAAAGTCTAATTATTTACCCACATGTTATTTATTCATACTAAAAGTTTCCATGATCACACCAATTTCATCCATGGAGTTTCAACTTTATTATCCTTTCTTGAGTAGTTTATATGCCCAAAAAAATTATTTTTATGATATTTTTAGGTTCCTCAATAACATAAACAATGGTTAAACCCATAATTCCATACTAAGAAGAAAAATTGAGTAACTTAGAAAATTAATCTTGGGAAACTAGTTGAGCTTCGCTATAGTGAAGATCCCTCATTGTAGCAAACTCTTGACTAGTGTCTAGATAAAGGCCAAACCCATCGGTGGCCCCTTAAAGTTGGCACCAACTTTCACTTAGACACCTAAATCAGGAGATGTTCATTTTAGACACCTAATATAAGGGTCTGATGTGTCATTTTGACACTTTTTAAATAATCTGAAGTTGGAGTCTAGAGCGTGTATTACACTTTCCTCCAAATAGATTAGTTGACAAATTATATCCTGCCAACACTACGCCTGATGTGTCAAAAGAAATGAATTAAATAAAGACACGTTTCATATATATATATATCAAAAATAAATATCAAATAATGACTTTTGAATAGAAAAAATGACCAATAATTTGATGACATGTGGCTTTTTTTATCCAAATAATAATTTTTTTTTAAAATAAAAATTAACAACTATTAACCCCCACCCCCACACCCTATCAGTGGTCTTCCAACACCACCCACCCCTTCGTCGTCTTCTCCAACCCCACCCACCCCAACCCTAACCCCTCCCCCACCCCACCGTATTATAAAGGAAAGTATCTTGTTCATGCTTGAAAATACAACTGAATATGTAGGCTACCGAAAAGAGGAAAAAAATAGATTTCATCCACAACCATAATAAATTCGATAAAATCACATCAAATAATCAACATTCCACAAGGCTGTAGATGATAGTAGTACTCCCTCCATCTCCATTTTCTTTACAATTCTAGAGAGTCAATAGGACTAAATTACGGAGGTAAGACTAGAGATTTATTCTTAAAAATTAAAGATTCAGATCTTCTGAAACTAGAAACTACTTGAAAAGTACTTGAAAGTGCAATTCTCCTCATAATTCTCCTCAGTTCTGCCTTTTTTTTCTAAATCAGAGAAACAAGCTAAGAAATTAGGGCAAAAATGAAGAAGAAGGGGCATAAATATATAGATAAGAGAGATATGATTGTTATAGTCCTTGTTTGATACCACATCAGATAAAAAAATAGCTTTTACGCTCCTCAGGTAGGTGGAAAACACGCGAGGTGCTAGCTGTGTAAAAAGTGTCAAAATGACACATCAGGCCCTTACATTAGGTGTCTAAAATAAACATCTCCTGGTTTAGGTGTCTAAGTGAAAGTTGGTGCCAACTTTAAGGGGCCACCGATGAGTTAGGCCCTAGATAAAAATAGAAAATACCCTTAATGCACAATGTACTTGACATATGACCAGGGACAACATCTGAAATAACAATTTCATTTTCAGTTTTTTACTAACTCATCAATCTATGAGGACTTAGAGAAGGTATATGTCATGACCCAACCCCGTAGGCTGTGATGGGTTCCCAAACTGGGCACTCGTGTATATCACTTCTATCTGTAAGTAAATTTGTCCCCTGTTTAAGTTATAGCACATCAACAGGCAGGATAACATATAAGCCGGCGAGGCTTATCATAGGCACCACTGTACATACATGCATATACAACCCATACACAACCCACATACATGTCTATAGACCTCTAAGAGTAAGAACAGTAACATAAGGCGGGATAGGGCCCCCATCGTACCTATGAATAAATAAATATATACATCGAGGGTTAATACCAAACTAGGCTCCGGCACAATGGAGCACTTCTGAACTGTTGAGTGGAACTCCTACGCTGATGGATCCCCAAAGTGTTTATCTGTACCTACAGGCTTGAACACAGTCCCCCCAAGAAAGGGGGATCAGTACGACATATGTACTGAGTATGTAAAGCATAAACATCATAAGAAAATTATAGTTGGCGTATGGATGCAGGGGACAAGTATAACATTTAACCATGTACCGTACTCGCATCGTATAAAAGAAAGTCATACATATTACCACCACGTACTTTGCCCGGCCCGTTTTGGGGACTCGATGTCATCATATACCGTACCCAGTCTTTTATGGGACTCGGTGTTATAATCATCATATACCATATCCGATACTTTATGGGACTTGGTGTCATAATCATCATATATCGTACTCGTCCCTTTATGGGACTCGGTGTCATAATCATCATATACCGTATCCGTCCCTTTATGGGACTCGGTGTATCATCTACATCATTTTGTCATCATATGCACATATATATTATTAGCATTGTAGAACGTATAGTCTGATCCATGTATATAGTAAGTACATGCTGAGGAACGTATGACCCTATCCGCACATCGTATAATAATACCGAGGAATGATGGCCCGATCAACATATCATATAGTAATGCCGAGGAATATTTGGTCCGATCCACGTATCATATAATAATGTCGAGAAACGTTCGGTCTGATCTACATATCATATAATAATACCGAGGAACGTTCGATCCAATCCACGTATTATATAATAATTATTATATTATAGTCGGCTCGGGACTTGGTAAAAGATGTATTACAGTATACACGAATAAAGTAGCGAGTAACCATATACAATCTAAATCATTATCAGAGACTCGACAATGTAAGAAGATTAAGCTATCGTTTGAGGACCACAATAGTAGTGTAGCCATCTTGAGTGCCTTCTAAATGCCATTAAGGCCTATATCACTTAGGATCTCGGGGACCCTAGACATGTACTAAAGTAATACTAATGGTTCATAGAATTAGGGATACCCGTCGTCACATAGTCCTTAGGACTAGGAGCTTCTGCACCCAATACTTCTCAACATATAAAGTTTAAGGAAAGTAGTTCAATTTACTACAAGGGTTTGACATTAAGAAGTGAATAAGAGATACGGATTACATTTAGGACTTAAAAATGGAGTTACCCCAGAGCTCGTATCACATTTTACTTACAATTAGGACATGCCAAAGAAAGAGAAAGAATAAGCTTTACCTAGTCTCTACTTTTTCTCAAGGAGTCATCATTATATATATCGTACCCGGACCATCATGGGCTCGGTATCATAACCTTATTATTATATTACCGTACCATCATAGCACCACACTTATGTTAAAGACATATCAAGAGGAAAGACGGGTATTTCTACGTACTTATGCCAACACATTCCAAGAGAAAGGAGATAACTTCACATACTTACTACTTTCCATCATATAGAAGCCTTGAGAGGCAATAACTCAACTAGTATAGGAATTCTACCATCGAGAAGTGAATAAGACTTATGAGTCATACTTGGGGTTATATGAATGGAATTATCCCCACATTTTGTATATCAATCACTTAAGGCTAAGACATGCCAAAAGAAAGAAAGGGTAAGCTTCACATACCTCTTACGGATTACTTTTACACGTTCGCCTCGTCGTCTCTTGAACCTATTTAACATCAAAGTAATACTAAGGTTAATGACCTTTCACTTTCCAATTTCCAACTATACACCCAAGTACTCATAGGAGTTATTTCCTTATCCATTACCCTCGACTAGTTTGTTACTAGTTTCGAATCTACCAAAAATTGGGCAACATCTCCCCTATAACTTCAACATTCCCAAGATTTTAACTCAGCCACAATATCAAAAACCATACCACCAACAACAACCAGAAGCATATTTACAAGTAAATCACTTCAACCTTACACAATACAAGCTCCAAACAACTAGCTCCAAACTATGATACAAAAATAGAGTTTTTTTAATCTTTATTTCATAAAATCTTTAAACATACCAAACGAAGGGTCGTGTGGCTGAAACAAGAAGCACCACACCCTTTTTAAAACACTTTAAATCCCTACAACATGCAACCCAACCAGCTGCACCCGCAGCACCACAACGACAACCCACTACTCGACTTCGATTTAGCTATAACCACTTCAATTTAGTTTGTTTCTAAAGTCAATCATCCTTATGAAATTTTTCCAATTCCAACCTTATTTAAGACATGTAATATACCTCATAAAAAAATCGTAAACTCCATTTGAAAGGAAAGCCCTTACCTTGCCCAAAACTCGTCAAACTCGTCGAAACTTGCCTCAAAAGTTCCTTTAGCGCGCCTACAACTTTGTGGCTGCTTGCTAACGTTTTGGTTCTTCTCCAAACCATAAATTTTCATTACTAATACCTTCATAACATCGTGTTACACTCTATATAATTAATTTACGGAGAAAAATCGAAGAACTCACCTTTTTTTCCTTCCAAAACCGTGGCTCTCTCCCTCTCTAGTTTCTTCTCTTCTCTTCTTTCTTGTTCTTGAATTTTCTAGAGGAATATAGAACTTAATGAGTCATAAGATATGTATATATATAGGATACTTTATGTGGGTTACACATGTCATTTCCTAAGTGGTGACACATGTCAAGCCCTCATTGGGCCAACACATCCCTTCCTCTAATCATGGGCTGCCACATGGCATGTGGACCCTACCCTCTTTGCTATAGCTGCTTCCATGTGGCACTCCTAGATGCTGCCACATGGCACTCTCCCATGCTTCCACGTAACACTTTCTTTTCCCCCTCGTGGATTCGTAATCTCGTCTTCTTTTACGAACCTATGTAATCCTTGCTACGTAAGCTTGGTATGTACTCCAGTAGCTTAAGTATGTAAGATTTCCAAGTTGGAAGCTTACGTAAATAAGTCAAGTCCTACGACTCATTGTTTGGTCTCCAACTTCTTTCGGATTCTTCTAACTCTATTTCCAATCTTCTCTACTATGGGGTATCACATTCTCCTTTCCTTAGAGTTGTTTGATAGCATTATAGATTATCCGGCTCACATGGTAACTCTTAAGAAGCTTAATAGTTCTTAAGAAGTCTTAAGAAGCTTTTAAAAGCTTTAAGAAACTTTAGAAAACCTTAAGAAACTTAAGAGGCTTACGATCCTTCCATGAAACTTAAGAGCCTTTCAAGAGACTTAAGAACGCGTTCCAAGGTACAAAAGTACGGGGTGTAACAGTATAACCCTAACCACTCACAATGATGGAATGTGTCGTTACATGAGTGTAAATGCATTTTCCACTAGAGAGTGAAAATATGTAGAGAGAATTAGGACTTGAGTATAGATGGTACCAACAATTAGTATTGTATAAAATTTCTCCCATTTTTTTTATGTAACTCAGATTTACTTTAAAGTAATTCTTATAGTTATAAGTGATACGTCAAATATTCTTAAGTATTGGCAAGATTTTCTCTTCTTGCTTCAAATAAATATTTTGAACTATACTTATCCTCAGGTTTCAGGTGTCTTCACCACAAATAAATTCCTATTAATTCCGCACACGTTTTAAGTATTTTGATTTAAGGACATTTTGCAAAGTATACTCACAATCAAAAAAATGTCCAATTCATGCAACTATAATGTCATATGCTTCACCTTCATGTAAGTATCCAATAATATGAGAATATTTAAAATGAGATCATATAGAGATTGCTATAGACTTGTAAGGTAAACATAGGGATGGGCAGGATATTCATTTTGGATGAGAGTGTCTTATACCTCTTTGAAAGTTTAACGGAATTTGTTCTTTTGAACATTTGTTGCAATTTGACGCTTGATCTTTTTCATTGTCCCTTTTATTTGTATTTTGTTCTAGCTATTTTAAATCTTTCCTTGTTGGAGCCTTTTCCCTTTTTTGATATTTTTCTCTTTCTTTGGAAGTTCTTCCTTTATTGTTTGGAGTTTTGAAATATATACTTGCCTTAAACTTACACGGAGAATCACTTTTTGAAAGAAATCACAAAGTGGGAGAAGGGCGGCGGCGGGAGGGGCAGGGAAGTTTTTTGAATGTTTTTCTTTCTTTTGAAATTGTCTTTGTATCCTTGACTTTTGGGACTTTGGATTTTTTGCTTTCGGCAGTTTCAAATATAAAGCTTCATCTGCAATTTGAACTTCTCCAATACACTTAGGGAGGTTGGGCTGAAAGAAGGATAGTACATGTGTAGCACCTCGAAAGATGAAAAGTCAATTTGAAAAGAAAAGTTCAAAATTTATTCTGGTGCATTAGTTCTATGATCCCTTTGCACCGACTATAGAAGGTTGTATGGGCCATAGGAACCGGTCGTATGTTGAGTGTAGGAAGTTGGAAAAATGTTCAAGTCTCAGAGCAAGTCCACGAGACTGATCTATGGACTGTACAAATTCATACGTTCCATAGATGGGGATTGTAGGAGAGGTCCTGAAGATTAGGAAATGTAAAGTTTCAGAATATTTTCTACGGACCAACAGGACGGTCCGTAGATAGAACCTACGACCCCTAGGATTGGTCGTAGAATGAGATTCAGAGAGTTGGTAATTGAGGGTCAACGGGATGATAGGATCTACGGTACTTATGAAGAACTACATCTCGTAGGATATGGTTCGTAGGTAGGGATCAGACTTGGTCAAATATTTTGAGAGTAACGGTTCTACCGTTGGAACCTACTGTCTGTAGAGAGTTCTATGAACTGTAGGTATGTTCTAGAAAGTAATCTGGAAATTTAGGTCTCAGAACCTTAACCTACAGACCAACAGAATGATCTGTAGGAGAATCTATGGCCTGTAGGTAGGGTTCATAAGGTCAATTCGGCAGTTAATTCTCAGGGTTATTTTAGTCATTTTCTATTAGTTTAATATACATTCTATGTCGTTTTGGGCCTATTCCTAAGTCTTATAACTATCCTTACCCTTCAAAATTCCCCCATTCCCTCTCATTCATTCAAAACCCCTAAAGCTCTCAAGAAATTTTCTCTCAAGGTCTTCTTCTTCAAGTGAGCTAGGGTTCAAGGATTCAAGTCTCCTCTTTCAATTTCAAATCTATGATTCATTAAGGTACGTATGAATTTCATCTATGGATACCTTTCCATCCATGTAGTCCCAAAGAATCTTCAGTTTTCCTTTATGAGTTCTTCCAAAAATCTAAGGTTTTGATGATTCTGCATTGGGTTCAATCAATTATGGTTTTATTCATTCTGAATGATGTTATTATACATGAATTATTTCTAATTACATGTTTTCAATAATTTTTATATGAACCCATGCATTATGCCTATTTTATGATTATGAACTACGCTTGAGATTTATGCATGCATCATGATTTAAGAAAGCTATGATTTACTGATGCTTTTAGATAAAGTATCAAATATGTTTTCATGAAACAAGGTTGCTTCAAAGTGAAGTATTCTCATTACGAAAGATTTCCAAGATTAATCCACTTCCAATTGAAGTGCAATTTATATGATCTAGATTATTTAGATAAGTGTCTTTTATGAATATGTTATGAAATCATGATATGTTTAAGGAGCCATTCTTATGATTCAACTATGTTATGATGAACTTGGTATTACTAAATTCTTACCATTTCTCAAAGACTATGATATGTTCATATTTATATATGATATTTCGTTGAGAGTTTACTTAGAACCGAGTCGACTTTGGGATGAAAGTTCAACCATTAGTAGAGGAGGAGTTCTTTAGTAGCAATTTCCTAGTCCTAAAACTACGTGCCCCATAGAACTTTGCCTTAATTGGTCTTAGCTAGTGGATCCACAAATAGCTCATGTTCATGGTCCTTATATGAAAAGTAGGACAACCTCTTTTCGGTATGGGAAAGACACTGGACTCTATTTTATAGCTTACATGGTTTATATCGGTTAACGGTATCTCTCATAAAAACTTATGATTCACAATTATGTTATGCCAAGCTTATGATTTCTTGCAATTATTGCATTGATCATGTATTATGTTTTAAATCAGATTTCTCATATTATGTCATGTTTAAGCTTGGTCATTGCATTATCATACTTTATATCATATATTACACATTCTCCATACTCAGTACATTCCATAGTACTGACTTCATACTTCTTTTGCCTATATTATATTTTAATATAGATCATAACGCTCCATCTTATGCCTGCAATTAGTATTTGATCATGTCAGTGTACACTGCTTTGGTGAGTCCTAATGGTTCGAGGGAATGGCTATATTATGAGTTCTTTTATGCCTTTTTAGACTTCTTTCAGTTTTTAGATTATTTCGTGAGCTAAGGCTTGTCCTATGCCATACTTATGATAGTAGAGTCTATGTCAGACTTAGTATGATTTCCGCTTTATCAATTATTATACTCAGATTCTCTTTATGTTGAGATTACTATTTGAGACTTACATTCCGCTTTCAAATTACTTTCTTATGTTGTTTATTTTAGAGTCATTCTTATGTCAAGTGGCTTGTTTAGGGTCTTTCAAGATCCTATTGGATGTGTCACGTCTACGGGATAGCTTGAGTCGTGACAACATGGAAACACTTAGAAGGGTATTGACTAAGATGTGGTTTTCCAAAGGAAAAACTTAAGACTCAAAGTGGTGGCATGCTAAGGATTAATGTTATTTGATAGGCATTGAAAGGCACAAGGACAATTTTCCTAATTTGTCTACTTTATAGGATATTGGTGCTTCATGGAGTTCAAGGCCAAATGTCATCTCCCGTGACCAGGAATCGCTTATCCCGCAAAATCAAAAGGAGAAAGTGTTCCTTCTCGGATCATAAGACAAAAAGGGATTAAAGTTATAAGGTTTTGAAGCCAATTGAATCATCCGATTTGGAATCGAAGATCAATGTGATTCTCTTGTGTGTTCTAGGGATAGTGTCTTCTCTCCTATATCTAAAGAAAACTTTTTAGTATTCTAGATATATTGTGTCCAAATAGATTTGCATGTATCTGAGATACACGGACACTTGCTCGCCGCTCTCTCTATGCATATGTATTTCAAAATGTATTTAAAATGTACCTGGTGTAATTCACATGTATCCGGAATACACCAAATCTCTCACCCGTTTCCTTTCTCTCTCACTGGCCTCTCTCCCTCTGTGTTTGTATTTCAAAATGTATCATAAACAAAATATTATTTAGTTTTATTGACGATCATTACTCCTAATTTATCTATATTATAACTTAGATAAGTGATTGTTTATTCTGATTATCTATTATAAATTAGATTGGAGATTGTTTATTCTGATTTTGTTGTTGTTTGCGTTAATTTGATGTGATGAAATCTTTTCTACTCCCTGATGATGTAGAGAAGGAAAGACTACATTGTAAATCGTCTAGATTATGACAACAAAGTACGGGACCAGAATATAAAGAGGGAGATTGGTGATTCTGATCAATTCCGTGTGAGAAAGAAGCTTGAATGTGGTTCTTCAGAAGAACATGATCAAGATATGAGCCCCTTCCCCAGGGGTAAAGAGACGTGCAACATTGTGGATGTGGTTCTAGTTTCACTGAAAATAGATTGGCATTAGTTGAGCAAGAACTAGTTTCTATTCACATAATATATGAGAAGAAAACCAAGGAAGCATTCTAAATATGTTTTCCATATGTCGAGGTTGAGTAAGAAGAGGATCAAGAAGGCATTGGAATTTTTCATAAATAAGAATACCAAAGGTAATGTCAAATTCTGTTACATTCACTTTGGTTACTATAAATTGGTATGGTTTATTGTCAATTTCTGTGTTTTGGTTAATAATTTTGATGCAGTGAATTCTCTTGTTGGTTCTCCTTTGCATGCTCCGCCCCCATGTTTCTAATGTTGATGACTCTTATAGTCCCCTACCTTATCAAGTTGATGATCCTCATTATGTCTCTAATGCTTGTGGGGTCAATACTCAATGCTGCTTTACAGGTCTCTCCGGACTCGTGGCATCCGTCTCCATAAGTCATAAATCGCATGATCCTAATACTCAAAGCAATCACAAGGGTCATTACAGTTGATCGAATTGATAGCATTAGTATGGATATGACAAAATTATTTTGTAAGATCTAACACGTCCGTTCTATTGAATAAGTACATAGTGTTAGAATTGAGAAATTTTATGACTCGGATATATCGATTTCAAAAACTAGCAAGAAATTCCACTGTCCTTTAATTCATCGTAGGATGGAGTGAAAGCCTCAACCTGATCAAAATGAAATGTGTCTGGAAACTCGACAACGTGAAAGAAAGAATTCGAGTACTCTCTTCAAAAGATAAAGTTGGAAAAAAAAAAATTCACTTGAGCAAGTGTTGGATAATCTTTGCAAATTGCAAAGGAGGCCTCTATCTCCCTCCAATTGTTAACTGAACAAAGAAAATTAAATTAAAATGAAAAGTTACACGTTTGTCTTAAATCCTTTTGTTTCTACTGTATATTATATTTGATTATATGTTCAAGTGGGAAAAAAATATCTCGAAATAAAGAAATACAGATCATGTTCTCCCTGAAGCCACCGGGGACGAGATTTCTAGTGAGCTTATATTAAGCTTTTATTAAGGACCTACTTGTTTCATTTGACTTGCAAGTTGCAACTATATATAAAAGCAGCCAGAGAGAGAGGAGTCAATAATTGTTAACTCAATGAAATAATTAAAACAAGAGACTTTATCATGAATGGTAAGAGGCCAAACTAGCCAAATAAATCACCTTCCAGGCAGAGAAAGGAAGAGCTAGCGGAATAAAAATGTTGGGAGTGAAAGGTGACGTAGAAGAAGGAAGTATAACGTCGTCGTTGCTTCTGTATCCAGGCATTGGAAATGAGGAAAATGAGCTGCGTTGGGGTTTTATTCGCAAAGTTTACTATATCCTCGCCTCTCAGATCCTCCTAACCACCATCGTCTCCGCTGTCACCGTCCTTTACACTCCCGTTAACAACATCCTTCATGGAAAAACCATCCTCCTCATTCTCCTCATTCTACCTCTCTTATGTAAGTCCATGTCTACGGGTGGAACATACATTCAATTCATTTAGTTTATCTTACTTTCCTTTTCTGTCCATTTTTAAAAAAGGAAGTAATTTTGTTCTTGTGCAGTGTTGTTGCCCTTGTATTTCTATCGAAAAAAGTATCCGTTGAATTTTGTTTTCCTTGGCCTCTTCACTATTTCCTTGAGTATCTCTGTTGGTGTAGCCTGTGCTAATACAGAAGGTGAGTATTTTGAAGCTATATACTTATATGTTTGGATAATTAATTTTGCTAATAGGAATCAATTATATTATATTAATTACAGGAAGAATTGTGCTTGAAGCCTTGATCTTGACATCAGCTGTAGTTTTAGCTCTTACTGGTTATACATTTTGGGCATCAAAGAGAGGCCAGGACTTCAGCTTTTTGGGTCCAATACTGTTTGCTAGCCTCTTTGTACTTGTCTTGACTGGATTTATGCAGGTTGGTCTCCGAGTAACATATACTCTCTCTCTCTCCCAATTTATCTCATACATTTGGATTTTGATAGTCTAAACAATTTAATTTTAATTTTGAATTCCGACATGAAATCTTTAAATTTTTTAAAATACAAGAAAATATTATTTGAATCTTGAAATATGAAAAAAGGCCACATAAATTGTATCTGATCTGACTTTGCCCATTTAATTTGCAGTTGTTCTTCCCTCTTGGATCAACAGCCAGTTCCATTTACTGCGCAATAAGTGCTATAGTTTTCTGCGCGTATATTGTGTATGATACGTACAAGCTGATTAAGAGGTTCACCGATGATCAGTACATCTGGGCATCTGTCAATCTTTACCTGGACATTCTCAACCTCTTCCTAGACATTCTGCAATTGCTCAGGCCCCGAAACAACTAGCTACCTCCACATTTCATCAATGGGAATATTCTGTAAACAAATTGTTATTGTCAAGGTGAACTTAATTTTCCACAATAAAATTTCATTAATGCTACTTGACAGAGAAAATGCATGGGTCTTCTTGTCCAGTAATTTTAAACTAAATACATGTGCTGGAAGACTTTGCAACGAAATTTTTTGGCGACATGGATACTGTGCACAATTGATATCATGGGCCTAAGTTATTCAACATTATTTTGCATTACTAGGAATATATGTGCCAACAGCTATTTAGCACTGGTCCATGTGCCAATGTCCCAAATATTTTCTCCAAGAAAATGACTTCTCAAGTGGAAGTAGAGAAAACATGCTTCATAAGTAATAACTCATTGTCTCCTTCCGCATCCCAACGCCGCTACCCCCTTCCATCCCTTAACCACCTCAATCCACCCTCACCTCCGTAGTGTTTTCCTACTTACATACAAATGCTCTTGAAACAATTAACTTTTTTTATTTAGTGACCAAACACAAAAAGCTTAGTAAGAAAATCACTTGTGTTCCATAAAAATATTTTTCAGGATATCAAAGCACACCCTGAATCTAAAACTGAAAGTATCTGCAGGAAAGGGAAGATACTTTTAGAGAGTGAACAACTTGCTATTCTAGTTTGTACAACTTCAGTGGTAAATAATTTATGTTTCTTTCCTTGCAGTCGAAAAGGACAACTTACATGAACAGGTATAAGGTGGGAATAAAGAGGTTTCTTGAAATTCCCATTTACACTTCACTTTGCTACAAAATTTGCCTCATTTGTACACTTATAAACAACTTTACTTGAGGAGAGCTTCCTGCCTGGTGATATCCACTGCCACAGTTTTTGCTTCAGTACAAAGATCTCAGTTGCTCTTTCTAATATAAGCAAGCTGGAGTATGTACCAGACAAGCGGCAAAAGCAACCAACATTTTCAGCTTCCTTAAAGAAGCAGGTTGTATTTTGGCTACATGTTAACCAATCTTGCCAATAGAAAGTTACATACATTTCATTCCTTGATTTTCCTGGCTATTTTCTTCCTATGAAGAGGCTCCCCAGGGTACAGAAGTATTGCCAGTGACAAAGCGAATGCAAGGCCAACTACTCCACTAAATGGTTGAGCTGGAGAAGACCCCGTGAACCATGGAGGGAATTTGGGTCGACTAGTCAAAAACACCCCCGTGTGTAAAATATAACTAGAAACCAGCATCCCTGAACGCAGCCCAATTGGAAGGAAGAGGCTTTGGCTTCTTTGTCGAACACCTGCAAGAGCCAGTGACAATAGCCACAAACTGGGCACTGCCCAAGGTGACCTGAAAAGAAATTTTAGAATATGAAACATAATCACTTTGCTGAAAATTCATTTGCATAGTGGAAGAAAAGCATTAAGAAAAGCAATCTATCATACAGAGAACTTTTTGGGAGTGAGATGAGGCCCGAGAGGGTACATCCGAAGAGTCAAGATTGACAGGAGGCACATGTATGCAAGACAAAAGAGCACTAAGTAGAATTAAACAAATAAAGGGAAAAGATTCTCAGGATACCCTAATTCAATCATTTAATTATTTCTTAAGTTTCAAAATATCAAAAAAAAAGCAGCTTGAAGAAAATGATGAATTTTTCCTCAGATGATCGAAGCTGAAATGGCAAAAAAATAGGCAGCTTGAAGGACAAGTAACCTAAAAACTCAGGCTACAATGCTACATAGATCCATGTCAAAAGCTTGAATGCATTGCCAGATCAGATGAGGGTGCACCTTTGAAACAAAGCAAATGCGAGTCCAGAAATTATAATTCCACGATAATATCCCAGGTCAGCAGCAATTTCATCAGGTAACCATGACCTGAAAAAAAGCTCCTCAACTGTGGTAACACCTGTTGCAGTTGCAAGTCCTTGAACAAATAAAACAAATATCCGACCATACACCTTTAGCCAGGTTAAAGCTGCTGATGAGGTTGGAGGAGCCATGGGAAAACAGAAATCAACACAGCCAATTAAGGAGTTCACAGAATATATTAGCAAAACAAGGATGGTTCCTCCAAATAAACCTTTCAGAAAACTCCGTACCTGCAATAAAGGCAGGCAGCATCTGAGTAATGCAATTAAAATAGATTATCCTTCAAAGCTTCAAATATGTTATTTAGAGAAATATAAATATTCAAGGCCAACATCATGAACTGATACTCGAAGAATGTCAGCATAACTCATTTTATGGTCTCATGATTAAAGCTCAAAACAGAATTTGAGGTACTAAACAAGATTCTCTCTCATCCAATCCCTGTTACCATTGATACAAAAGGGGAAAATAAAGAAAAAGATGTCTTGATGGAAAAATTAATGCTAAAGATATGATTTCATTACCATATATGATGAGAACTGTTTCAAATGAGCTGGATTGTGCTCAATGCGACAGTGCATTTTTGTAATGAAGAAACAAAGAAAGCTTAGAAAGAAGAAAACGGCATAAAGTAAAGAAGGAAAATATAAGGAAAATTAGGTTTTTGTTCAAGATATCTGGCATTGCTTAGTAGTGCAACAACATACAAGGCCTATACCTAGGCATCCACACCTAATTACATGGGTTAAAATGAAAATAAGTGCTAAATGTAAGTCAGATTGTAACAAATGGAAATTGAAATGCTTAAACTGCAAGAGTGTGAACTTACTCTCCTATATCTATTGGTAACAAAAACCATGAAAGTATGATTATTCCAGATACTTTCCAGCCATATACTTTCCTAGGCTGATGTGTTTCATTGCATTCCAAAAAACAAGAAAACGAGTATTTGGTGTTGAATTTAACAGTGTAAGATAATCTCAACCTCAATCGAGTAATAAGATCCCATTGAAGAGCATCGAGACGTTAGAGAGAAGAAAAGGAAGAAGTCTTGTTCACTGTAAAACAAAAATATCTGATGATCCTTCTAAATCATAATTACAGTATTAGAGAACAAAGAGAGACTTGGATAGGCAAGGTGCTTCTTCAAGAAGTTATTACTTCATCAACTTCAAAGCATTAGTTGACTTCTAACAAAGGGAATTTTTACCTTCTGTATTGAAGTCATATCTAGCCCATACTGCTCAAGCGGGTTCTCATAGCCACGTATCCTTTTGCCCCATAGAGTAACTAGTAAGAAAATAGACATGTAGAGGCCAATAATACAAACGAGCTCAGCAGTCCTGGATGGGTTCTGTGTTGTCCAACTTTGCACAAGTGTGGGCAGAAATGGAATGACCACTGGTGACCATAAAACAAGCACCATACCAACAAATGCAAGAATCCTGGTGCAAGTTCCAGAGTCAAGCAACATCAGTATAATAGCATGTCAAGCTGAGTGAAATGCTAGAGAGATCAGTCTATAAACTTCTTGACACACAGCTAAAATCTGCAGAATGAATGAAGGCCCCATTGACTCTACTCACGAAAGTAACATGTCAGTGACCTCATGCTCTTGAAAAGAAACTGAGATCCTGCAATTTTAAATTATAGGAGCATCTAAAGATGGATAAAAATCTTGCTTGAAAGAGGGTCTGAAGTTTACGGCATGTCGGGATTAACTGCACCATCCCAATTGTGATATTGAAGATCTGTAAAGAAATAGCTACATCTCTGCTTGTTTTAAGTGAATTAGTGCTGGTTTATTTCACATTTTAAGAGTAGTGATTTTAAATGTATAAAGTAATAGTAACGAATCTTATAATACAGTACATCCCAGCCCCCTCCCCACCCTCACCCTCTCCACCCAAAAAAAAAAAGAATGACGAAGATCATCAAAGAGCTGCTGTTCACTAGGGAGGTCAAACAAAGATATGTGGTTAAGAAACAGAAGTCCAGAAGGTAAACTACATAATTACTTGTTCCAAGTTCCCCACATTCCCAAGACAAAGGCTCAATTAAGAAAAGAGCTAGTTTGATGAAGAAGGCTGTTTCTTGATTATTAAAAAAAAAATCACCCTGAAGGTGAATGCTAGGACTAGAGGTTTCTCCACTTGTGTTTTCATCCAGACTAAAGAAAGAGGTAAAAGTAGGGTGATTTCCGGAGACCAGAATTTCCTTCACTCATGTTCTCATCCAGACTAAAGAAATAGGTAAAAGTATGACAGAAGCCATAAAAGGTAATCACTAAAGTAATTCAGTCATTAATGCAAATGGAGGTATCTATTCAATGAGGTCTAAACCCACCAATGCCAATTACTATGAGCAAAGGTCCAAATTTCGCCTATCATCACATCAGTTTCAGCATCGAACCATGTAGAAGAGTAAGAAGAAGAAACAAACAGACGACATATGATTTCTTGCCATTCTTGGAGAAAAGGTGTCGCTTAATCCTGAAACATTCCTTTAGTTATTGCAGTAAAAGATTCAAACTATTTCCTTTCTCAGTAAGATTCATATTATTTCCTTTAATCACAACATTAGAACTGCCAAACAAAATCATTGAGAGATGAAATTTGCTTTAAAACAAAGATTTTATCAATATGCGTAGTTAATTCTTTTATCCCGCACCTAGAACATAGATAAAAGCCACAATACTTCTTTTTATAGTAAAATGATGCAATATCTTACCTCTGGAACAAAGGTCGTTCAGCAATGCGCAGAAATGAGATGAGCCTGTCAGTTAGACTAATAGCACCTCGTACACCACCCCAAAGCAATGCAACTTTTGCGACCAATTTCAGAATGCCACCCTTCTGTCCCAATTCCGCCAACATCGACACCAGCCTATTTAAGAAAAAGAAGATAACAAGTGGATTTTGAGAACAATTTGCAGTTATAAAAAAAAAAAGGCATGATGTGAAGATTATACGACCTTTCTTGATCCACTGCACCATCTTCTTTCATAGGCACCACAGGAGCAGCTACAGACATGGCTTTCTCAGCAAGGCTTGTGACTATGTTATTGTTAGTTTTATCAATTGTTTCCTCATCAACCTTGACCACTTCTTTGCTTTGATTTTTCTCATCCTCAAAGGTCTTGGAAGAACCCTCAAAAGTTTCAGCATCCTTTAAGCACATACATATGATCTATTAGAGAACGTATAGAAAAAACATGGCACAGATAAATTAAGATATGGGCAGTATAAAACCTTAGCTTTCCTTTAACTGTTAAGCATCAAAATATTCCTTATCCAAACACCCCATCACCCCCCCCCCCCCCCCCCCCCAAAAAAAAAAAACATCTGAAAAAGAAACAATCAGATGGTTTACCCCAAAGCTAAGAAGCCAGTACAACATAAAATTCCATTGAATTTTTGTCCAAAATATTCATTGCATTCTGTTGAAGGTGAAGGTAGACTCTGGTCTCTTCAGGCAATTAAAAATATGAAAATCAGTTCTTAAATGTCAAAAATATGATAGCTAAGTCCCAGTTCATGAGTTCACTCCACTATATAGAGGTTATCGTTAATGCCCTCCCACTTCTTTCATGGGGTAAAGAATGTAAAACATGTGTCAAAGAAAGATATTCAATTGAGATCTCTGGTCAATCTCTACAGCAAAATGGTGGAAAAGTAGTTTTTCGATTTTGAAAAACGAATGAGAGATTCAAACATGCCAAGAACTAGCCTAGATGGATTATGCAAGGCAGGTGATAACTCATAATGTTGAATAATAAGTAAGGTTGTCAGTTATCGCAACCCTCTCTAAATAATACTCAACCAGCCAACTTTTATAGTGATTTTACCTGTTGATGGGCAAGCAGTACCGATGCTCCGAGGGCTGCCGTAACAGCTCCAACCATAATAGAATTTCCGTCTGAATTTTCTGAATCCGCTGCTCCCTCAACTTGGCAAGATGGACTCTGCAATCCATACACTTGTCCATTAGGACGCATTTCATCAATCCTCTTGTTGGCTGTTGGGATAGAATCTACTTTCTCTAGTTCACTTATTTCATCAAGGATCAACTCTTTGCTCTGGCCATTTCTTTCTTCTGCATATACATCAAAAAACTTTCTCAAAGCAGCCAAGCTGCAGCCTACAATAACTCCAACAGGCAATGCCGTTCTCAAATAACTAGTTCCCTGAACTGCTGATGAAATAGCATGTACAACATGCTCTGCATGAAGTGTACCCACTTTCTCTGAAGTACGGTCCTTACTCTTTATAAATGAAACAAGCTCCTCTGCATGCCCTACAGCATGGCAGATAGCATTTGCAACATGTTCCAGTTCATTGGAGAGTTTGGGCTGCATTTCCTCCAGTTCTTCAACACTTACTTTCCGTCCGACTTCAACCTTTAAAGCGTCCACTATAATATTTCTTAAAAATAAAGCAGATCCATGCGCGGTGTCATTATCAAATTCGACATTCTCATTAGAGTTGTTTGAAGTCACACATTCTTCATCAGGATTCTGGTATTCATGGTCAGATATTACATAAGATGGTTCAATAACATTATCCATATTATTATTTTTCATAGGTGAATCATGCTGCATCTCCGCATGACTTTTTTCATCAGCTGCAACACCATCAGATACACCACTGTTACTCCCAGTCTGCTCCAAAAGTTTCCATTGTCCTCCTTCTGGGAAGTAGTCGAGAAACAAAGCTGTTGTGGTATCTAAATCTAATGGTTTGGTTATCACAGCCTTTGAACTTAAATAGCTTCGAAGATATTCTTTGTAAAGCGGATCTCCAGAGAAATTGGTATTCATATAGACAGGAACAGTTTTTTGGATGTAATTCAAACACTTAAGTGAATCCCCTGGAGGAAGCTCTCCATGGACAACATTTTTAATCTTCGAATCACCTTCTGTGTGGCTTTCTCCATCACTTTCTTGAAAATTGATGGTATCACTTTCAACTTCACCAAATAAATATGTTTCATATTTTGCTTGGGAATCTGAACATACTTTGCTCTCCCTCTTCTCAACATCATCTAAATCGTGGTTAACAACCATACGGCTAGTATTTTGATCAAGAACCTTGTCTCTGTCCTTAAGTCCATCTTCATTGTCCCCATCCTTGGTTCCACTTTTCTTAAATCCATCTTTATCGTCTCCGTTCTTGATTTCACTTTCTGCCCCATCCAACTGATTAATCATATCTTCAAGTACATGAAATACACTATTAACTGCTAACTGAGTTGAATCATCAATTTCAGTCAGGGCATCCAGTGCTTGAGAAACATCAAAGCTCGGGGCATTGGGAATAATTTGATTTGAATTGGTCTGCATACTTCTTTCTTCTCTTTTGACATTATCAGAACCTTCATTTTCCGTTACGTTCGTCTCAGAAGGCGATGCCGCAAGTGATGTTTTATCATCTGTCTGGGGGGAAGATGTTAACTTGTTCTGATCACTACCAAAATCAGCAATTTTTTCTTCCTTTTGTTGGGTAGAGATCTCTTCTTTCAAGTCCATCTGATATCTCCCACCATCATGCTGCACTTTGGATTGCTCAGTAATCACTCTCTCAGTGCCACCTTCCACCTCAGGCCCACTTGAACTCTCAACCTTAGCTCCAGCTTTTGACTCAATTTCCCTATAATCAGAAGTTAGGGCAGTTTTTTCTACAGAAAGACTTGCACTTTGATTGTTATTCTCCACATCATTTGTATCCTTATTGTCTAAAGCAGGAACTTCACTTCCATGGCTACTCATTGGTTGAGACTGACCTGTATCTACAGATTTTTGCATGTTTTCCACTGCTTCAGGTTCTGAAACAAGCTCTTGAGAGTGTTTGTCTGTGCCAGAGCCGTTCTTATCAAATTCATCTGAAAAATCACCAGCCCTCATCTTCGCATTTGATAAGTTAGAAGTTTCACTTCCACCATCTGTATTTGAAACTCCTCCATCCTTTTCTATCTTTGACATTGAGCTTGTCACGTTTGGAATATGTCCAACACTTAGTAATCCATCAATTTTGAGATTTGAACCTTGATTGAGCAAAATTCCAGAGACAGAAGTTGTAAGCTTTCCACGAACATCATCAGGAACAGCATCTTGCAAAGCTTTCATTACTGTCTCCCCTTGACCAACGGCCATCAGAACCTGCCACAGTTTAGGTCAGGTAAATTATTACCAAAGTTATCTAGCCTCTCCAATGAGTAGAGTCGGCTCAGTTTACCTCCAAAATTAAAACAAATTGTTTCAACAAATTACCACAAGTCATAAGGTAACAGATAAGAAGTACCTTCTTCTTCTGTTCTTCTGTTAGTGTGTCAGGCATTGTCACATCAAGCATATTCATGACCACTTCTGCAGTCTGTAGCACTTGGCCTCTCTCACCATCAACAGGACTTCCAGCCTCCTCTTCTCTTGGTTCTGCATCATCAGCACTTCCATTTTGTAAGGTGCTATAGGGTTCTTGTAGCTGTCCAGTGCTTCGGAGATCTTTAAAATCTCTTCCAAATCTTGAATAAATCTTTGCTTCAATATCTCCTTCTTCATGTATTTTCAGTGACGGATCTAGGGAGGAACCATCTAAAGCATCTGAGTTCGGAAGATTCAAGAGCTTTTTTGATCTAAAACTTGTATCAGATGGTCCGCCCACAAGCATTAGATCCTTGGACAGATTAATGGTTACGTCAACATCTTCCAGAAGAGGATGACGACCCTTCAAAAGTCCAAGCTCCACAGCTGTGAGCCACTGCAGACAAGACTTTTGGGAATTAAATAAATAGAGAGTATGGAGGAGCAAAATTGAACCATGACAGATAACAGTTTTGATCGTCACCTCAATTGTAAGATGTTGGCACCAAGATAGAGTTGATCTGCTATTTGTTCTTTCATTATGTGGAAAATAAGAGCACAAGAGTAGGCTTGTGTATGGGTTTTCTGCTATTGAAGTGCGTGGAACAGAGAACAAGGAGGCTGACCCTTCATCACTCTGAAATATCAAAGAAACCATAAAATTTCATGATTGGTCTCAATTTATAATCAATTTGCAGGACAATGCATATAAGATAAACCATGTTGAAACTTGAATATAAGTTCTGGACACAGATATTTAACTGTTCTCTTTCTGATTGCAGCCGTTAGAAAATTTCCAGCCTGCAGGTGGTCTGTCTCTTGAAAAAGTGAAGCAACACCATCCTTTTTATTGACACCAGATAATGAATGTTCTAAATTATCCAGAATGGACCAAAAAAGATTGCAGCCTCCAAGAATTATTTTATCAGGGCATTGTCCATCTCCCATCATATTCTTCCTTTTCCCTTCAAGGGGGTCGAAGATTATTTAAGCATGCAATGCTTCATAGCTTTATGAACAATACAGAACAGAATCAAAAGAATATAGGGGTAACAAATCCCTGTGGTAAGTCATATCTTATGTCCCATAGTCTAGACAGATAACAGATGATAAAGCCATTTGGATCCCCTCTAATTCAGGGAACTTCACTACCAGCCCAGCTTGGGATTAACTTAGACAAAAAAGGAATAATGACTCCATGGAGAGTCGAATTTGGCACAAAGACATCCCCTTCAAAATGTCCTTCCTCACATGGAGGTCTATTCATAATAAGTAATCTACCAACGAAAGAGTAGCAAGGTTAGGTATTCTTTTTTATCATAAGTGTCATTGTTGCACTGTACCAAACTCGAATAGTTAGTAGGAAACCTCAAACCATCTTTTTTGCGAGGGTGAATTGTCCAGGAAGACTTAACACTTTTCAGGCCCTACGGGGATAAGTCACATAGACATCAACCTAAAAATAATTCTCTGCACCTGGTGGAATCCCAAGCCACGCAACCCTATCACCAACTACATCACCAAGATACTACCACTTATTGTTTGTAGGGAAATATGGAGTGCTAGATGTAGAACTAAATTTGAAGCCATCAAGCCCTCACTTAACAGAATAATTACTAACATTTTATACACTCTCTTGCAGGCAATTGGAAGAAATTTGGAAAAGCTAACCTGGGAAAGAATTGGAGGAGCATATGCCATGCATGTGAGGCTACACTACAATACAAATCATTCACGTTGGTGAAATGGATAAGGCCACCCCCTGCCGGTGAAACTAAATAGTGATGGAAGTTGCATACAAGGTCGATGTGGGGGAGGAGGACTTATTAGAAATAGTCAAGGATTACCCTTTGTGCCTACTCTATTCCATTAGGTCAGGGCACAAGTAACTAGCTGAGGCAGCAGCTATGCTACTCGGGCTAAATGGTGTGTCAACAAGAACCTAAGGCTGGCACAAGCAGAAACGGACTCACAGCTAAATGTATCAAAGGAGAATGGAGTATACCATAGAATATCAGAAGAATATCAGCAGTTATATCAAAGAGCTTCAGAACTTAGTTGAAGCCCATGGTTTCAATATCATACACTGCTTCAGGGAAGCTAAAAAGCCAGTGGTAAGTTAGCATCCCAGAGCCATAGTTTTGATGAAAACCAAGTGTTCAATTCCCACTCTGAATTACCCAACCAAGTGAAAGGGCTCATCAATTTGGATAAATGGAATTACCCTTCATTCAGGGAAAAACTGACAAAACACTCCCTCATAGTCTATGAGCCACTAAGTTGCTCGGGCTCGGGTGCGGGTGTCCAAGATGGATACGAATTCGAGAGTCAGATTCGGCAAAATCTAAATTTTAAGATTCGGGGATACGAATCCGGGTATGGATACGGGTGAGGGGATTCGGCTAAAAATATTCAATATTATAAAAATATAGTTATAAAGATAAAGATATTCTTCCCCTCAGAAAAGGAAAAGAAAGTCATTCAAGACCTTCCACCAACTCTCCTTACAGATTATTGTTATTGTCTACCATAAGTCGAATACAACCGCTTGAATATTTAGCATCTCTCTATTTGGCTTGAAATATGAAGCAATGTATATTGACCAAGTGGAAAAGTATCTTGGTCAAAGTATCTTATGTGGGTTATCGAATCCCACACGTATCCCACACCCGCACCCGTCTGATGTATCGGATGTGGGTTGTCCATGGACTCTTGGTTAAAATATCTGATGTGGGTTGACCGAATCTCACACATATCCCACCCCTGTCTCATGTCGACACGGGTGCGACAGCAAAAATGAAGAGTCCGCGCAACTTAGATGAGCCACCGTAACTTTTTTGTGGTCAGGATTAGCTTGAGTTGTCGCTCTCAATGATCATGTACAAAGCTTGGTATGCCAAGCTCAAATTGTAACTTTTTGCACATCAATGATCAAGAAGGCAAGATTTTGACCAAAAAAAAAAGATCTCTTTTACTAACTCTCAGGCCACCTGGATGAAATTCAAAAACAAGAGAAAAATGATCAAAATCATCCCTTAAGTTATGGGTCGGTTAAATTTGTCCATCTAATATTATTCTGAACATAAAAATTCCTCTTAGTTCACAAAACAGGGACACGTTTAGCCCATCCAAGCTGATTCCGTTCAGTATTAATAGGATAAACCTGACCCTTCCCCCTTTTTCTCTTTTTTTTCTACTTTTATTCCCAATAAAACTCCTCTCCATCTACTGTGTATCTCCCAAAAAATTTACAGTGGTTTTTATTCAATCCTAAGGGATTTTACAACAACTTACCTAGAATAGTCCCATTTCTTTTGTTATTGGGGTTTTTAGTGTTATTTGGAAAACTCAAAGCTGGTTTACCTTACAATTTGCAATTTGCACTAATAGTGTCTATCACGGTTCTGTTCTCCACAGGAATTGTATGCCTTGTTACTCTTGCTTAAACTCCTTGGTGGTTCTTTCACATTCTGCAACTCAAATTATTCCTATGACCTTCAAAATTGCTACTAGTGTGTATCTTTAGTAACAAGGGAACTAGAGGTGCTTTGGCATTGACCAAATAAAATAAAAAGAACAAAGGAGGTGCTTTAAACATGAAGAGCTTCTGGTCTTCGAAATTCAATTTTTTGTTCATAAGAGACTAAAACTCCTTAACCGCATCCAGGTATCTCATCTCCTAGCTAATTGAGCTGAAAGAAGAAGATTCTATTGTTCTTCACCTTGTATTTCTCCCCAAAGTACAGCAATTAGTTTTTAAAGATCCCTTCAAACTACAGACTCAGGACAAGAAATAGATTGGAATGAATAACTAGGCATAGCAGAATTTGGATTTTTTCCTGCCTATTATTTTTCAAGATGTGCACTGAATCTGCAGAAGTGCGCTCAGTTAATGACAAAAATGTTGACGGTGCTGCAAAGAGCAGATCTTGATAAGAACAAACATAGTGGTGGTCTTTGACAACAACTAAGAAGCAAGAGATGGCAGGAAGGGAAGGAGGAGGGGTATTCTGTTAAAACTTGATGGAATCAGTTTGGATGGACAAAAGGTGTCCCTAGTTTACAAAGTTAAGGATTTTTTTTATGTTCAGTGGAATAATAGAGGGACAAGTTTAAACTCACCATTTACTGAATGGACAAAATGTTACCTGTATAAAAAGAAGAGGAATCTTTACTCTACCAACCACATCCCTTGTACTGGATTTTGCATAGAAATCTTCAACAGCATCAAATCCATACGACACTATTGATATTGCTTTCTCAAAGTCCCTAACAGATGTTGCCAAAAGAGCATTTTCAACATCAAAGCCTTTTCCACGACCTTGAAATAGTTCCTGCACACATCTTAGAAATGTCAAAGAGGTGTCAAGCTTTTATGGTATTCTTAAACATAGGGCAACAACATTCAGAGCACTTCCTTATACAACAAACTGAACATTGAAAAGTCATTAAGCATGTGTCAAACAAAAACTCTAGATGTCAATCCTTCACTGACAGCTTTATGTAAGGACAAAGTGCTTTACCATGTTAGATTCCAATATATCTACTAAGCCCCGTGTGAGCTTTTGGTCTAAAGCAATGTGATAAGGTGTGGCTCTTGTTGCTTCCTCTAGGTCAAAAGGATTGTTTATGCAAGTAGCAGCTGTAAGAGGTGTTTTTTCTCCAACCTCAGCCAGATACTTTGTCAACATGTTGGCACCATAACCCCAGCCCGCACTCATTATTGTTGACCACGGCCTTTTCTTGTTGATAAATTGGACAACTGTGGAGATATCATCACTGTCAGCAGCTGTAAATAACCTACATAAATAAAGTAGTCATCTGTTCTTCCATTAGCTTATTACAAGAGGCATGCTGAATGGCCACAACTAGAAGCAGCAATTTTTAAACTATCCAGAAGCCAAATCACAATTTCCATGTAAACCAGTGATTTGTTCCATAAAGGAAAAAGGATAATCTCCTTCCTGAACTAATAAGGTTTGCACATAAAAGTAAGGAAAGGCCGTGAAGAATGCTAAATAAAACCTACAATACTCCTTTCTTATTTTGATAGCAAGCAATCCTTAAACATAAATTATCTGTGACAGCACCTAGTTAGTTTGGATGCCAGAAAACTAAACAGGATGCTGGAATTACCAGATTGAAGCACTAAAACTAAATAACGATTAACCAGTCACTGGGAAAAGAAACTAAAACCTAAATTTTTATATCTGCATCAAGGCTAATTTCTTAGGATTATCACGAACACACAGTAGTAGTTTTGCATTCACTACATAACAGGATGGCAATGCAAAATATATACTATGCTGCATTTAAACGGAACAAATGCAGAACAATACAAGTACAACACATAATTACTAGCAGAATGAGATTGCATTTCTCACCGGGCAGTTGTCAATGGTGAACCAGCACAGCCTCTAGGATTCATGACAACAGGAAAACACCCTCTCCTCAAACTCTCAACAACAAATTCTCGAATATTCTTATCCATACTTCCCTCAGTTGTTCCCGGAACAATCACCAAAGTCAAATCCAATCCATATTCTTCTTCCAAGTCCAAATTCGCTGGCCAATCCAGCGACACTACTCCTCCATCCTCCGTACTCAAACATACTCTCTGATACACCAACTTCTCATCACAACTCTCATAATCCCTCACCTGAATTTTCCCACTATCTAGCCTCAGGAAATGCCTGTCTTCCTTCACAAGCCTCTCGTTCACGTCCTCCATAAGATCACTATCCTGAAACGATATCGACGGACAGCGTAATACAACAAATCGATTAAACGGCGTCGGACTAGTGAATAAGATCCATTCTCCGAGGTCCGAAAGAGAAGTTTCCAGACGCTTTACAGACGTTTGCGATTGATATTGGTAGAGAGCAAAACCAGATACAAAACCTAGAGCTGGAGCAATTAAATCGAGGGAATTTACAGAAGGAAATTGAGAAACTATGTTTTGAAATAGATTTTCTAATGGCATAGGATTTAAATTCCAAATTGCGAGAACTGTATGACGATGATGACAATTCCATTTCAATCTCCGATGCTTCCATCGACGATGAAATGTTCTTCTACTGAGATTTCTCTGAAACGTTGAAGGAAACTGTAAATAACTGGTACTAGATGAAAAACTCATCGTATTGCCGAAAATTGAAATTGAGATTTCAATGGGATGATGAAATTGGTGTTGAAGGTGGAATAGTGAATGGAGAAGTAGTAGAGAAAGGCTAGAAGCTCGAGAAGCAGCTAGCGAAGACAAGTAGAGAAAGCTAACGGTGGAGAATAACAGGAGGGGGACTGAAAAAGAGGACTCGTGGGCCACCAAGATTTGGGCAGTTACGGTTGAAAATGGAGTTTGTGGGTCCCACTTAGCAGAAAGTGCCCCTTACGTGGCGGAACAGCATGCGGTTGCTTCTTGTGTGCGCCTTCAAACAACACCATTCGGCTTTCTATATTCTGTCTTGGTGCCAAAAAAAATAGGGATTAGCTAATCACACTTTTCATTTTTTGAAAATCAAATATTTTTATTTTAATCGAAAATTTACATATCAAATCTTCAAATTGCTTGCATTAAAATTTATATATTTGTTAACTAAATAAAAAATATTATAAATTATAATAATTGATAATTTAAAAGATATATATAAAAATATGATTAAAGATATGCTTGTTTAAATCTCGAAATTCAAAAAGCGTCACATAAATTGGGAGAAAAGGAATAATATAAATAGACTAAAAATACTGAATGATACTGATAAAACTGATAATTTGAATAGCTAATGAATATTGATAATAACTGACAATACTAGCAGACACTTTATCTGAAAGCATCTATAATCATGAGAAACAGATAATCTGAGACATTCAATTATAATAACATGGTTTTGAGATATCAATATCCATGTACTGAGGGTTCATGAAAATACTATTTAACGTACTATATTTATAAATGAAATCACATAAATAAACTACTCATGAAGATGAATGGGAAAGGCAATGCAAAATCATGCATACATATGAACTCTAACTTGTATAAATCATCAACTGAAAAGTGGGTCTACTTTGGGACTTAATGGTTAAGAGGATACCCATTGATGAAATCCCACATACCTAGAATAAAAGTCCAAGCTTGAATTCTTGGATTGACACTTAAAGCTATGGAACCCTAATTATTGCTTGAGAGGAACCTTGAGCATAATGATTTTAATTTTTGAGTGTTAGGGCGTGAATTGGGAGGTTTAGTCGACTAAATTCCTCTTAATCGCACTTAGGATAGGCTAAAAAATATAATATAAGAAATAGAGACTGGAAGAAGACTAAATCGATCCTGAAAGAAAACTGACATGGACAGGTTCCACGAGCCCATCTACGATCCGTAATTGATCTATGGACTGTAAATATCGTCCGTAGAAATCAAGCTACATGTTTAAGTTTCTGAAATTTCATCTACGAGACCTATTTAAGGATCGTAGTCCCTACTACGAGCCATAAACATGGTCCGTAAAACTCAGGAAAATTCCAAGCTTTAGAACTTGTTTCACGAACTCAATTTATGGTCCGTAAATAGATTTATGATTCATAGACTAAACTCATAAAATTTAAGCTAAAATTCCTAGTTTCTAAATTTGATCTACGATACTCATCTACGATCTGTGGTTTCTGTAGATGTTGCTTGTAAATTCCAAAAAAATTGCAGACTTAAATTTCTTACATTCTCAAGATCTGATTTAGACTTAGAACTTCTGGGATGTTACAATATCTCCCTCTTGGATACATTCGTCCTCGAATGGAGTCTAAACTAGTTGAAAAGAGTAGGGAGAGATCTACAAATCCAGAACTGAAAGCTAAACACTGAAAATTGTTGGAATGACTGACTCTGAACTAAGAAATAAAGACTGGACTGATTTCATGAACATGCATGCATACTAAGATATGAGAATAACTGAAAGGCATTAATCTAAATAAAGTGCTATAGAGGAACTATTACCTTACACTTGGACTAAACTGGGAGGAAAGAGGTGGAAGTATATCGCCATCATATTTGATTCTTCTTCCCAAGTAGCTCCCTCGACTAGTTGATTCCTTCTAAGAATCTTCACTAAAGTTACTTCTTTATTTCTCAACTTACAAAGCTGATGGTTAAGTATCTCGACTACGGCCTCTTCGTAAGAGAGACTAACCTTCATACCAACACTCTCTAAAGGTACAAATGAAGTCGGATCGCCAATGCACTTCCTCAATAAGGACACATGAAACACTAGGTGTACTGATGCTAGCTCTGCATGTAAATCCAACCCATATGCCATATTATCAAAATGCCTTAGAATTCTGTAAGGACCAGCATAATGTGGATTGAGCTTTCCTTTCTTACCAAACCTCATCACCCCTTCATAGGTGAAATTTTCAGATTACTCATTTGTTAATCAACCTCTGTTTTCCCTACATCTGCATAAGATTTCTATCTACTCTAAGCTGTCCTCGACCTATCTCTAATTAATAAGCTGAAATTTCTCCATGGCTTCATGAAATGATTCAAGTTCTATTAATGCCAATTTAACAACCTCAAACCACACTATAAAAGATCTACACCTCACACCATAAACCGCCTTAAATGAAGACATCTAAATATTGGAGCGGTAATTATTATTATAAACGAATACAATCAGAGGCAACTGATCATTCAATTACCTTTAAAGTTGATTACACAAGCTCTCAACATATCCTCTAAGGTCTTAATAGTTTGTTCTTCCTGATTATTTGTATGCAGGTGAAAAATTGTGCTAAGCTTAATCAAAGTTGCAAGACTTTTCTGAAAGGATCTCCAAAATTAAGAGGTGAACTGAGTACCCCTATCTGAGATGATGGATAAAAGAACTCCATGCAATTTCACTAAATTCCTAATGTAAAGTCTAGCATAATTCTCGATTGAATAAGAAGTATTAACTGACATGAGTGTGGTGACTTAGTCATCCGGTATACAACCACCCATATTAAATCATCTTATCGACGCATGCAAGGTAAACTTGTGATGAAGTCCATATTCATATCCTCCCACTTCCAAGTAGGAATGTTGATATCCTAAGTCATACCTTCTGGTTTTTGATGTTCAATCTTAAAATATTGGCAATTTGGACACTTAGCCACAAATTCTACAATATTCTTTTTTATACCATACCAATAAGTCATAATATATCTTAGTGTTTCTTGGATGAATAGAGTATCGGGAACTGTGAGCTTTTTCTAAAATATATTATTTCAAACTGTTAATATCTGGGACACATAAATGGTTCTTGTAACGAAGCACATCATCTTCTCCTTGAGATAAAGCCTTTATAGCCTTTTAAAAGACTGGTTCTTTAAGTTCTACCAAGATTGGATCATCATCCTGCTTTTTCTCACAAGAGATGATTCTGATCCATTCTGAATGATAATTCCATCATCTACTAAATTCAAAAGGCGAACTCTCAAACGTGAAAGCTTGTGGACATCATGAACTAACTCCTTCTTCTCCTCCTCAACGAGAGCAACACGGTTCATAGACAACTTGCTGAGAGCATCTACCACTACATTGACTTTACCCAGATGGTATAGGATGCTCATGTCATAGTCTTTCAACAATTCAAGCCATCTCCTCTGAAAACGATTCACGTCCTTTTAATTGAATACTGAAGACTTTTATGGTCTATAAATATGTCCATATGAACACCATAAAGATAGTGCCTTCAAATCTTCAAGGCAAATATTATTTCCGCTAAATCAAGATCATAGGTCGGGTAATTCTTCTCATGAACCTTGAGTTGCCTGGAAGCATAATTTATGATCTTACTATGTTGTATCAACACATAGTTGAGGCCAATTTTGGAAGCATCATAATAAAATAAAATTCCTTTGAACTCTTAGGTAGAGTCAAAACTGGAGTTGAAGTAAGTCGAGTCTTTAACTCCTGAAAACTCTTCTCATAAGTTTTGGACCATTGAAATTTTACTTTATTTTCAATTAGACTAGAAAAAAGAGAAGAAGTAGAGGAAAATCCTTTAGTGAACCATCTGTAATAACCATCTAAACTCAAGAAACTCCTACTATTTAAAGGAGAGAGGGGTCCAACCCAATTTTTAACTACTTTTATCTTTTGAGGATCAACCTGAATGCCTTCTCCATAAACTAGATGACTAAGGAACACTACTGATCTCAACCAAAACTCATACTTGCTGAACTTAGCAAATAACTAGCGGTCCTTAAGAATCTGCAAGACAATCCTCAAATTGTCTACGTGCTTATTCTCACTCCGAGAATAGATAAGGATGTCATTTATGAAGATAATGATGAACATATCTAAATATTATTTAAATATCTCATTCATTAAATTCATAAAAGTTGTAGGGCATTTGTTAGTTTAAAACACATAACAACAAATTAATAATAACCATACCGAGTCCCAAAGGCTATCTTTGGAATGTCACATTCTCTAACTTTGAGTTGATGGTAGACAGATTTGAGCTCTATCTTAAAAAATAAACTGGAACCCTAAAGTTGGTCAAACAAGTCATTAATCCTGAAAATGGGATACTTATTCATGATTGTGACTTTGTTCAGTTGCCGATAATTGATGCACATTTTGAGAGAACCATCTTTCTTACGCAAGAAGAGAACTAAAGCTCTCTATGAAGAGATGTTGAATCTAATGAAACCTTTATCTAGAAGGTCCTTCAACTGATCTTTCAACTCCTTAAGCTTATCTGGAGCCATTTTATAAGGAGGAATTAAGTTTGGCTGAGTATATGGAAGAAGGTCTATTCCAAGGATAATTTTTCTTTTGGAAGGAACTTCGAGAAGATCTTCAAGGAACACTTTTGAAAATTTATTTACCACTTGAATGAATTGGAGGGTTGGAGAATCAGAACTGGAACCCTTAACCCAGACTAAATAGTAAATACAATTCTTAGATATCATCTTTCTAGCCTTAAGGTAAGAGACAAATCAACCTATAGGCATTGAAGCCTACCCTTCCATTCTATGATTGGTTCATTAGAAAATTGAAATTTAACAACTCTAGTTCTACAGTCAACGGAGGCATAACAAGAGTATAATCAGGTCATGCTAAGAATGATATCAAATCAAGAATGTTTAACTCTACTAGATCAACTTGGGTATTTTTCTTAAAAACTGAAACTGGAAATTTTTGTATATCCGTTTAGCTAAGACTGATTCACCAACAAGAGTAGATACTAAGAAAGGTTCTAATAAGATTTTAGGACTAATATCGAAACTTAGTGCAATATAAGGAGTCACCAAAGAAAGTGTGGCTTTTGAATTTAATAATGCATAAACATCAAGTTAAAAGGCATGTAACATGCCAGTGACTACATCAAGAGAATTCTCTTAATTCTGTCGAGTCTGCATAGAATAAAACATGTTCGGTGGTGACCGCCACCTACACTAGATCAGGTAGCATGTTGATTCAGATGACTTGTTGGAGTTGTGGAAGTGTTGCTATGACCAACATTCTTGCCCTTATAAGTAGCTAATGGGAACTCCCTTCATTTATGACCTATCTTGCCACGCCCAAAGCAACCTCCACTATTAGCCATACACTCTTTTGGGTAAAAAAGTACGATCACTAGTAATGATATCATTAGACTTAGATGTTGGTGCCCTATTTTTTGTTCTACTACCTGAATTCGAGTAGTGGAGCAATAGTAGAGGATGGGGCTAAACCTGGAAACTTTTGATGAAATTGAGAGGAATTGCTATTGTCACGACCCAACCCCGTAGGCCGTGACTAGGGTCCGACCTAGACCCCGTATGTCTACCTATCAGTTGTAGTCAAATTGAACTATGAACAAGGTGATACTACTCACAAAAAACCTCAATGAGTTAAAACTTTTTTGTGTACGCGTGGCCTCTTTCACTCGTCTTATAACACATAAGGGCATGCAGGGCGACAAGGCTGCTGTAACATAAAATATTCACAAAATGTCGTATAGGCACAATCCAAACGAACTCACAAACATCTCACATCCATATGTCTACAGACCTATAGGAATAGTAACAACAATGTATGGCGGGACAGGGCCCTCTTCGTACCCCTGAATGTACAAATATATACATTAAGTGACCAGTATCAAAAATTAGGCTCCAGAACAGTAAAGCACTTTCGACATAGATGAGAGGGACTCCTAAGATGACGGATCCCCAATATGATCATCGGTACCTATGGGCATGAAACGCAGCCCTCCGAGAAAAGGAAGGGTCAGTATGATATATGTACTAAGTATGTAAAACATAACACACCGTAACTGAGACCATAACTGAGATAGGGATGCAGTGGACAAGTATAACAACTTAATGAATTACTGTACCTGCACCTTAGGACACGTAAATCATACATATCATCAGATGCTATGCCCAGCCCTCCAGTGAACTCGGTGTCATAATCATTTCCTCATATTCACATGTCATCGTATCATCATGCATTTCATTTCATTATATCATCGTATATGGTATCATATCATCATATATGGTATAATCTTATCATGTATGTTATCGTATTACATCCGTTTCACTACGGGGCTCGGGGTTACAAATGTATACACCCTAATCTCATATGCATGCCTACATAAAGTATCCAGCCCCTTTAGTGAGAGACTCGGTGAATGGAGTGGTGTACGTCTATAGCGTACCATCATAATATACATACTGTACCCGACCCTCTAAGGAGGGACTCGGTATTCCTTCCTTATTCCGCCACATATACTATCATATTACAGCCGGCTCGAGACTCGGTAAATAATCATATCGTCATAACATATAACATATATCACACCTTACGTACGGAATCGTCTCCTCATGCGTGGAACTGTACATATTCGGCGAAAGAAGTAGTAAAGCTGCGCCCGACATAATATCCGGCCCATCATGGGATGTGAATAAAGAAGGGTTACAGTATGTACGAGTAGAGTAATGAGAAACTATATGCAACTAAGTCACCCTCAGAGACTCAATGAAACACTCAACTGAACCATCACCTGAAGACCAAGAAGGTACTTATCCGAAGTGCCCGTTAGATGTCATTAGGGGTTACATCAATTGGGGCATCAAGAATCACAGACATGCATCAATACAAGCTACATAGCTTATGCAATCAGAGACACAGTTTTGCAACCAGAGACACAGTTATGCAACCAGAGACACAATTTACCTAGTTAAAGACTCAACTTATGCAATCGAAGGCATTTATCATTTTAGAACCTTTAAAAAGAGGAGCTGGTACCTCCACCTACTATTCATTATATAGCAGGCTCGGGAATAGTAGTTTGACTATTTTCAGACCCTTAATGTTAAGAAGTGACTACAAGTCACGAGTTACACTCGGAGCTCATAAATGGAATTACCTCTAAACCCATATCATATATCATTTTACTTAAAATTAAGTCATTCTAAAGGAAAGAAGAGATAAGCTTTACATGTACTACTTTTCATCACATAGAAGACTTAAAGGTAACAACCCAACTATTGCAGGAGTTCTAGCATCAAATAGTAAACGAGGGTTTCGACTTATATTCAGCGCTTTATGAATGGATTGAATCCCAAATATCACACACATATCAATCATAACTTATATATAAGACATGCCAAAAGAAAATAAGGATATCCCTACATACTTATTCCAAAAACACGCCAAAGGAAAGCTTCACATACCTCGTATGGACTTCTTTTAATCACGTCCCCATCATGGTCCTTGAAACCTATTTAACATGGAAGTAATGCAAGTATTAACACCCTTGGACTTTTCAGCAACTTAGACTACCCACGAGTATTCATAACATTCATTCCTTCGCTCGCCTTCTCAACTAGTTCCTTAACTAGTTTAGGCGTTAACGGAAATCGGACAGCACCTCCCCTATAATGTGCCCTATCCGAATTCCCAATCATGTCCTTAACACCTAAAGACAACCAACAACATAATCATCAGCTCATATATATATATAACATGGCAACATTACACGATATAAACTCCAAACGACTCGCCCGAAGTTACGATACCAAAAGAGGGTTTCTAGTTTCTATTTTGCGAAACCTTTAACCGTATGAAGTAGGGGGTCGTGTGGATGTAACCAGAAGCTCCCCCACCTTATTTATAACACTTTTAGGCCCTGAAACACGCCACAACACAACCAGCAGCATCCCCCACGCGCACAACACCTTATTTCGACAACAATTTAACTATAACGATTCCAATTTAGTTTATTTCGAATGTCGAACTTTTCCCAACTTTTTCCCAACTTACAGCAGCTCATAAGGTGTGTAATACACCCTATAATAGCATCATAAACTTCAAATTAGATGGGAAGACCTTACCTTTCCCAAAATCTGCTAGAACTCACCAAAATCGCGCCTCAGAACTTTTTTTAGCGCGCTGTAACATCGTGGCAGCGTGCTGTCCGTTTTTTGCTGCAACAAAATATAATTTTATACTACTAATACTTCCATATCATCGTGGTATACACTAGATAATTAATTTATGGAATGAAATCGGGACTTACCTTTTTTTTTTCCCAAAGCCGTCACCCTTTTCTCTCTACTTCTAGGGTTTGTTCATCTTTCTTGCTTGCTGAAGTTTTGATGAATGAAAGTTGGAGTATATGATTCATATACATACATATATGTGGTCTTAGGGTGTGACACATGTCCAGCCCCTATTGGGCCACCGCATCCATGCAAGCAAGGAGGGGCTGCCATGTGGCAGTGGGGCCCACCTCCCCCAAGCAGGTGGGTCACCTACTTGACCCCAAGAAGGTGGGTCACCTGCTTGCTTGAGGTGCTGCCACGTTTTACCCTCCCATTGGCTGCCCCGCGTCATTTTTTTTCTTCCTCATGGGTTCGTAATCTCATCTTATTTTAAGAGCCTATGTCATCCGTTCTACGCAAGCTTGGTATGTACTCAAATAGCTCAAGTATGTAATACTTCTAAGTTAGTAGCTTACGTAGATAAATCGAGTCCTACGATGCATTACTTGGCCTCCAATTTCTTCCGGATTCTTATGACTCTATTTCCAACCTTCTCTACTATGGGGTATTACATCCTCCCTTCCTTAGAGTCGTTTGATGGTGTCGTAACTTAGGGGGCTCACATGATAGCTTCTAAGTAACTTAAGGAACCTTCCGATTTCAAGAATGTGGGGTGTAACAGCTATCGCCTGATTTATGTTTATAGTAGTTCACACTTTCTTTTCTACTAATAGTAGTCCACACTATCTGTTCTAGCCTTTTTCTCTCTCTCTAATTTTTCTTAACCTTCTCCTACTCAATATGTTGGATATGAGTCATCAATCTGGAAATATTCATCTCCTTAATCAGCATACCAGTAGTGCACTCTTTCACCATTATCTTTGACCAAAAATAAACTTACTCATGCGGTTACTAGAATCGATCACCATCGATGGAACATACTTAGAAAGCTGAGTAAACTTCAAGGAATACTCCTTCGCTGTCATGTTACCCTATTTCAAATTAATAAATTACTTGACCTTAGCCTCCCATAACTCAAATGGAAAGAATCTGCCCAGATGTGCAGCTTCAAACTTGTCCAAGTCTACTAGGCCTACATCAATAGCCCTATCTTTCCTCCATTATTTGTACCAAATCTGAGCCACTTTTTTTCAATTGGTAGGCGTCTAAGTCTGTTATAATGACTCTGAAGATTATTTTCGATATTTTTGATAAAATTATTATTTTACCCCTCTTGTTAGTTTTTCTGAGTCACTTTTGGTTGGGTCTGAAAGTTGGTTTTTGGAAACTTTGTGAAAATTTGAGGTTTTGCTAAAATAATGAGTTTTAAAGGAGTAGGTTGTCAAATTTTAAATTTTTGAGTCATTTGGAGTTTCGAGAGTTGGAATGGAACTCCGTCGATTCCATCCATCTGAAATATGGAAATTGGTATAGGAGAATTTTTGGAATCAAATTTGGAGTTAAAACGTGGATTTTAGGTCCAAACTTGGAAAGTGAGTAAAATTTTTATTCAAGTTTGACTTTGGTCAATATTTGGGGCTCTGGTGCTCAGATTGGATTTTTGATAGCTCCAATGATTTCGAGGGGTGATTCTAATGCTAGAAATTGTTTCGTTGTATTTTATGTGTAAAAACTAGTTTAGTTGTGACGTATCATATTTCAGGTCAAGGAGACCTCAAATTCGAATTCCAACGATTTCACTAAGTCCAAGCATCGAATGTAGTAGGATTGCATATCTGGTTTGTGTTCACAGGGTTCCAAATGAATCCGAGGGTCTGTTTTGAGAATTAGGCCTTGTGAGATTTTTCTGTCATCTGGTGTGAGATAAGAATTCATGTTCGCGATGCTATGCACCGTGTTCACAAAGGCTGGTGAGGGAGACTTTCGTGTTTGCAGCATTAAGGTCTGTGTTCGCGGATGAGAATCAAATTAGACCCTCGCAATTGCGGCCTAGTCCCCACATTCGTGAAGGAAAATTATGCTGACCTCCGCGTTCGCGGAGAGTAAATTTGACCTAACCTGTGAACAGTGATTAAGCTATGGGATTTCACTATTTTTAACATTCCAAAGCTTAGGTTGGGCGATTTCTTCAACATTTTTCACAACAAAACTCTTGGGTAACATATTTCTAACTATTTCCTTCAATTCCCATTGATTATTTATGGATCTTTACTTCAAAATTGGGGTTTCAAATTGAGGATTTTGGGATTTTATTGAACATAGACTTTTTAAAAGATAAATTGGGATTGTGAACTCATTTTAAGTCCATTTTCGCAACAGACTTCACCATTAGATTTCTAATTACTTGAACGGACGACCCAAGAGCCCGCCACTAGAACCCAACCCTTAAGAGGCTAAGGTCCAACTAATAGTACTAGTTTGAAAGGCTCGTTGGAATTGATCCGCTACGGGATTAACATTATACGGAACATAAGCACCTGAAGTACTAAACGGAATAGGTATTAGTTTAGTAATGGTTGGAGCAACAAACTCGGATTCGACAAGAATCTCATTTTTTGGTAGTACGAAGGGGGAATTGGCCCAAAAATTGGATGGGGGTCAAGACGCTGTCGGGCACCGGCGGCTGACTCAAGTGCCCCCCGAACCGCGCAAAATGGTCGCCTATTACACGGCTCACTAACTCTGCCAGCTACTTGTTTCATGGGTTTTATTTGAGCTGCGGACCCCACTCTGGAAACGAAGATACCCACATTAATAGTAGGTCTGATTCCAGAATTGAATAAGTCGACGGATAAGAAGATTTGTCCATCAGTAATGGAAATTACATTAGTAGGAATATAAGCCGAAACATCTCCGGATTGAGTTTCAACTATTGGTAAGTCGGTCATACTTCCTTCACCTAAACTAGAACTTAATTTAGCGGCTCTTTCCAAAAGGCGTGAATGCAAATAAAAAACATCTCCTGGATAAGCTTCACGACCGGGCGGTCTTCGTAATAGAAGAGACATTTGGCGATAATCTTGTGCTTATTTGGAGAGATCATCATAAATGATTAAAGTGTGTCGTTAACGATACATAAAATATTCAGCCAGAGCTGCTCCTGTATAAGGAGCAAGGTATTGTAATATAGCTGGGGAATCCGCCGTTTTGGCTACCACAATAGTGTATTCCATCTCTCCCCTTTCCTGTAAAGTAGTTACTAGAACATTTTCATCCTAGAATTTTTATATTTGAACCTTAATTTTTGGTATCACATTTTTTTTACCATTTTACCCTTTTCACTTGAATTAATTGATTTTAGTGTCATTGGCATCAAAATGTGATTGTGAATCTATATTTGATTAGATTATGGTGATTTGGAATATCGTCGAAGAGAAAAATCTTTGGATTTGAGTTGATCGTGATCTTGACTAAGGCAAGTGAACTTCTAACCTTTTTGTTAAGTATGTTGAACCTTGAATTTTCCTTCATGTGAGGGTTAGGGTGTATTTAGGATAGTAGGTTGAGTATGATTCATCTATTATGAGGTGTTGATTATGGAATTCGGGGTATGATTAATTGTCTAAGTATTGTAAATTCTCAGGTTATTGATAGTTTGTGTGGACTATATGGTACTATATTATGACTAATTACTCTGTATTCACTCACTACTTGTGCATATATCTATATATGATGGATGAGAAAGTGATATGAGTGAGATACTATATATAGGGACCAAGGTTTCTACCAGTCGAGAAGATTTATCAAGGTTTCTTTCGGTGGTCGAGGTCTTTTTCGGTGGATATTATGCCCGAGATCTCTTCTGGAAATGATGATAGATACATGGTCCATGTAAAGTGCTCATGGATTCCGTTCTAAGGTTATCAGTGGATGTGTATCATAGAACAGACATGCAGCATGATTATTTGACATTGAACTTGCATTTATTTCTTCCTGTGACTGTATATGATTAAGACTTCACGTGTATATCTGAGTATGGTCATGAGAACATATATGTACCTTCTACAAGTGGACTGTCTGATATTTCTGAGATAATTATTGTATAAACTATATAGACTGGATTATCTGAGTGCAGGTGTGTATTTGTGGTAGTATGTGGTTGGGATGTTAGGAGTACCTGTGTTCCGCATTGCTTTACTTAGGGTTTGGTTTCCATTTGCTGAGTATCGTATTGTTTGTGGCTCACTTCTTACTTCTACACTTGTGTAGGATCTGAGCCTGTTGCCTCCCGATCTTAGCTTTCTGTGATTGGACCAATCTTCTTCTAGTTGGGTAAGAGGTAGAAGCTTGTCATCCTAGGCAAACTCTCACCAACCTTTTATCTATGTTTTTTTCTATTTTAGGATTGAGATATTTGGACTTGTATCTTCTAATTTCTGTCAAAACTAGTGGCTTGTACATGTGACACCAATCTTGAGTGGTTTATACTTATCATCCGCTTATCCTTATGTATATATATCTTGTTAGACTTTACTCTTTCACTTTTATTTCAATTTATTGACTTGTTTAGACTATTAGGCAACTTATATTTGGTGGGTTAGGCAAGTGCCAGTACACCCGAATTCGGGTCGTGACATCTGCACTATCAACTAGAGTGACACCCATAATCTGCATTGTCTTTAGGATGTCCTAAATGAATTCATGTGCATCATCTTTTATATTAGAACCTTAAAACTCTGATGATTCATCTGAGTAAAATCCTAGACTCTTGCCCTGTTGTATTTCTATATGGGTTGGCTAGGGACACAACTTGTTGATTGACCTGAATGGCCATGGCCTGAGGTAGCACCTGAAAAGCATTCCTGAACTCAGCACAAGACACTTTCTCATTCAAAGGATCTACTGGAGCTGGTGGTGTTGGCTGATCCTCGTTCATGCCCCTTCTAACGTAAAATGGGTAGAGCATAAGTGAGAAGGAGATAATATAGAGTTGAACTCTATCGCACGACTGAGAGTATTAAAAAAGGGAAGTATTTCTAAAAATATTTCATAGCCTATTATTTATAAATGTGGCACGTTTCACACTCATGAACAAGACTTTACTTAATGCAACTTTCATACACTCTAGGACACTTTGCCATCTCTAATATCAAGTTTTTCACAATTTAAGACTAACCTCTAATCGTAACATAATGCTTAAATCCATAAGTGACCCCAAGTTAACCCATGGTCTGCAGGATATTAGGATTAACAGAGACAATATCTGAAGATAATTGAATGCGGAAGCTAAACTTAGATAAATGATAAGTTTGAATAATTAAAGCTAAATACTCAAAAGAAATGAATTCATCTGACATAATTTAAAGCTAAACTAATTATTTGACTGACTATCTGAAAGCCTCTACTAAGATAAGTTGCTAGAACAAGCCCCCCGCTAATTTTAATTATCTAAAAACTAGAAATATTAAATACTGAATATAATATAAAGGTTGTCCTCTAAATATGAGGACTCACTAATAGTACTGCTGAATTGATCGAAAGTCGTTCTAACAATAGGATGGATGCTGACTTCCAAACCTATATTTTAAAATAATATAGCGAAGAGAGAATGCGGTCGGTACTTTGTATGTATTGAGTATGTGAGACATGCATCACAAGTATACTAAATTGAGCATGCTAGAACTGAAAGACTGATCTGAGGTACATTAAATGATGCAATGACCAAGTAGAATAACATGTAACTGATAAATACTGAAGTAAATTAAATACACGGTCATACAATATCCGGAGGAATGAACTGTAGGAGATACTAAAACCGATATATATCCATGTGATCTAGACATGGAGTCTGATGCATAATCCCTATTAAAAAGTGCTAATATACCTTGTCAGGATGTAAAGGTTGATCTAATTTGACGTGGTACCACTAAGTGATAATATGTGCCTAAAAGGGATATATAGACCTATGGTGACACTTAGTTCTGGAACTTAGGGATTGTTACTAAAGGTCTCAGCAGACGTTGTCCGTGAGCCTTTATTCCTAATATTTGCTCTGTACTAAGTAACTCCCAAGGAAAATATGTTGATTAATTGATAATATAAATAGACTGAGAATATTGGATGATACTGAAAAAATTAATTTTTTGAATACCTTATGAATGTTGATAATAACTGACAATACTAATAGATACTTTATGTGAAAGCATCTATACTCATGAGAAATTGATAATCGAAGGCATACAATCTAAAATAACATGATTTTGAGACATAAATATCTATGCACTGAGGGTTCATGAAAATATTATTTAATACTATATTTATAGATATAATCAGATAAACAAACTACTCATGAAGAAGAATAGGGAAAATAATGTAACATCATGCTTACATATGAACCCTAACTTGCAGAAATTATTAATTGAAAAATGAATTTACTTTGGGACTCAATGAGTGAAAGCATACCCATAGATGAAATTCCACATACCTGGAATGGAAGCCCTAACTTGAATTCTTGGATTGAGACTTGAAGTTATGGAACCTTAGTCTTAGCTTGAGAGTAACCTTGAGCATATTGATTTTGATTTCTAAATGTTAGGGCGTGAATGGGGAGGTTTAGTCGATTAACTTTTCCTTAATTCCACTTAAAATAGGCTAAAATGATATAGTATAGAAATTAAAAGAGTAAGAAAAGATCTAAACAACCCTAAAAGAAAATTGAGATCAGCAGGTACCACGAGCCCATTTATAGTCGTGGATAAATCTACGGACCATAAATTCCGTCCATAGAAATCAGGCTATATGTTTAAGTTTCATCTACGAGAACCAATTATGATCTACAATTTTGACTACGAGCCATAAATGTAGTCCGTAAAACTCAGAAAAATTTCAAACTTCAGGACTTGTTTCACAAACTTAATCTATAGTCCATAAATAGATTTACAACCTATAGAATGGACTCATAAAATTCATCCTAAAATTTTTAGTCTCTGAAATTGATCTACGAGCCTTATATACGATCTGTGGTTCCATCTATGGTCCATAGATGTTGCTCATAAATTTCAAGAATTTTGCAGACTTAAATTTCTGAACTTAACAAGATCTGATATAAATTTAGAACTTCTGAGGTGTTACAGTTATCTAGAATATAAAGATCTTCAGAAAAAGAGTCTTCAAAAAATTAATTTTTGAAGAATCTGACTTGGCTATTTTAGTTTGATCTTCTATCCATTCCCCTTCTGCATTCAGTCATGCTCAGGTATAAGCTTTTCCTTCTTTCATTTATATAGGCATGGAAGAAATTAGAATTTCTATGTCCCTCCTAAAACTATTTCATGCCACCCTTTTACCTTCAAAATTCTTCCTCCAAATGAAGATATCTAGTAAAGTCCGTCTGTGTATAACATTTTCCTATTTTGATGAGTTGGTGCTAACTCAATTCAAACTCTTGATTCTGAATAATCTCCTCCAATGTAGTTATTTTTTTTTTAAAAAAAATGTTTTCATAATCTTCCTCGCTCCATTTAGTCAATACTCCATTTAACTTTATAAGTTTATGATGTAATATTTGAGAAAGAATTACCTTCAAAATCGGCCATCCAATGTTTCTTGACAACTTCCATAAAATTTGCATGCTTTATTCAAAAATTTTGAAACTTAATGAATTTATGAATTATCCCCACGTTTTCTAGACATTTCAAAGGAAAGTGATCAGAACCCTTTTTAATACGATGTTTCACATTGATATTGGGGTAACTATCTAGAAATTTCTAAGTATCTTGTCCAATATTTTAAAAATACTTGCTTAATTTGTCCTGTAATTCCACCAAGTATATGTGTTTTCTGTATAACCCATATAAAAATATCTACATTCAGTAAGACAGTTTCTTGATAAAAAACTGGTAGATCACCCAATTTTTCTTCTCAAGATAGAATATCATTAAAATCGATCACCTCCAATTAATTCAGAATGTGAATTTTCATTAGCAATATATGCTAAAGAAGCCCATAATTTAGTCCTTGTGTTAGCATCACACGTTGTATATACCAACGTAATCCAAATCTCTTCTCTACAATTTTAATGCTTGACCTTCACTGTAAGGTGCTGAGTAGTGTCTGGCACAATACTAATCTCTAATATTTTTCTAGCAAATATTTTTTTTTTGAAATAATTTATTAAAATTATAATACCCGAGGGTCCTCTTATACATTTCAATAGAGGTGGGCGTTTGGTCGGTTCGGTTTGATTTACAAAATTCGATTCGATTTTTCAGGTTTTGATTTGGTGATAATGTTAAAATAAATTTGATTTGGTTTGGTTTTTACAATTTTTGTTTGATTTATTTCGGTTCGATTTTCAGTTTGTGAGATTAGTTGAACAAATTCACCTCCTTCAATCCTTCATATGAATTTTTTAAAATTGATTCAAAATTTATCTAAAAGAGGAATCAAAATGTATCAAAACTCAAAAGTAGATGCTTATCAACCAAGAATACTGTAAAACAAGATTATAAAGAGGCCAAAAAAAAGTATTCTCAATCTCCAGCAATAAGATAATTTCTCTTGCTAGTCCATATTAGGTGGGGAAAACAAATAAAACACAACTCATCAAACTCAAAAATGCATATATGTTTAAAATTTAAAATATTTTAAATAAGACTAAGCAGAGAAATAGCTAAACATTAGATGGAGATGTGAAGTCGGTAATAACTAATAAACAATAATTACAATATCAATGTCTTATACCCCATACAAACCAAGCTTCAGTCAAATAAATACTATTAATTATTAGAAAAATGGAGATGTAACGAACTAGTATGGCTCATGCAGAGCATGATTTTTGCCTATGACTTCCCTTTGACTTGTTGTTCCTAAATGCCAACAACACCACAACAACTCAACAAGTAGCAACCAAAAAGCTTCAGTGCACACGCTACAGTCCTGCAGATGACAACCAAAATACATTACAACATTCATGCACATGACAATTCTATGTTCTATGTTTTATAGCCAAGAAAAAATAAACAACAAAAAATTCCCTTCTGTAGCTTGAGCTTCTAGTAACCAGTAGGTTGTAGGTAGCTCATTGAGGGTTGATTCCTCGACAAGGGTCTTGCCTTCCTTATCAATAGCTTGTGGATTGCCACCCCTATTTTCAAGAAATCATATTGATTTAACAACATAGACGAAAGTTATACAACTTATACAAAAGAAAGCTCTCTATATAAGTAGAATTATAAAAATGATTGAAATTGTTTTAAAATTATTGGCATTAATTAATTAGACCCTTTTAATTAAATGGCAAAGTTTTCTTGGTTCAAGCATTTGAACCCAAGGTAAAATAATTTCTATTGTTTTAAAAATTATTGGCATCAAATTAACCAACCTTCACAAATGCAATTCTTTCTACAAACCTACCCTTTAATACAATGACTAAAAGCCTCCTAAAGTTTTATTTTCTTGGTCAGAGGGGCTCATCAAAATAGAGAGTTCATCACGAAAGACTACATGAGTACATAATAACCAAGACACAGTCACAAAATCTGATAATCACATAAATAAAAATGCAGCAACTAGGAATGTGTATTGGTCATTTTGTCTGCCAAAAGGCAGTGTTCTACAAGTTGTTTATCGATTTTGCTAATCCGATAAAGTGCAACAATAAGTGGGAATCACAGGGAGCAATAGTCTAAGAAAGGGGTTCAAGAATACTTACCACACATCACTAGTTAGTAGATGTAACTACATATCCATAATACTAGATTCATTTTTACTACAAGCCATATCTAAAAAAAATGAAAGAACTTGTTAATTTTTATGAAACACAAGTAAGAAAATTATTTTCGATATAATGAATTGAAAATACAAAATTCTTACCAAGTTCAAGTTGCTCAAGATATTCCAAATCTTTCTCAATATTGATTGGAATAGGCTCACTTGTAAGCCACTCTTGAAGACAAATAAGAGATTGCACAAGTTTAGGAGTTAATGAACTCCTAAAGAGATCAAGAATGCGGCCACTTGTGCTGAATGCGCATTCTGATGCGATACTTGAACTAGGAATGGCTAACACATCATGAGCCATCTCAGCAAGAATGAGAAATCTCGCCTCATTAACTTTCCACCACATTAATGTATCAAATTCATCACTATCTGAGTCGATATCTTTGGCAAGATATCTATTCAATTCCAATTTACTACATGAGCCTCCACTAATTTCTTTATGCTTCTCAAATTGTTGTTTTGTTCTCATTGTTCCTTTTTTATAAAGTTACCATAATCACTTACACTAGATGTACTTGATGAGTTGCGAGATGATATAGGTGAAGATGATGGAAATAAAGAGCCTTTTAATGACTGTTTAACATAATAAGCATACAAAGCTTTCATGTATATTTTCACTGCTTCAATTAGCTTGTCCCCAATTTCTTTTCTAAACTTTCTAAAGTTTATCCTTATATTTTTTGCCATTTCTTTCAAATTATCATCTTCATTTTCCATCATCTCTTTCAAAATAAGATCAAGTTCAACAATTTCCACAAAATGCACATTGTTAGTGACATACTTTGAACCAGAGAAATTCAAGGTAAGAAGATAAAAAGTTTCAAGAAACTTTACGATTGATCTCATATTTTCCCAATCATCACTTATAAGAATACCTGCACTAGTTCCATCTTCACAAGGATAGGTACAAAGATGATCCAAGAATCCAATATCATAAAAATTATATCTTTCAAAAGCAAGCTCAATATATTGTGTTGTATCAAGCATCAAGTATGTAGAATTCCATTGAGTAGGAACATCTACACATATGATTTCTTACAAGTTATCAATTGAGATTCACAACGTTGTTTGAACTTTCTAATTTTTACGGGATATTGTTTAATGTATTTCACAGCTTGTCTTACTCTCTTGATAGATTTACCAATTTCTTCCAACCCATCTTACACAATAAGATTAAGAATATGTGCCATACACCTCACATGAAGGTGTTCACCCCCCATTATGTTAGTTCCCCAATTACTCAATTGGTTAGACATTTCTTTCACTGTAACATCATTAGAACTAGCATTATCAATTGTAATAGCAAACACATTATCCAAACCCCATTCAAGCAAACATTTAGTAAAGGAAACTGCCATATCCTCACCCTTTATGACTAGAAATAGGATAAAAGTTTATTATTCTTTTATGAAAAGTCTAATTTCTATCTATAAAGTGGGTTGTTAGACACATATAGGTGATTCTTTGTATAGAGGTCCAAGTATCTATCGTAAGACAAACCTTTGGATGTGCTTCTTTGAAAACCTTCTTCAAAACATGTCTTTGTTCAGTATAGAGTTCACAACAATCTCTTGTCAAGGTTCTATGAGAAGGAATATGAAATTATGGTACTGTTACTTTCATGAAGTTTTAAAAACCTACTTTCTAGGATAAATCTCTCCTACTTTGTGCTTGGTCAAATTTCCAAGTGCTAATCACCCCTTCCTTTTCTTCCCTTGAAGATGGTAGAAACTTATTAATTTTTGATCATCATCTACGGTCCGGGGAAGTTTAGGACACTTAATTAATAAATGGTTATTCATTGTCGAAGTACCATTACCTTTTGTAGCAACTACATAAATTTTTCCACAATACTTGCATTTGGCTTTTGAAGCTCCACTTTCGTCAGTAAACTTATCAAAATGCCTCCAACAAACAACCCTAGGTTCTATGACTTTTCTTTTCTTTGAAGTATCAATGCCAACTTTAACTTCATTTGGAGATGAAGTGTTAGGTAAGCTTCCATTTTGAATCCCCACCTTCACTTACCCTACTTCCAATTTCTTCCATTTGTGAAAAGTGAATCAAATAAGAAGAATTAAAATAATAAGATAGCATGGAATAACAATGGATGAAATTCATCAAGTGACACAAATAGTGTGTTTAATCAACAAATACAATACAATGGGTTCGAAACTTTGCTTCATTGATAAACCAGTAGTAAGTAACCTCTTTTTGTTCAAACTCAACTATTAGGTGTTTTAGATTTCAGGTTATTGTCGGTATTGTCTAGAGGATGGACAGAGGTGCTGAAATTGAGAACATTAGTGCCTGATGTTATGATCCGTCACTTAATCGTGAAGAAGAGAGAAGAACCTAGAGTCTTGGAAAGGTTAGTGGAAGACTCTAAATTCTTGTAGAAACTTGTAGAAAGTCTTGAGAGACTTGGAATTCTCTAGAGGGTGTAGAGAATTCTAGAGTAGGCACTTCTTTGTAAATATGGAAGGACTTGTATAATAATTTTTATTTATGCTTGAGCCCCTTAGGAGTAGCATAAATAGAGGGGGCATTCATTTGTAGCAATCCATCCAGAAATCAAGCATTCTTCCAAGTAATACAAAGCCTTCTTCATAAAAGCTCTCTTGTTTTTCTTATAATCTAGCGTTCCCTTAGCGATCTAGTCTTAAAGGCTTACTTGAGCTTACAAGATCATAAAAGATTCGTTAATAAGTTGTCAAGTGTAGCACGGAGTTCTTAGTTGAAATCTAAGTCCGTGATAACGTGGTATCAGAGCGAGGTTCTACTAAGGGATATGGCAAGTGAGGGAGACATCAACTCCACTACCGCTACCAACGTCAAGCAAGATTTTGGAAGGAAACACTGCAAGGGAAAGAAGAACTCTAAGAGAAGTGAGAAGGTGCTGCTTGAGCCTAAACCAAGCGAGGCCCTAACATCCTACTCACCTTCAGCCACTGAGGTGAGTGACGATGAGTGAGGTGAGGAGCCCGTAGATGTCACGCCCGGTATAGAGTGGATCACAAGGGTGGATGCTGCCCGGCAAGCTGTAGATATATTGGGCAAGCGCTTAAACAAGTTCAACGGCAAGTTCAAGTCTCTAGAGGAATTCATCCTTGAGAAGAACGACAATATTCGGGATGAGTTGGAGTGCGCAAAGAGGTCAAGTACGAGATGAAAGAGGCAATCACTTCCTTGGAGTGTCGGCTTATGGACGCGTTAAGCACGATATAAACTATGAAGGTCGAGATGGCAGTACTCAAGGGAGGCATAGAAGTGGGGAGATGCATGACGTCGAGCATAGATAGGGAGGCCAAGATTGAGGCCCCCAAGCCACCTATGTTCAAAGGTGCCCATGATGCACAAGAGGTAGAGAATTTTCTTTGGCACTTGGAGAATTACTTCAAGTGTAACAAAGTGAAGAAAGACGAGACAAGGATCAACACAACTGTGCTATACCTTTTGAATATGGCCATATTGTGGTAGAAGCACAAGAAGTCTGAGATTGAGAAGGGTCTATGCACCATCAACACCTGGAAGCAATTTCAAACAAGTTTAAGAAGGCCTTCTTCCGCAACAACATCATCTATGAGGCCAAATGCAAGTTCCAGGAATTGAAGCAAACAGGTAGCATACGGGACTATATGAAGGAGTTCACTAACCTTACGCTCCAAATCCCCAACCTCACAGATGAAGACATGCTCTTCCACTTCATGGATAGCCTACAAAGTTAGGCCATGACGAAGTTGGAGCATCGCCAAGTAGGCAATCAATGAGACCATCACCCAAGCTAAAGCCCTGATGAACTTTAGGCATGACAGGCATGACAAAAATAAAGGGAAAAGAAATAAGGAGTAGCCATGCCAAAGGTTAGGGAGATCATAATAAGGGTAAGAATCAATACTCTCCTCCCAAGAGCCATGATGCCAATAAGTTTGATGGAAGGAGGTTCGGACGACAGGTCTATACTGAGAGGAAGAAGAAGACCATGAAGGGCAATGACTTCTATATATGTATAGGTCCTTACGACTAGTCTAGGTGCCCAGAGTTGAAGAACCTTGGTGCCATGCTGCGGGAGCAAAAGGACAAGGAAGTGGACCAAGGGAAAAGTTCGGGCACGACCCAGTTAGGCATGATCGATCTATGCAGAGCCATCACAAAGCAAGCTGAGAAGGTAGGAGATTACTCCGCAAAATATGTGGACGTATCTATCAACAGAAGGCCAACTCGTGCTATGGTGGACTCTGGAGCAGAAGCCAACATCATAACCAAGAAGGCAACAACAAGGTTGGGTCTAAGTTATGGGACAAGCAACACCTGCCTAAAGACGGTCAATACCCCACTGACTCTCCTGTGTAGAGTCGCTTATTGAGTGGATATCACGTTGGGCAAGTGGAAAGGTAAGACCAGCTTCACTGTCGCCCCCTTAGATATCTTTGATATAATACTTGGGAAAGAATTCTTCCAATGATACCACACGATGATCGATCCCTATCTCCAATAACTCTTGGTTATGGAGTGAGAGGGACCCTGCATGGTACCTCTAGTCAAGATACCGAAGAAGGAAGGACAAGCCCACCTGTCATGTAGCTTGTGAACGGCCTAAAGAAGGGGGAATAGGCGTTCATAGCCACCATTACGAGCTTGGATGAAGACAATTGTGCTAAAGAGGCATTGCCACCTTGTATAGAGAAGGTTCTTGAAGAAAACAAGGATGTGATGCCCGAAGAGTTGCCGAGATATCTACCTCTAAGGCACGAGGTAGACCACAGGATCGAGCTGGAGCCAAGAGCAAGGCTGCCCACATACCTATCATACCGCATGGGTCCACCCGAGTTAGAAGAGCTGAGGAAGTAGTTGAAGGAGCTCCTCGAGGCCGGTCATATCCTTCTATTTAAAGCACCTTATGGCACGCCGGTTTTATTTCAAAAGAAGAAGGACGGCTTGATGCACTTATGCATAGACTACTGGGCGCACAACAAGGTGACCGTGAAGAACAAGTATCCCATCCTGCTCATTGTCGACTTGTTTGATAGACTTGGACATGCCAAGTACATCACCATGGTAGATCTAAGGAAGGGATACTACCAGGTATGCATAGTGGAGGGAGATGAACCAAAGACAACATGTGTGATGAGGTAAGGAGCTTATGAGTAGTTGGTGATGCCTTTCGGCTTAACCAACGCACTCGCCACCTTTTGCACACTAATGAACAATATCTTTTACCCCTACTTGGATCAGTTCGTGGAAGTCTTCTTGGATGACATAGTCATCTATAACAACACCTTGGAGGAGCACATGGAGAATTTGAAGAAACTGTTCCAAGTCCTACGCGAAAATAAGCTTTTCATCAAGTGGGAGAATTGAGAGTTCGCCTAACATGAAGTGCACTTCTTGGGACATGTTATCAGCCAGGGAGAACCACGGATGGACAAAACAAAAGTTTGGGCCATCAAGGAATGGAAGGCTCCTACAAAGGCAATCGAACTTAGATATTTTCTTGGACTTGCTAACTATTACCGTAGGTTCATAAATGCCTATTCCGCCAAAGCCGCTCCACTTACTGAGCTACTGAAAAAGAATAAGTCGTGGGTTTGGAGCGAGGAGTGCAAGAAGGCCTTTGAAGACCTCAAGGTTGCCGTGATAGAGGAGCTGGTCCTTGTATTGCCTGACTTCTCCAAGATATTTAAATTGCACACGGATGCCTCTGACTATGCCATTGAGGGAGTATTGATGCAAGAGAGGCACCATATTGCCTTCGATAGCCACAAGCTGAACGAGATAGAATGATGGTATACCATGCAGAAGAAGAAAATGACAGCCATCATCCATTGCCTATGCACGTAGAGGCACTACCTACTTGGCTCCAAATTTTTGGTCAAGACCGAAAATGTGGCCTCTAGCTACTTTCAATCATAAAAGAAACTCATACCGAAGTAAGCTAGATGGCAAGATTTCTTGTCTGAGTTCGACAATGAGCTAGAGTACAAGCCAGGCAAAGACAATGTTGTGGTCGATGCCTTGAGCAGGAAGTTTGAGTTGGTTGCTATCACTACAACATATTATGACATCCAATATGTAATCAAGGATGGTCTGCAACACGATCAGAGGCAAAGAGTCTTATGGAGTTAGCCGTGCAGGGCAAGACAAGGCATTTTTGGATAGAAGACGAACTCCTTCTTACTATCGAGCGAAGGATCTATGTGCCGAAATTCGAAACAATCAGGCAGCGGATCATGAAGGAAATCCATGACACATTTTGGGCCGGGCATCAAGGATAGCATCGCATGAGGGCATTGGTTGAGGCAATTTACTACTGGCCACGCATGTGGGATGATATTGAATGCTATGTGCAGACTTATCTCATATGCCAGCAAGACAAGATGGAGCAGCGTCAACCAGAAGAGTGTGACCATGGACTTCATCACTTGTTTACTGAAGTCTGATGGGTGTGGGACGATTATGGTCGTGGTGGACATATTCTCTAAGTATGCTAGCTTTATGCCCGTCATGGCAGGTTGCACTGCTAAGATGGCTGCCAAGCTATATTTCAAAAACATAGTGACGTATTGGGGATTTCCAAGGCACATCATTAGAGATAGAGACCCACACTTTATCGAGAAGTTTTAGAGAGAATTGTTTGAGATTTTTGGAACAAAATTGCATTTCTCCACTAGTTTCCACCCGCAGACAGACGTCTAGATGGAGTGATTCAATGCCTTACTAGAGTGCTACTTGAGGTACTTTGTAAGCTCCCATCAGAAGGATTGGACGAGGCTATTAGACGTAGCCTAATTCTCATACAACCTACAGCGGAATAAGGCAACAGGGCAGACACTGTTTGAGCTAGCCACAGGCCAGCAACCACAAACTCCACATTCACTATCGGCTGCATTTGAGGGCAAGAGTTTGGGGGCTTATCACATGGCCAAGAGCTTTGAAAAGCAGCTCGACCCTACCAACTCTTATTTGGACAAGGCAGAAAAAAAGATAAAGAAGTTTGCCGATCACAAGCATCATTCCATGAATTACAAAGTCGGAGACATGGTCTTGGTCAAGTTCAACTTAAGGCAATTTAAAGTATTACAAGGCATGCACCAAAACTTATTGAGAAAATATAAGGGCCCATTCAGGATCGTTTCTAAGGTTGGCAAGATCTCATATAGGTTGGAGCTACCACCGCGTCTTAAGGTTCATCCTATCTTCCATGCCAATGTCCTCAAGCCGTACCATGAGGACAAGGATGATCCTAGTCAAGGAGAATCAAGTCGGGCGCCACTCACAATTACCACCTCTCATGATCGAGACATCAAAGACATTATGAACTACCAATCTAAGTGAAAATAAGGACAACAGGCCACTACTATGTTCTTAATCTACTGGAAGGGACAATCCCCAGAAGAGGCCACCTGGGAGAGGTATGAAGACCTGTGGAAGTTTAAAGATAAAATCCAGGAGTTCTTGCAGTAGCAGTGTGCTGCGGTCATCATCACATCAGATGAGGGAGAATGTTATGACCAACCACTTGATCATAAAGAAGGAAGAAGAACCTAGAGTCTTAGAGAGGTTAGTGGAAGACTCTAGATTCTTGTAGAAACTTGGAGAGAAGTCTTGAGAGACTTGGAATTCTCTAGAGGATGTAGAGAATTCTAGAGTAGGGACTTTTTTGTAAATATCAAAGGACTTGTATAGCAATTTTTCTTTACTCTTGATCCCTTTAGGAGTAGTATAAATAGAGGGGGCATTCATTTGTAGTAATCCATCCAGAAATCAAGCATTCTTCCAAGTAATACAAAGCCTTCTTCCTAAAAGCTCTCTTGTCTTTCTTATAATCTTGTGTTTTCTTAGCGATCTAGTCTTAAAGTCTTACTTGAGCTTTCAAGATCATGAAAGATTCATGAGTAAGTTGTCAAGTGCCCCACGGAGGTCTTAGTTGAAATCTAAGTCCATGACACTAAGCTTTGCACTGAGCGACATCATTGGTGATTATTCTTTGAGTGACTTCGAGCTTGAGTGTTTGAATGTTAATGTCATTATCATGTTTGTTTAACTAGCACAATGAACTTGGATTCAATCATATATAATAAGCAATCGATGATGAACAGAAAAATTACGTATCTTGAAATGAATTCGGAGACTTGAACCTCTGGATTTGTAAGCTAATTCCAGAACGCAAACAAAACTTAAAACGAGCCATCCTTTTGTCCTTGATGTAGCCGACGAGCTATGATCAGTCCTTGATGTTGTGACGGCGGAGTGAAAAGTGAGGGAGAGCGAGAGAGCTGGGGAGTCAAAGAGACCAGAGATGGAGTCCACGAGACGACATCGATGACTAACTACTGAGTGTGAGTGACGAGATAGTTAATTGTTAAGACTTGAGTTTAGTTGTATAGATTTAGCCATTTAGGGATTTGAATTTGTGAATTGGACTCAACTATGGAGTGTGGACTATTTTATTATGGACAGTGTATGGATGGAATAAGTATTGGACTCAAGTCTCAATTGTGGGCTATCATATTTTGAATTTTGGGTATTAATTAAATTCAATTTTTTGATGAATCGAAATAAAATAATAAAAAATCAAAAATTGAACCAAACTTTCAATTTTTTAAAATTACAAACCAAAATCGACCGAACAAATCAAAACAATGAAATTGAAATTTAAAGGTCGATTATTTTGATTTGAACCAAATTATGCGAACCCTATTTTCAATGTCTAATGAATCTTGAAAAGGCTCCACAAATCAATAAGATAATATTAATTTTTTTATTAATATTAAACCATCTCTCAAAAGCTTGATGAGAATTAACTGATCTAATAGTTCAGAAAATTATTTTGTTCATCATTTATGAACTTTTTTTGAGACACCAAGCCTCTGAGATAATGGTCGGATAGGAGGGAAAACCTTCTTATTTTCCTTCCCTCTTCTCGGGTTGATGCTGCTTTCTTGAGAAAATCTACTTGCTTTGGAAATAGATATGTCTCCTTTACAATCTTATTTATAACTTTGATCATTGACTCTTTAGAAACATTCCTACTTTTTCCATTTGCTTGATACCCATCAAATTTTGAAGTGAGGTAATCATTTTTGATATACTATTAGCTTTTGTGATAACTACTTGAGTGGGGGACCCACTTTTTATTAAAATAACCTCATATGGGAATTGTGAATGCGCCATTGAGTCTGAAACATTAAATTTGGTAAGTTATATTGTTTGCACGTACGGGTTTCGAATAAATCTCGAGCACCCTATCAGAGGATTTAGCATGCTAAGCTTGTTTTTGTACCAGCTGTATCTGGTGTTATTGCTTAAGCGACCCCTGGTCGCTAAAGCGAGTCTCGCTTAAGGGCCAGGAGCTCAATAAAGTGACCAGCCTATTTAGGCGGGTGTTGCTTAAGAAATAGCATTGTCACTAAAGTGATGCCCACCTTTTAGGTATGTGTCGCTAAAGCGATGTCCACCTTTTAGGTGGGTGTCGCTTAAGTGATCCCCGGGTGGTCGCTAAAGCGACACCTGAGGGTCGTTCTTAAGACCCAAAAATAATATTTTTGTATCAAAATTCAAACTTGGTTTTCTTCTTTAATTCTTGTGCGATTTGGGCGATTCAAAAGGCTAATTTGCATAGATTTTCAAGATGAATGCAGTGGTGTGTTCAGAACTAGGAGTTGAGGCTTCTTTTGAGATAATATCTCTATTTTCATGCGTTTCTAAGTTCTTAAGCCTTGTAGTTGCTCATGAATGCATAATAGTATTGGGGCTGATTTGGTGTGTAAATTGTGTTCCCACGTTGAACATGAGCTAGGGGTAGTTGTTAGATCCTATTCTCAGATTCAATTCCATAAGTTATGGAGCGAGTCCCATGATTTCCTATTTTTGACTCTGAAATTGACCCATCTCCGAATTCGATAATTTAATTGTCATAACGACGATATTAATGCTGTGATTTTATTATTGATAGCGTGGTAGAATTCGGAGGTCGTTCGAAAGGGAAAAGCTCCAATTCTGTGAGTTGGAGCGTATGTGGTCGACTTACAAGTAGGCTACGATTTTTCCTTTATGAGAATGAGCATGTTTAGGCAATTGTATATTGTTTTGTATGAGTTTAGAGGGGTTTGGGTATCGAGTAAGCTAAATTCCTAGATTCCATGCGGTAGGTGCTATTTTTGAGAAATTATTGGAATGTTTAAGCATGGCTCCTGTGGTCGTTGATTGTCCCTATCCTGTAATGAATGTTTCACCTGTGGTTATATGTTTGGAAGCATGTTGGGCATTAGTCTATTCTTAGACTAGTGATTTCCCTAGACTTGCTCTAGTTTGGTACCGTTGGTCCTTAGAACTTCTGTGACGTCATTTTGAACAGTTAGTTCCCTGCAAATTAATATTGCAACTTGTGTCTGATAGTCTGAGTCTTATCTAGGAAGTAACTCAGCTTGTGACCTTACCTCCATGATGCCATATTCTTCTGTCGGTCCTATATCAGTCGGTTCTTGATTTTTTGAGAGTTTTCTCTACGATTCGATTATATTTGGTTTGGGCTGGAGTAGTGCATTAATGATACTTATTTTGGGGGTACTCCTCGTGACGTACGGTTGGTCACTGATTCTAATTCTATCTGATCCCTTAGCTAGAAATGTCCGATCAAAATACGTGGTCTAGCTTACTTATGTTCGGCTTCTTGGGTACAAATACCCGATTAAAGTTTGTGGTTTAGCGTACCTGTGTCCAGGCTTCCTAGCTACAGATATTCGGTTAAAGTTCGTGATCTAGCTTACCCATGCTCAACCTTTGGCTACAGTTACCCGGTTAAAATCTGTGGTCTATCCTACTCATGTCGACTTATTAGCTGCAGTTACCCATATCACGACCCAACTCTATAGGCCATGACTGGGGTCCGACATGGACCCCCATATATAAAATTATCAACTATAAGAACTATACACTAGAATCCAGAGGGTGATAGCAAATTCATCTGCATATAGACTCTTTCATTTACATCATGTTATGCAAGGGCATGCAAGCCGACAAGGCTGCTGTTCGGAAGGGGACATTCCAAAACATAAGTCGCACTAGTACAGCTGAACCACATATGGCTGGATCACATTTACACACACCCACACATATATCTAAAGACCTCTAAGATTATCAATAGTAATATATAACGGGACAGGGCCGATCGTACCCTTGGATAAATACATATATCACTAGATCTTTACCAAAAAGTCTAGGCTCCGGGACAATAGTGCACTTCCAAAACAACTGAGCGGAAAGCCTAAGCTGGTGGATCTCTGAAATAAGTACCTGAACCTGCGGGCATAAAATGCATCTCCCCCATGGATCAGGCCGAACATTCCTCGGCATTACTATATGATATGTGTATCGGGCCGAACGTTCCTCGGCATTACTATATGATATGTGGATCGGACCGCACGTTCCTCGACATTATTATACAATGTGCGTATCGGGCCGTACGTTCCTCGATATGTATTTACTATATATATAGATCGGACTGTACATTCTACATCACTAATAATATGTATGTGCTTATGATGACAGAATGATATTGATGGTACACCTATTTCCCTAACGGGTCGGGTACAGTGCGTGATGGTAATATGTATGATTTGTTTTATACTATGCAAGTATGGTAAATGGTTAAATATTAATCTCCTTATGATCTCTATGCTTTACATACTCAGTACATATGTCGTACTAACCCCCCTTTCTTCAGGGGGCTATGTTTATGCTCGTAGGTACAAATACACACTTTGGGGATCTGTCAGCGTAGGAGTTCCACTCAGCAGTTCAGAAGCGCTCCATTGTGCCGGAGCCTAGTTTTTATATTAACTTTCGATATATATTCATTTGTTTATGGGTACAGTGGGGGTCCTATCTCATCTTATGTTATTGTTCTTATTTTAGAGGTCTGTGGACATGTATGTGAGTTGTATATGGGTTGTATATACATGTATGTACAATGGTGCCTTTGATAAGCCTCGTCGGCTTATATGTTATCCTGCCTGTTGATGTGCTATAACTTAAATAGGGGACAAATTTACTTACAGATAGCAGGGATATATGCAAGTGCTCAGTTAGGGCACCCGTCACAGCCTATGGGGTTGGGTCGTGACAACCCAATTCTAGTCTGTAGTCCATCTTGCACGTGGTTAAATTCCTAACTCCCTGATGAATTTTTGGCTTAAGTCTTCATTTATTCTCAGGCTTGGGTTAAGGTGTTAGAGTTTGGAAATGGTTTGGTTCAAGTCCGGGAAATAGTAATATTATTGAAATCCTTTTAGTTTCGTTCATTTTTTTTAGCTATTCTTGTATCTATCAGGCTTATGAGAGTCTGTGTAGGTGGTTACTCTTTATTTATAAACGAGCATACCCATCGGGTTTATAGGAGCCCGACAGAGTTAGTTAGATTCTTTCTCTTTGTTTTCTAATATGCTCGTGTACATACCCACATTTACTTTTCTTCCTAGCTTTGATTGTGATCTCTTACTCGCATTTCAGTTTACTATTGTTTATCTTGCTCAATCAGCCTATGATGCCTATTGGGTACCTGTTATTTTGGTACTCATACTACACTCTGCATCTATTTTCGTGATGCATGTCTGAGTACTAGCTACCGGCGTTGATTCAGGTCAGCTACAGTCGTGATCAGAGGAGAGGGTGAGCACACTGCATTCTGGATTTACCTCTCCTTCTGTACATATATTTTTCTTGTCTTTTGCTTTTTGAGACAACTCTGTTTCCGTGGTCTACTTCTGCCCATTCATGTATTCTCCTGTATTTTTATTATTGTTTTTGATAGGATTGTTGCTCTTCTACCCCGATATCCCATTACTTACAATTCCAGGATATGGGTTGGCTTGCCTATTGGTGGTTTATCATAGATGTCATCACGACTTAGGAAATCGAGTCGTGATAAGTCTAAGCTAGCAACTTGAATGGACTCCCATGAGCCCGACAGGAGCAAAGATAGTTGAACTAAAATGAACGGATCTAATAAAATTCCAATAAAGCCACTAATTTCCCAAACTTGAACTGAACTATCTCGAATCCTGAAACTTTAACCTAAAGCTGAGAGTAGATAAGGACTTAAATCGAAGATTCATCAGAGGATCAGGGACTAGAACTGAGATTCAAAAGCAACCAAGGACTTGAACCAAGGTGTGATGATAATTGTGGATTTGAACTACATGTAAGAAAGACCAAAGACTTGAACTGGATAATAGTAGCTAAGAAGTCAAACCAAAGAGAGTAAGGAGCGATGGACTTGAACCAAGGCTATATAATGGCAGTGGGATAGAACCACAAGTAAGTGAGGAGCGATAGACTTGAACCAAGGCAATAATACAAAGGAAGGGTCTTGAACCCTGCCAATGGAGTGATTTACTGATGGAGCTCGGTTGGCCTCTGAACCTAGTTCTGACCTACTCGCCTCGGTTCTTGTTTCAAGTCTCCAATTCATAGTAGGCGCTATCATGACCTAGGAAATTGGTTCGTGACAAATTTATATCAGAGCCTCAGGTTTATCGGTCCCACTTGTATAGAGCTAACGTCTAGTAGAGTCTTATGGATCGATGCACAGAAGTCTGTGACTTATCCTCGAGAGGCTAAAGGATGTCTTTAGAAACGTATCTTTTTTGTATCGCTGTCATGCAGTGTGTGTCTTATTGGTTTCTAAAAATCTCACTTGTTCCACTCTTTTATAAGATGGCGCATATGCACACTAGAAGTAGAGGTCAATCACGGAGTCATGCCAGGGCTGCAGCACTAGCCTGGGACCGAGAGAAAACTCCAAAGCCAGAGATGAGGCCACTAGTAGCTCCAGTACATCAGTAACTGGTCGGCCCAAAACCAGCCCAGCCACTGCCTGAGACAGCCGAAGCTCCAAGCTTATAAGCAATGTTTGCCTAGATTTTAGCTGCCATTGGGGGTATGTAGCAAGCCCAAACTTTTATCACTCCAGTACCGTAGGACCAGCCTACACCAGTGGCACTAGTTGTTTAGCAGCCACCAGCACCAGCCACTCAGCTAGATGATTTGGAGGGTGTTATGCTACTTAGGGAGTAGAAGATACTTGGGATGTTCCTTATACTATCACCGCTGAGGTTTTCTGGGGCTGTGGGTGAGGATGCCTATGCATTTCTACTTACTTAGTTCAAGCGAATATAGACCTTGTCTTAGTGGAGTCGAGAGGGGATAACTTCACTGTTTATCAATTAGATGGTCTAGCTAGGCAGTGGTGGCGTACCTACTTAGAGACCAAGCCAGCCAGGTCTCCACCGATTATATGATCTGAGTTTTTAGAGGCCTTCTTGGCTTGGTTTATCCCAGGAGCATCAAAGATTAGCTTCGGGATTAGTTTTCATGATTGGAGAGGGCTCTATGATAGTATCAGAGAATGAGGCCTGATTCTACGAGGTCTCCAGGCATGCCGCCATTATATTACCTTTTAAAGAGGAGAGAGTTTGATGCTTCGTTAAGGGATTGAGGCTTCAACTATAGATTAAGACTTAGTCTTTAGTCTCAGTGGACTGCTCATTTCTGGAGGTGGTCTATCGTAAGGCCCAAGGTGGCAGCAACAAGAGAGCTTGATAGGAGAATAGTCATGATAGGAGCCTTTTTAGACCCTAGGAGTCCTATGATAGATCTCGCTAAATATTTCAGTCGGGTCATTTCAACCGCCCCTTCCTGGCCTCTTTTCAGACCTCAAAGGGTGATTAGCACCATCAGATCGGTTATAGTGTCGGTTTGAGTCAGGGCCAAGGTGATTCGCATACGGGTTCTTCCGGCTGAGATGGCTGACCTCTAGCTTTTAGTCAATATTCCCAAGGGTTATAAGAGTGCGGGGAGCTAGATCATTGGTCCCATGAGTTCCCTCAATGCAGGCTAGCCTTACTTACTCCACAGGCAGGTAGACCCACGCCAGCAACCAGCACCTCCAATTAGAGGTGGAGGCCAGGAACAGAACCATAAGGGTGGTCATCAGGGTGCACGAGAAGGTCCACGGGGAGGCAGGTCAGGAGGTATAGTCAATGCGCAGGGTAGAGGAGCCCAGGCCCATTTTTATGTAGCTCTAACTAGAGTAGAGGTTGAGGCCTCAGACCATGTGATCACAGGTACAGTTTTATTATGCCATTAGCTCGCATCCAATTTATTTGATCTAGGCTCCGTATATTCTTATATATCTATTTATTGTGTCCCTCAGCTGAGTATGAGCCCGGAGCTATTAGTTAAGTTGTTTTGTGTTTCGACCCCGGTAGGCAATTCTTTAGTAGTGGATCAGGTCTTTAGATCCTGTGTGGTGATTATTTAGGGGCGTGTCACTAGAGTTGATCTTATTTTATTTAAAGATTTTGATTTGATTCTGTGCATGGATTAGTATTAACTTCGCTATTAATGTAGAGCTGGGTACTTGCCCTATCACACCATACCGTATACCCCCCACAGAGCTCAAGGAGCTTAGTGTTCAGCTTCAGGATCTCCTAGATAAGGTATTCATTCGGCTTAGTGTATCGCCTTGGGGTGGCCAAGTCCTGTTCGTTAAGAAGAAGGACAGTACTATGCTGATGTACCTTAATTACAAGCAGTTGAACAAGGTGACAGTGAAGAACCATTACCACATACCTATGATTAATGACCTATTCAACCAGCTTTAGGGTGCCATGATATTTTCTAAGATCGATTTGAAATTCGGATACCACCAGTTGAAGATTAGGGTAGCAGACTCATTACTGCCACTATGAGTTCTTAGTGATGTCTTTTGGATTGACTAATGCCCCTGTCATGTTCATGGACTTGATGACCCAGGTTTTCAGGCCGTACTTGAACTCATTATTTATAGTCTTCATCGATGACATTCTGGTATACTCATAGAGCCGGGAGGAGCTTGAGCATCATTTGAAAGTAGTGCTCCAGACTTTGAGAGATCAGCAACTTTATGCTAAGTTCTCAAACTGTGAGTTTTGGCTTAAGTCCGTAGGATTCTTGGGACACATGGTGTCCAAGGATGGCATTATGGTGGATCCGATGAAGATTGAGGCTATTCATAATTGGGCCAGGCCCACCTTTGTGACTGAAATTCATAGCTTCATCGGATTGGCGGGGAACTATAGACTTTTTGTTTAGGGGTTTTCTACTATAACAATGCCTCTGACTCGATTGACTTCCCAGGATATCGCATTTGTATGATAAGGGGAGTGTTAGATAAGCTTTCTAAGGCTCAAGGAGCTGCTTACCACCGCTCATATATTGACTCTTTCAGTTGAGGGTGAGGTATTTACCATTTATTCTGATGTATCTGGCATTGGTTGGGTTATGTGCTGATGCAGCAGGACCGGGTTATTTCTTATGCATTGAGGCAACTTAAGTTTCATGAGATCAACTACCCCACTCAAGACTTAGAGTTGGCAGCAATAGTTTTTGCGCTTAAGATTTGGAGGCATTACCTATATGGAGTTCGATGTGAGATCTATACTAATCACAGGATCTTTTAGTACATTATGAGCCAGAGGGATCTTAATTCGAGGCAGCGCCACTGGGTTGAGCTCCTAAAGGACTATAACCTCTCTATTCTCTACCATCCGGGCAAGGAAAATGTAGTAGTGGACACCTTGAGTCTGAAGACGGTGAGTGTGAGTAGTCTAGCCTTTCTTTATACTATGGAACGACCCTTAGCTTTGGACATCCAGTCCTTAGCTAACTAGATCATTCGACTTGATATTTCTAATTCTTGGTGTGTCTTAGCTTATGCGGGAGCTTAGTCACTTGATATTTCTGATTCTCGATGTGTCTTAGCTTATGTGGGATCTTAGTCATGTTTGTTGGACCAGATTCACAGCCGTCAGTTTAAGGATGAAGAGTTAGATGCACTGTGAGATCGGGTTTTGGGAGGTGAGGCCAGTCTGGCTACCTTAGACTCAGATGGGGGTTTGAGATTTGGTGGTCATCTTTGTGTTCTGAGAGTTGGGAGTTTGATTCAGATGATCCTTAGAGAGGCCCATGACTCTAGATATTCTATCCATCTGGGATTATTAGAGCCTTCAAGTACTTCTTGACTCTTACTTTCGCGGATGAAAATTCTTTTAGTAGTGGATGTTGTAATGATCCCGCTGGCCATTTTTGAATTAAAGCATTCATTCTATCATTTAGAGTATTTTAGTAGCGACCCCAAGTCATTTGTGACTTGATAACACTGACTGTTTGGTCTCCTGATCGTTCGTTTGGCTTTTAGGCCCGTTTCTCGATTTTGGAGTTATTATAACTTCAAAAGTTGACTTCGGTCATACTTTAAGAAAATAATCTCATAACAGAATTCTGAAGGTTCTATCAGCTCTGAAATGACCAAATTAGGCTAGTAGCATGGTCAACATGAGTACCAAGGCAATCGGTATAAGTTTAAGACCATTTGGCATTTTTGCCTTTGAAATTTGGCCTATAGTTGACTTTGGTCAACAATCTTGGAAAGCGCACTTGGATGAAAATTCTGACAACACGGTTAGTTCTGAAATGTCAAGTTTATTTTAGAAAGACCCTTTGTTTTCTTCCTGAGGCTTCCAATTTAACCCTAGGCCCATTATGGAAATAGACTCAAAATGGCACTTAGGTGTGGGACCCACTTTTCATTAAAATTACCTCGTATAGAAATTTGGAATGCGCCATTGAGTTCAGAGCATTGAATTTGGTGGGGTAGCATATCTTATTTGCGCGCACAGGGTTTCGAACGAATCTCGTGCACCCCATCGAAGAATTTAGCATGCTGAGCTTGTTTTTGCACCAGCTATATCTAGTGCTGTCACTTAAGCGACCCCTGGTCACTAAAGCTCACTACAGCGACATCCCATTTGGGCGGGTGTTGCTTAAGAGACATCCCTGTCACTAAAGAGATTGGTCGCTTAAGCGACCAAGCATCTCTAAAGCGATTCCCGCCTTTTAGATGGGTGTCGCTTAAGCCATCCCCAAGTGGTCGCTAAAGCGACACCTTAGGTCCGTTTTAAGACCCAAAAATCAGATATTTTTCAAAATTCAAACATGGTTTTTCTTTCTTCAATTCTTGGGCAATTTGGGCTATTCGAAAGGCTAATTTGCGTAGATTTTCTAGGGGAATCCAGTGATGTATTCAGAATTAGGAGTTGTGTCTTCCTTTGAGGTAATTTCTAAGTTTTCCTGCGTTTCTAAGTTCCTAAGCCTTGTATTGATCATGAATGCATGATAATGTTGAGGTTGATTTGGTGTGTTAATTGTGTTTCCATGTGGAACATGAGTATGAGGTAGTAGTTAGAGCCTATTCATGGAGTCAATTTTATGAGTTACGGAGTGTGTCCCACCATTCCCAATTTTTGACTTCAAAATTGGCCAGTCTCCGAATTCAATAATTTTAGTGTCATAATGACCATATTAACGTTGTGATTTTATTGTTGATAGCGTGACAGCATTCGGAGGCTACTCGAAAGAGAAAAGCTCTAGTTTTGTGAGTTGAAGCGCTCGTGGTCGCCTTACAAGTAGGCTACAGTTTTCCCTTTGTGATACTGAGCATGTTTAGGCAATTGTATATTATTTTGTTTGAGTTTGGAGGGATTTGGGTGTCGAGCATGCTAAATTCTTACATTAGGAGTTATTTTTGGGAAATTGTTGGTCTGTTTAGCATAGCTCCAGTGGTTGTTGATTATCCCTATCTTGTGATGAATGTTTTACCTTACAGGTAGGCTACAGCTTGCACGTGTTTAAATTCTTGACTCCCAGATGAATGTTTGGTTTAAGTCTTCATCTACTCTTGGCTGTGGGTTGAGGTGTTAGAGTTTGGAATGGTTCGATTCAAGTCTAGAAAATGGTGATATTATTAAAATCCTTTTGGTTCCATTTATTTTCTTTCAGCTATTCTTGCATCTATCGGGCTTATGGGAGTCCGTGCAGGTAGTTACTCTTTATTTGTGCATGAGCATACTCGTCGGGTTTATGGAAAACCGGCGGAGTTAGTTAGGTTCTTTCTCTTTGTTTGCTAGTACGCTCGTGTACATGCCCACATTTACTCCTTGTCCTGACTTTGATTGTGATCTTTTACTCGCATTTCAGTTTACTTTTGCTTATCTTGCTCAGTCGCCTACAATGCCTATTGGGTACCGTTGTTTTGGTACTCGTAATGCACTCTGTATTTGTTTTGATGATGCAAGTCCGAGTACTAGCTATAGGCGTTGATTTGGGCTAGCTTCAGTCGTAATTAGAGGAGAGGGTGAGCACACTGTGTTCTGGATTTACTCGTCTCCTTTTGTACATATATTTTGCCTGTTTTTTGTTTTCTGAGACAATTCTATTTTCGTGGTCTATTTTTGAGACTTGTACTCTTTTATTAGCAGCTCTGTAGATGTGATTTCCAGGTTCTGAGAGGGATCCTTTTTGATTGTATATATATTTAGTTGCTTTCGCCCGTTCATGTATGCTCCTGTATTTTCATTACTATTTTAGATAGGATTGTTGGTCTTCTACCCTGATATCCCACTACTTACAGTTCCGAGATATGAATCGGCTTGCCTACTGGTGGATTATAGTAGGCGCCATCATGACCTAGAAAATCAGACCGTGACACTATTGGTGTTCTAGAAAAATTATTTTTGATATTTTTTGTAGCTTGTCATTTTTTCCTGCTGTCTCACCAACCTATGACTTCTCATTTTTTGCTTTATATTGGAATTGTTGTCTTTGTCGTCTGTCTCATCCTTTGGCAGATTTCTCAGCTTTCTTAGCTATGTATTTGTTAGCACTTCCTGAATCAGATTAGGTGGCTTGACACCTTGCCACTAGTTAAAGTTCTTGTACTCTTTTGTAGTTGTTTTAAATCCTCAATTTTTTTTCTTCTCTTTGTGCATTTTTAGTTCAAGATGTACAACAAAATACACTACTTTCTTATTTCCTTGTAACTTTGAAATTTTACAACATTTTGACATGTAATTTTATCTTATTTTAATCCATGTAGATAAGACTTCTCCGAAATTTATCTTCTTGATTCAAACATTGATGAGTTTAGGAAATTCTCTCAACAAATTAAATTTCATCTTTGCCGTTGCACAACTAAGTCTGTTTTATTCTTTGTTGCCATGTCTACATGTAGAGATTTTTTCACAATCTTTGCCATCATAAATGAAAAAAAATTAACAAAGAAATATGGCGACAAGGCAGGAAAGGCAATAGTTGTTGTCTCATCTAGATTAAAATAAAATAAGGTTCCCACTTTAAGGGCCTCATCTCATATAAACCATCTTTTGCTTGAAGAAAGTAAGCAGGTTTTGACATTACATGAACATAGTCCCCATATTTGCAAGTTAAATCAATATATATCTATATCTCAAAAAATATATGTTGCACTCTGCCTTAATTTCACATTGCATAGGTATAATTCTTTGTATCTCCTCTAGTTCAGGCCATTCATAAGAGAATTTTTCTATAAAGGAAAATTGTAACTCCTCTTGTTCAATCATACTGTTCACTTCTTCTTCTTCCCATAAAATTATTGGCTCACCATCTCTCAGATTGATTTTGCAGTAAGCAGATCTAGGGTTTCTTATTCGCTTTGGGTGTCCCTATCAGTCTATTCGGTTATTTTTAATTTAAATTAAGAAAGCGAGAGAGAGAGAAAGAGACAGAGAGGGCGGGGGGGGGGGGGGGTAGCCATTGTTGGCGGTTGCCATCACTCAGATTGATTTTGCAGTAAGCAGATCTAGGGTTTTGTAGTCGCTTTGGGTGTCCCTATCAGTCTATTCGGTTATTTTTAATTTAAATTAAGAGAGAGAGGGCGAGGGGGGGGGGGTGTAATTACATGATATAATTACTAGGTCAAGGTTATTTTTAATTTATTTCTTTGTGTTTTTATTTTAATTTCCTTTCTTTGTAAATGTTTTTTAAAAAAAATTATTGTTAGATTTTATTTTTGATTGTTTTCATTTTACATTATTTATCTTTCATTTCTGTTCTTCTCATTTCTCAACCTTTACTTCTTGTGCTTCAATGTAACTGTTCAAATTTTATACTCCTATTATTATTACTATTATTATTATTATTATTAGTACTATTATTATTATTATTATTGTTAATACTATTACTATTACTATTATTATTATTACTATTACTATTACTATTATTATTACTATTACTACTACTACTACTACTTCTACTAGTACTATTATTATTATTATTATTATTATTATTATTATTATTATTATTATTATTATTATTATTACTATTATTATTACTACTATTACTATTATTACTACTATTACTTTTACTATTACTATTATTACTACTATTATTATTATTATTACTACTATTACTATTATTATTACTATTATTACTATTAGTACTATTGCTATTATTATTACTATTAACACTTTGGGAGTCTTCAAAATCTTCATTAAGATTGTGCATGGAATCATCATCACTATTTCCAAACTGGGCTTGAATATCCCGTTTAACTTGTTCCATGTAGGCTGCAACAAGTTCTTTCTGAGATAAAACTCCTCCTTTTTTAATCTGCAAGGTTCTAGTGACTTTGGCAAAATGACTTTCCTCCACTGGGGCTGTAATCTGTTCTGTTTTTCCGTATTTGGTAATAGCGGAATTAATGTCATCTAATAAATTCTGACCATATAATCTGTCGTCCTTATCCTTTTGAATCAGTTTTGACTAGAATTTAGTATGAAAATTTCTACAGAGGCATGGTATTCTGTCATTGTCCTCTGTTACTTCTACTGTCCATTTTAGAATCCAAGAAATAGAAAATTCAAGGAAAAAAATCATTAATGGGGTTCCATTGAATAATCTATCTTCCTTTTCCAATTCTGAAATTTTTGGAGTAATATCAAGCCAACGATCATGGAAATCTAGAAAAGGTTTGGAAAAAATTCTCCTTGAAGGTCCAACAAGAGACCACCATTTAATAAATCAAGTGGGTATTACAGTGCTTCGAAAAACTTGAGCACAGATCTTGATAAACCAGGAATGTTTGTGGTCATCATTTTCGTAATATAAAGTTTTAGAAAAAGCTTCAATATAATCCCAATAATTAAAGTTAACAGATGTCTTAGTTATTGGGTGGACATACTGAGAATCTTTTAGAGTGCTTAATCCCCACTCTTCTGGTAGAATCAACCTTTTAATAATCATTTTGGAATATGTAAAATATGATTTATTTGGGCCACCAGTGTTGTTATGGGTAATCTCAACAGACCTAGTTGATGTTAAAATCATTTCATAATGTAATCTGGTTTTATATGTCTGCATCAAAAATAATGTATTACTGAGATATCTTTTCATCACAGTTCATGAATTATTCTTCCACTGAAAATCTTTTGGATCAATATATAAAATCAATTCTTTTTGGGAACTTGTTTCAAAAATCTCTTTATCAGACTTGCCAATTATGGAGGCAAAAGAATCTTCTTCATTTATGTCCTCAACTAAGGTGGGTTGATTGGTAACATTGTTACCCCATTCATAAAATTCAAATAGCTTTGGTAATCTTCATAGGAGGGTCGAACACTGGCATTGCCAGCTGTTGAGGACGACGCTCCTAGAGTAGAAAAAGCTCCACTTAAACTTGGCCTTGGAATCTGGCCTAATGACTGGAATCTATTCCCATACTAGGGTTTGGCTCGTCCTCGATTGGAGGACCCTGACCAATTTTGGTGCATCCTATATTCAAAAATAGTTAATTTATGTATTCTCTGGTAAGAAAATCAGGTAAACTATTTTCAATACCTTTTTTATACTCAATTTCAAAGTCAAAAGGGGCTAATAAAGCATGTCACCTAGCAAATATCTGTTTAGAAACATTATGCTTACAGTCTTTATTGAACATAAATTCAGCAGCTTGACAGTCTATTTTAATAATAAATTTCTGATTATATAAATCAGTTTGAAATTTTAAAACACATTTAACAATGGCTAAAATCTCTTTTGCCACAGTAGCATAATTCTTTTGACTATTGTTTCATTTTCCGGAATAAAAATGAATAATAAAATTCTTTTTATCATTGGGAGAATATTGAGTTAAAATACCACCATACCCAATATCAGAAGCATCTGTTTCAAATGTTTTTTTCAGTTTGGATTAGCCAGAGTTAACCAAGGCAATTCTTTAACTTTTAATTTAATATTCTTAATAGCAGTAGTATGCAAATCACTCCAAGCTTTAGGATTCTTTTTTAATCTATCATACAGAATAGCAGTATCGGTAGCCAAATCTTTAACAAAAGGAGATATATAATTTAAACTTCCTAAAAATCTTTGCAACTGGGTTTTATCAGTTATGATATCAGGAAATTTAGAAGCAAATTCAATACTCCTATTTATAGGACTAATCTTACCTTTTTCAATATCATGACCTAAAAATCTAACATTTTTTTGAAAAATGAACATTTTTGGTTTAGAAATCACTAACCCATTTTGAATTATAATTTTTTGAAATAATTCTAAATGTCTAAAATGTAATTCAATATTTTTAGAGAATACCAGGATATCATCAATATAAACAATAATAAAATTAGTATAAGGAATAAAAATATTATTCATAATTTTTTGGGAATAGGATATCTAATCCATTTTAAATAACATCATGTAATCTATCTAATAAATCTTTTTTTATTGGGAATAGGATATCTAATCCATTTTAAAACTTTGTTAAGAGGTTTGTAATTAATGACTAATTTGGGAACACCTCTTTCCTGTTCAACATTTTTATTAACATAAAAAGCAGGACACGATCATGCAGAACTCGAATGTCGAATCAAATTCTTTTTTAACAATTTATCAATTTTAGTTTTACAAAGCTCTAAATAATCAGAATTCATTTGGCAAGGTCTAGCCTTTGTCGAAATATTTAATTCATCAAAAGAATCTTCATAAGGTAAAGTAACAACGTGCTTTTTTCTATTCCAAAAAGTACTTGGATGGTCCCCACATATATGTAAAATAAACTGTTTTTTTAACAATTCTATTTTTTCCAGTAATTTAGGATTTTTCAAAATAACATCTATTTCCATTAAAGAAATTTCTTGTTTAATAAAATTGATTTGCTGATTTTTTAAGATCAATTTATCAACAATCTGATTGATAGTTTTTGTAAATGGTTTAGTAATAAAATTTAATTGAAAATCCTTATTCTTGTAAGTACCAATTAATTTACTATTGTCCCAATATTTTAAAGGAAAAATAGCATTCATGAAAGGCACACCTAAAATAATTGGACAAGAAATATCCTCAACAATCATAAAACTTTGAGGTAAATAGACATCATTATTACACAGAAATGCTTCAGGTAATTTATACTGTAATTTCATTTTACTACCATTAGCAGACCTTAAAAATGAGTAGTCTTATGAAAATATCTAAAAGGAATAATCACTTCTTGCACACAATTAACATCTGCACCACTATCAAATAAAGCAATAAATTCTTTACGAAAATTATAATCAATTTGCAAAGTAATATTAATATAAAATTTCTATGAAGTAATAATACTAATCTTTTGTAAAAATTCATTATTAGTATCAAACTTAATAACTTTCAAAAAATCTTCATCAGTATTTTGCAAATTGGGTTCTAACATAACCTGTTTATTATTTTCATCAGGTTTATTAGCTTGTAAAAGTAAATCAAAAGTTTTAGAATCTTCTAGACTTGAAATCCTTTTATCAATACTTTTGTTTTGGTTTTTTAATTGAATAATCTCTTCTTTTAAAATACTAATTTCTTGTCTTAAATCAGAGGTAGTTACATCTTTTGAAAAGAAATTTCTTTGGTTCAAAATCTGTTTTAAAACAGCCATAGAATAATATGCAGGTTGTCTGATAATATCAGCAGGCTTTTCATCTATTTTGCTACTACTAGCACTTTCATTAAAAATGGTATCAAAAATCTTATTTTGTAAATTTTTATCCTTAACAGTCTTCAAAATATCAAAAATCTTATCATCAATTATTACTACTATTACTATTATTATTACTATTATTATTACTATTATTACTATTAGTATTATTGCTATTATTATTACTATTATTATTATTACTATTGTTATTATTACTATTATTATTACTACTACTACTATTATTATTATTATTATTATTATTATTATTATTATTATTATTATTATTATTATTACTATTAGTATTATTACTATTACTATTATTACTATTACTATTACTATTATTACTACTATTACTATTATTTTTATTATTATTATTGTTATTATTATTATTATTATTATTGTTGTTGTTGTTATTGTTATTATTATTTATTTATTATTATTATATTCAAATTTATTCAAACGTTTGCATGAGATTTACTTAAAATGTTTTAAAGGTTCATTTTTTAAAGATTTGTCATGTATGTTTAGACTTCAGATCAATAGTAAACTAGGCCAAGTACACTCTTGGCGTGGCCGGCACTCAGAAACCATTGTTGGTTCTCAAGAGAGCCCATGACCTAGCTAACTACTCAGTGGAAGACTTAAATCAACAGAAATAGCATTATAATGGTGATCATTTAAAAATACTTTGAAAGTGAACTCATGCATCTCAAAATAAATCTATGAATGTATATCAAAATACTATGTTAAAACATAACTATGAAAAATGAACTCAATGAACTTAACCTCTGTCTATGTCTACTTTATGAAGCCTCTAAACTGACTCTGAATGGGTACCAGGACAGGCCCACGATTACCTCAAAAGACACTGAAAGAAAAGACTAAGAGCTCCTGTAAAATGCAAAGAGGTCTCACTAAGAGCTAGATGGGAAACTGATTTTCAACGATGCATTTATTGAGGATCTCTATCACCCGTGTCTGCATTATAAAATGATACAACGCCAAATAACATCAGTAATGGAATGTACAATATGTAAAATAGTTCAAAAAAACTAACTCAAGAATACTCAACTCAACTCAATTGAATATATACTCGATTAACTTATCACTGAAATAGCTCAACTAAATAAAGCATGCAATATATATAAATGAGACAATGATATAAAATATATCAATAATTAAATACAACTTAGTAATAATATTTTTACTCTTTGAGAATTTCTCTAACCGACAACCATTACTTATGAGCTACATGATTATACAACGAATTATTATCGTTGCCACAACTGTCCAATACCTTGCCTGAGTAAGGGACACAACTCATTTCATGGATCTAATAAAAGTCCTCTTTTGAGACTATGAAGAGTCGTCTGTATGAACGACACAATTCTATCCTATCCTAGCTATGTAGTTTATGAAATTTGAGTTGTTCTATACTCTTACACAAATCGATGCTCAATACTACTCTCAAAATATATTTATTATGCTCATATCTCAAGTGAGTGTATGTACTCCATTAACTCGTTTAGTCTCATTGGACTTTTCTCAAAACTCAGCTTTTCTCTTTAAAATAGATATAATCTCAACTCAATAAATGCATTTAAAAGCATAATTTGACTTCTCAACTCAATCTCAAAATAGATGTTTAAGTGTATCAATACTTAACTCATTTAGACTCAATGATGCTCATGCTCAAAATAATAATTAAGAGACTTCTAAAAACTCAACTCATGCTCAACTCTTTCTCCATTAAAAGATGAAATATCTCATTCTTTAAGCCCAAAACAATGCATAAAATAATTAATGCAAAACACAACTAGGGTTCATGTGAATTCTAACATGAACAAACTTCTCAAGAACTCAACTTATGAAAATCATCAAAGTATATTTAAATATATACAAGAACTCAATAAGAAATTATATAGATAACTCAAGAACGCAATTTATCGGAATTGAAACTCAAACTCAGAACTCAACTTGACTGAATGAAGATGAAAGGAACGAGGACGAACTTAGTCCAAAATGCTCCACAAATTTTGATGAAGAATCCTAACTCGAAGAAGAGCGATCGAGAAATCCTTTCTTGAAATTCTTAGATTCGTTTCTTGAAAATCTTGTATTTTGATGGTAGTTCTTGCTTGTTAGAATCACTAGGAAATTGTGAGAGTATACTTACCTTGATTGGGAAGGAAGAATTCTTGATGGAATTTTTCAAAAATAAAGTCTTGAACCCTAGATTTGAATTATTGATATTCATTATAGATAGGAAGAAGATTTGATGTTAAAATATTGTAGAAATTCAAGAATTTATGTTGTAAAATGATGAAGAATACATACCATAACTTACTAGTGTTGAAAAAATCTTTTGGGGGATGTTGGGGTCGACCAAGGGGTGAAAAATGAGAAAAGAAACGTAAAATAACTTTTTTATAAAATCTAAAAAATTTGATATACACCTGATATACATGATATACAGGTGATATGCATGATATACAGGTGATATACATGGTATATAAACCCTTTTACAATCTGTAAAATGATCCATGGTTTTTGGGTCAGTTCCATGAGACTTAGTTAAGAATTTCAACTATTTAAACCCATTCCACGAGTGAACTCTACGGGTCGTACCTTGACCTACGACCCATAGGTCTGGTCTGTAGCTACTGATCTTGAAAACTCTAATATGGCAGTTTCTGGTAAAACTGTCATAACTTTTTTCTATGAACTACAAATGAGGCAAATTGGTGGCGTTGAAAACATGACTCATAGATGTTTGATTTGATAGGTCATATGCCACCTAATTCAATATGTGGTGAGAGATATGATTGTTTGAAATTGACTCTTACTTTTTCTTATGCTAAAATTTAATCGGTAGAGGATCATTGAACTCGACTAAGTATTAGAGGTCTCTTATGACCCTAATTCACATCAAATACATTTTAAATACTTAGAAATTGATTCTAACACATATATACAATTCAACTTATCGGGTTCAAGCCTATATGCATATAAATAATAGTTCAGGCCTTAGCTTATAATTTTTTTTTGGAGTGTTACAGAACATAACCGAAAAGTTTCAATAACGGAGATTTACACATGTTTCTAACATATTATTGCTTTTTGGAGTGTTACAGAACATAACCGAAAAGTTTCAATAACGGAAATTTACACATGTTTCTGACATATTATTGATGTATCAGACACATTATTGGTGTTATGACATATTATTGAGTTGAGATTATATGTGTATAGTTTTTAACAGTGTATCTGATAAAATATACGCATATATCTCTTAATTAGACACACTCCTTAATTAATCATTTTCAATTATATCCCTTAATTAGACACACTCATTAATTAATGCTTTCAGTTTATTCCCCAATTAGACACACTAATAGATATGAATTTGTTTTACATATATCTAAAAGAGGTAAACGCATGCCTCCGAGACCCAAAATATGATAAGGAGCGTAATATTGCAAACTAGCATGAATTTAAGTAATTAGATCCTAAAGTAGTGAGATTTGTATAAGTTACCTTTAAATTTTCCCTCAAATTCAGAATAAGAATCAGATTGGTGGAAGAGAGCAACTAATTGGTTTTTGGATGGCGTAAGATCAAATAATTAAGGGTAAAGGGTATGATTTACTCCTCAACTTAGTGATTTAGAATTGATATACTTCTTGTTATAAAAGTGGCTCGCATATACTGTTACCGTTACAAATGGCTCACATATGCCGTTATAAAATTGCTCACATATACCTTTTTCATCTAATGAAAGTAAAAAAATTATTTTTAAATTATGTTTTTATTTTTAAAAAATCTATGTATGGGTGATCTTGGGCGTATTTGTATATTTTGCCAGCATGTGCCTTATGTTTTAAGAGCATTTTTTATTCTACATGTTATATTTTGATTGCTATCGTGATGAGTGTGCACTAAGATGTGTGATTAGCTAATGCAGAAAACTTGGAGGGAAATTGAGCACTTGGGAGCGAGAGCATAGGAGGAAATCATGGACCCAACTCAAAGGAGCACGTGAAAAGAAACACGAAAGAAAACTAGACTGAGGCGCAATATTGGCATGTTGCTCAAGCTTAAAACTGATTATGCTACCATTCAGGCGCAGTATTGGCGCGTCATGCCAGCTTTCAAACTACTGAAGTTTCACAATGGCACAACGCTAGCGCGGAAACTGGGTTGGGGCGCAGTGCTGGTGTGTTGTCCTAGACCTAAAACTACTGATGCCACCATTCAAGTACAATACTAGCGCGTCACGCCAATGTTCAAACTACTGAAGCTCCACAATGGTGCAACGCTGGCGTGCTACAACAACATCCAAACTACTGAAGCCTAGTGTTGGCACACTGATGGTGCGCCTCCCCATCGATGCCACAATTATTATTTTTTAGATTTTAAGTATTCTGAATCAAGCAAAGAAAATGGGTTATTTTTCCAAGTCTTATAAATAGAATCCTAAGCCTCTTTTGTAGGGTTACGTCTTATTTTTGAAATGCAAGAGTAAAGAATTGGAATTCACCCTAGGTTTCTTTTATTCTTCTTTTTCTTGGACATTGAATTGCATGAAAATGATTTACTTTGTAGTTTTGATTAACATGAGTGGCTAAGAACTCTTGTTCTAGGGTTGCGACTATGAATGATTGTTGAACATTAATTTTATGGATGAACCTGGTTATCACTGAATTACTCTTGTATTCTTGAATTACTATTTTGATGCTTACCTACCATTAGAATAAATACAGTGTCTACTCTTGAACTCGAGAGGAGAATTTAGAGATAAAACGTAGAATACAATGAGAATGATTTTTTCTTGCATATCACTTTAGTGAATTTGTATCTAGAATAGGGATATACCTAGAACCTTGCTTGATTATGAAACAAGATAAAAACTAAATACTCAACAGTTGAGTCAATCTATCTCTGCTCAGCGATGTAGTTACACTATCAAGTGGGGTAGAGGTTGGGAGATCATGACCATAATATCAACCTTGTAAATCAGTAATTTGATAACCATCTGAAATTCCTCAAAGAGATATAAAGTATGAATTTTGTATACCCTGCAGTCCTAGAATTTTCCCAAATATCGTGAACATCCAATTCTAAATCGAACGTTCTGAGTTATTCTAATTCTTAATTTCTTACATTATTAGTTTATAAAAAAAAGTCAATGTCACGCTCCGAGAGGGTACCCTAGACGTGACCGGCACTCAGAAACCATTTCTGGCTCCCAAGCGAACCACATAGCCTGATCACACATCCGTTCATTCATTCAGTCAGCGAAAGACTTAAAATAAAGAGAATATTTGGTGGACAATTCCCAAATCAACAATCTAACTCAAGAAAGAAAGGCCATGGGCCAAAAAATCAAACTTCAGTCTTTGTCATTAAAATAGTTGACAAGAATAATTTCAAGGAAATAAAATATTCAATCGACCCATCACTATCTAGTCTATGAAGCCTCTATCACTACTATCGAATTGGTGCCAATGACATGTTCATGGCTACCTCAAATCAAAATGAAAAAGGCTAACTCGATGCAAGAATGACATAAGCAGCATCCTCCGAATGTAGGGGAGGACTCACAACAACACTGAGTGTGAATAGATCCTCAATGGTGCTCCTATTGACGATCTCTTCAACCTGTCTCTGCATCATGAAATGATGCAAGTCCAAATGGACGTCAGTACGTGGAATGTACGAGTATGTAATATGGCAGAATGAAACATACCTCAAGGAAGAATAACGTTGGTTCAAATATCTCAAATCAGAAAGATAAGGGAGACTCAATCAAGGTGTCATAAGTCTAAAGTAAGAATACAATTTTTAGACAAAGACCAATCATATACCATCCAATCCAGTCTAATACGATATAATTCAATTAAATCATTCAATCCCATCCAATCATATATAATCCGATCCAATCCAATCATACGTCGTTAACTCTAAGTCAATCACATATCATCTAATCCAATCTAATCATATACAATCAACTCAGCAATCAACTCAAAGGACTCAACTCAATAAATATGCAAATTAAACTATGCAATGTTTTACAATTCAACTCAATCATCTACAATCATAATCAAGCTAATCATATCAAGCACAATCCATTCAATTAGGAGTTTCTCTAACCGACAACTATCACCATATAAGCGAGTGATAGTACAACAATCCGACGTTGTTGCCACGTCTGTCCATACTTTGCCAGGGTATGAACGATCAACCAATCATGGATCCAATCCAACCAAGTCCTATCATGTCAGGACAATAAAATGGGAAACATCTGACTTTAACGGTTCGATCCCATGGGAAGCATCCGACTTTAACGGTTCAATCCTCTCCTACGTTTGGTGACATAGTTTATTGGTTCGAGTATGGACTATACTCTTACCCAATTCGGTGCTCGATACTCCTCCCAAGACTCAATATGCTCATATCTATCAAGTGAGTAAAATACTCAAAATACTCATTTAGTCTCATTGGACTCTTTCAAACCAACTCATTGGACTCTTCTCAAAACTCAAATTAAATCTGGCCTCATTGGACCTTCTTTCAAATCGACTCATCTCAAATCATTGAACTCTTCTTTAAACTTGATACCATCTCAACTCAATGGAGGTAGAAAATATTATGTGCATTTAAAATATAATTCTAACTCCTCAACTCAAACTCAAATAGATATTTTAATGTAAAAATACTCAACTCATTTATACTCAAAATATTCATGTTCAAAAATAATTAAAAGACTTATCAAACTCAACTCATGCTTAAACTCTTTTTAAATCATAGATGAAAATAATTATTCTTTAAAATCCAAAATAGCATATAAATAGTTTATGCAAAAATGCTCATAATCATTTATTTAAAACTCCTTCTCAAGAGATCATTTATTTTCAAAATGTTCATAAGACTCCAATCAACTCAAATTATGCAAATCACATGTCACATAATCACATTAAACTCCAATCTACTTCATCACACAACATCCTCATCAACATAGCCTCTTCATTCACATCATCGTCAAATGTCATCATTCACATCATCATCAAACATCATCATTCACACCATCGTCAAACATCATCATTCACATCATTATCAAACATTATCATTCACATCACTATCAAACATCATCATTCACACCACTATCAACAAACATCTACTCCACAATCCTTACTTTATCCTATGTGCAATTTATAGAAAACAAAAGGACACTCTCGCTCTACCAATGTCTCATTTCCTTTGTATGCCATTCACATTCATAACTATCCCAATTCTCATATAACTCAAAAGTCAATTTCATCAAACTCAAGTAAAAGAATACCTCATTTCACTATAAAAAATAATATTATTTTTATTATACATAAAAATCATCAATCTCATCCTCAAGATAAATTATGACCAAAAAGAAATCTCATCTTGGGTTCATGTGAATGAGTACATGAATCCATACTCTCAACAAGGTCAACTCAAGAACATCATTAACACATTTTAGAAATATTCTAGGGTTTAGTAAAATTTCAAGAAAACCTTCCTAGAAGGTTCAAATTTTTCACACTCTTCATCAAATACATCTATGGGCATATGGAAGAACTCAATCCATATATTAGGTTAGCCTTACATACCTTGCTTGAAGATCATCTCACCGGAAATCAAGACTTGACTTGAAGATCTTGAATCCTTGAGCTCTTGAGGACAAATCTTGTTGGAGATGTTTGGGAGAGAAGAGAATGGAGATTAGGGTTTTTAGAGAGAGGCTCAAGACTGAAAATTTTGGTCCAAATCGTCCAAGACTAGAGTATATATAATTAGGTAAAAAGTCTAGTTTGCCCTTCCTCAAAATCTGGAAAACTGGGCAAAATTCCTGCTGGCGCTATAGTGGCACGTCGCGCCACTGCAGCGCCAAGCCAAAATAGACTTAAAACCTGCACATCTGATAGTGGCGCGTCGTGCTAAGGATCAAACTACTGAGGCTGTTTTATGGTGCGATAGTGGCGCATCGCGCCCTTATAGCGCCAAGCCTATATTTTCTGGGTTCTAGAAAATAGGCTTAAAAACCCTGCACATCTCCTAGTGGTGCGCCACGCCAGGGACCAAACTAGTGAGGCTTGTTTCTAGTGCGATAGTGGCGCATCGTGCCACTACGGCGCCAAGCCCAGGCTTCCTGCAGTCACAACCTAGGCCTAAAATTCCGACAGTACTAGTCCATCTTAGGATAGTCATAACGTTTGACTCCGAACTTCAAAAATTACAATTTTAGCGACGTTGGAAAGAAGACTCGAAGACTTTTAATTTAATAGGTCATGGGCTACCTAGATCATCATATTTCAAATGATATGGCCATAAGAAGTCGACCCTTTATACAAAATCATCCGAAAACTTAATCGATTGGAAATCTTTGGACTCGATTTGGTGTTAGAGATCCCTTATGACCCCTAGACACATCTAACACACTTCAAATACTTAGGAATTAATCCTAACTCATGTGTAAGATTACAAGTCCTCCGGTCCGAGTCTACACACACGTGAAGAAATATCCGAGTCTTTGTAAAAAAAAAATCTGGGGTGTTACAGTCAAACTCGTGAGGTACACTCACATTAATTTATGGGTCTAGTAAAAATTGAGTATATATTGACCATAAGTCATTTGCGTTTGATAATCCAAATCTTTTAGAGCCACAATATTACTTGCGTGAACACGTACACTTGCGTGTGCATTTGGAAGAAATAAGTTTTTGAAGTATGATTAAATAAGTTTGGTTAATGTGAGTGGGGTGGACAAGTCCTTAGGTGTTAATGGTGAAGTGATAACAATGGAGTAGAGAGTTGACCAAGGACGAACAAATGTTTAAGTATGGAGTGGTGATTGTTGGTGTATTTATATGCCTATTTACTATATTTTTCCCGCATGTGACTTGTGTTTTAAAAGCATTCTTTATTCTATGTGTTTTGTTTTGATTGATATTGTGATAAGTGTATACTAAGACGTGTGATTAGCTAATGCAGGAAATTCAAAGGAAAATTGAGCACTTGAGAGCAAGAGAATAGGAGGAAAGCGTGGACCCAACTCATAGGAGCACGTGAAAAGAAACACAAAAGGAAACTAAACTGAGGTGCAATGTTGGCACGTTGCCTAGACCCAAAACTACTGATGCCACCATTCAGGCGCAGTATTGGCGCGTCATGCCAGCCTTCAAACTTCTGAAGCTCCACAATGGCTCAATGCTGGTACGGTCTCCAAACTACTGAAGCCCAGTGTTGGGGCACTGGTGGCATACCGCCACATCGATGCTCTAATTTTTTTCCAGATTTTAAGGATTCCGAATCCAACAAGTAAAAGGGGTAATTTTACATGGTATAACAAATATGTACTATGTATTTACTACTCACAGTGGTACTTTTAAAAAATTACTACTTTTTATAAATATACTTTACCCTCTCTCTAATCTCACTCGTCTCTCTCTCCCTTTTTTGTTCGCCACTCTTCTCTCTCTCACTTGCCACTCTCCTCTTTCTCTCCCTCTCTCACTCGCCACTATTCTCTCTCTCGCAGCTTGCCACTCTCCTCTTTCTCTCCCTCACTCGCTCGCAGCTCGCCTCTCTCTCTCTCTCGCTAGTTGCTAAGATAGCTATAGATTGCTAATAAGACTCAAACTATACATAGTCATTTTTGAAAATTCCTCAATAGAAAATGCAAAATTTCTCTTAGGAAAATAGAAATATTATGGTACGTGGATTTGTACAGCTAGCTATGGCCTGAAATATGATGAATTTTACGTACTCCAGATGTTTAGGTGCTATATCTAGTGTAATTATTAATGAGATACTAATCTGTCTGTCTATATATAGATATCTTCAAAGGGATAATGTCTTGTGACCAAGATGTCCTAATTTGAACAGCTATACAATTTTCTGTCATTTGAAAACACAAAAACGAAAGTCACGTATACCTCCCTGTTCTATGTAGTATTGAGACGTATATATGAATCACCGGTAAAAAACAATAAAATAATTAGCGACAGACAGATTTTATTGCTAAACATCGAGCAATTTAATGATGAAATTCATAACAAATTTCAATTTTGTTTGTAGTGAGTTTAATAATCTCGTATTTGTAAAATTAGGCTAGATACATCATAAAAGATGTTCCGACATTTATTTGGCAAGACTTTGCTTCTATCCTTTTTTTTATGTTTTGTCCCTTTAATATTTCCATTTTAAGTGGGATTCGTCTTCTCCCTTTCTTTTTATCTATCTATTTTGGCCAGGCAAAGAATATGATTTGTCAATCTCAACATATTATTAGCTAGAAGTACTGGACTAAGTGAATAATAGTTAATTGCATCACAAGTCAAATATTGTTGGGCATAATTCAAAGTTCCTTGCTTTTAAGCACATGACTTCGACATCTTTTCGATTACATATAAAAATCATTAGTCCGAAATAATTAAGCATATGCATACATAAATGCCTATTCTCCTCTCTATGATGCTAGAGGACATTGTTAATCATAATTTAGTTGATAATTGCAGAGAGAAAATAATGTGAAATAAATATAACTCGATTGGTTTGAAGATAAGTTATTAGTTATATGAGATTGGTTATAATTGAGATTAGTTATTCTGAGTTAGTTATATTGGTATTATTTTTTATTGACTGTTTGACTTGTTGTATTTTTAAAAATAAAATGCATTGCATAGTTGCAAAGTTGTTTGTTTACAGAAATCTTCCACCTTATTTAGTAAAAAGAAGGATTTGAGGAACTTCAAGGGTATTCTTGTCATTTTCATTGTTTTATTCCGCAATAACTAAAATTACTATAGAAATTCCTAAACTTCGATTATGAATCCGCCTCTGTTAGACATATTTTTTTAACACCAAATTGAACTGTTGTGTAACAGGAAAATTAGCACAAACACACTGTGCGCAAATCCTACAATGATTGGATTGTGTTGCTACTGAAGAATCAAATCCCATTATAATCCAAAATAATAGTTAATAATGTATTTTGATGCCCATTGATAGTGACAAGAAACCCTGAGCATCAAATGATGGATGGATCAATTCTCTATTTCCACCAACATGCCAAATCTTTTACTAACAATTTATAAATTGAACAGTCACTATATAATCTAGGGAGAATCTTAACATATATCTATTCTTAATATCCCCCAAGAACATGGTGATCAGTGATTTATCTATTGGCACAAAGCATTTTGTGTCAGTAGGATCCATAGAAGGATCGCACAAAAAAAAATATGATGTAAACAGTCTATCATAATGTAAGCATTAGTGATTTATATATGTTGTGAACCTTTAATTTTGTAAAAAAAAAAAATAGTTTATATTTAGAAACTATACCACTATTGTTTATATTTGTTTAAATTGTGTTTTGGGTCTAATTAAAATTTCAAGAAAACAAAAGTCTAGTAAAAATTAAAACTTTATAGCTGTGGGCCTCTGCTTCATTCTTTCTCGATGTATATAATTATCTTCTATGACTAGCTATACGATCATCGCCTTACAAACTATTATCTCATCTGTCTTTTCTTATCGGGATATAGGATATAATTAGCTGCCGTTGCCAGTTGTTTTCCACCCTAGGCATGTTCTTTAACTAAAAATTGATTGGTGGATTATATAAGCAACAAAATATGGCGCAAATAGCTTGACCAGTGACATTTTCATGAAAATGAAGTTCCAACATAGCTAAATATAGACATGTACGTATTTATGTCTATGTACAAAGCACAAGGAAGGAATTTTTTTTTTTTTTTGTATGAAATCGAAATACATAGGGAGATTATGTTATAAACTACAAAGTATTACATTGATAAATAAAAAAAAATCTAGAGAATTCCCACATGGGAGTTATGGGAGGTTTTGCATTAAAGAAAAAGGTTGACATGGAAGAAATGCTTGTAATATAGGGTTTGTCCATGTGTGCTCACGTGGTTTTGCTCAAGGAGAGACGTGTATTTCATTGTCAAGGCTTGAGAAATTTGACCGTGAAGCCTACAACATTAATTTGTCATTATATATATCTAGGGGGGTGTTCATGGCTGGTTTCAGTCAGTCAGTTTTTTAAAATTAGACTATATATTACTCATTTTAATTATTAATTTTTAATATTCTTTTAAATATCATGTAAGAGTTGCAAGAAGAAATTCGAACACAATATCATACATTCTTGGAAGTGTTTGCCGAAAGTTCTCTCGATATTCTTACTTTTATAATAAAAAATAATAGATTTAAGAAAACATGTAAAACTACAATCATAGAGATCGGTGTTGGGATTCAAGAAAGGTTTAAGTATCCAAGAAGAGAGATTAGATCATACCAGAGGAATGATATTCAATACGTTATAGTTTGCTACTCAAAATCACTAGAATACTTAGTGCCCTGCTACTCAAGATGTTGAAACTAATTTAGTTTCCAAATCGTTTTATTTTTTTCATTATAGATAATTTTCTGTCATTTTATTTCACTAAAATTATCAGTAATAGAGTCTTGGTCCCATGACGAATTTATTTTATGGTCCCTGACGGACAAGAGCGTTTCCAAACATTCTTTATCTGAATATTATTTATTTGACATAAAACGTGAAATGTTTTTTTGCTGATACATTGAGCATTTAATTTTGGTGGCTACAAATTAACTCAGATAGAAATTAAATTTTATATTTTTGGAGAACTTAGCACCTCTCTTGTCTCTAGCAAAATTCTCAACTACGAACGAGGAATGATGAATGTGTATTATGTTTAACTACCATTAGATATTATTCTGCATATCCCATTGGTCTTCAACTGATCATGTGAGTCAAAATTCCAGCATCACAACTCTTGTTGCTGTTTTTGCATAATCTTTCATGCACAATTTTAGACAAAGAAAGAAAAGAACAATTAGTAAATATTCAAATTACCCCATTTAAGATAAAATACACAAAGACAAAAGGTTGATATATTGTTAGAAAAATAAAAGATATATCTCAACAAAAAAAAACCGTCTCATGTGAACTAGGAGGGTTTTTTCCCCTCAATTTATAAGGAATTATAGTCTTGATTGGCTTAAAGAGACAGGAGAAGAGAGTTGGCTAGAATTATATGGAGAGGATCCCCTCCAGTACCTTTTCCTCCAGTTTTGTTCGGTACAGTATTTGATAGTCGACATGTATCTATATTAAATCTATGAATCAGATTTCTCTAATACTAAAGAGTCAAGTCCACACAATCAGGTCCCATCGTTATGGATTAACCACTAGGGAAGGAATTTGGGAAACAAAACTTCTGAGTAGTAACTTGGAAATTTCGAGCTTAGGCCAAACTTAGACGAAATCTGAGTCAGGTGAGATCTGGGGTAATCCGGTAATTGATGGATGATTAAAATATGAGTTTGATCATTTGAGTTGATAGAAAAGACATTAAGGGGCATGTACGATTTTATAGAATCGAATTCAGGCGAGTAGCACTCCCGTAATTGATCTTGGCGTGAAATAGTTGTTTTGGAACGTCAAGGATTGAGGGTGTGTTGTGAAATGGGGTATTGGGACTCAAATTATGATTCTCTCTTTCCGTGAAACCCGCCGCGGAGGAATTATTTCCACCATGGCGGGATGATCTTGCCATGGCGGGCCAGTTGTGAAATAAATAGGTAAAAACCCCAAAAACGAAATTATTTTCTGCAATTTCATTTTTGGGAGAACAAAGGATGACCTAGGGCCATTCTTTTTCAGTTTTCCTCGAAACGTTTTGATAAAGGTAAGTAATCCATCTATCTAATGTATAATTCAATTGTTAGTAAGTAGAATCTATAGGAATTAATTTGAAGGAAAGTTTTGGCCTGAAATTAATGGTGAAAAAACGGCCTAGTTGGGTGATAGGATTATGAACTTGGCCAAGGGTTAGTATGTTGATGTCATTTGGGTAATTTAGGCCATTTTACATTGATTGCTTGTGTTCTTTAATTGTTTTAGACCAAGAACAAGACAAAAAACTCCAGAAGGAGAAAGCTCAGGTTCTTTAAGGGCATTCAGGCTTGGTTTCGACATAGATGATGAGTTACTTTCCCGTATGTGTTGTGTATGCCTGTTAACTTTCTCGTTAGTACTGCATACATGTAGTGAAAAGGTAAAGATTGAATGAACCCAATAAAATGACTATTTGTGATCAATTGCATGTAATAAACCTGATACTTGATTGTGCAAGTATGTAAACTATTCATTGGTGATTGTGATTGTTGGATCGGGTACCACGCTGATACATATTGGATCAAGTGTCACGCCGACATATAATTCAATTGGGTATCATACGGGTACATATTAGATCGGATTTCACGTCGACACACTAACTATTGGAACGGGTGTCATACTGGTACACTAACAATTTGGGTATGGGTTCCATAAGAGGATCATTGTTGATTGTTATATTTGAGATTGACACTGTAAAACTGTATGTTGCTCACGAAATGATAATTGGTAATGTGTTTATGCATATGCTTGTTTTACTATGTTGTGATTGCTTGTATATATCTCGCTTACCGGACTAGCTGTGTGATCCTACTAGTACATTGTTGTTGTGTGTACTGATACCACACTTGCTATTTCTTTATTGAGTACAGGACATCTTCAAGCGACAAACTTCAGTTAGGAAATCATTGATCAAGATTCAAGGGTAAGCTAGCTCTTTCAAGCTACCGTGGATTCTTCTTAGTCTTAGTCCTTTTTTCGGACTTAGACTATTTTCAGACTTAATTTTATATTATTGTTTCAAGTTACATCCTCTTACTCTAGATCTTTAGTAGAGTTTGGTATAATAACTTTTAGTTCTAGGGTTGACTTCCGCATATTTATGTTATGATTGTCTGTTTAATTTCCTGATTTTGTGGGAACTTAGTTTAAAACTATTATTAAATTTGTTTTCACATCTTCAAATTCCTGTCTTTTATTAGCATTTCTTAGTTGGGTTATAGTAATAGTTATCCCATCGGAGGGCTAGTGTGGGTGCCACTCACGAAGAATTGACATACATCATCTATCAATCAATCTCTAGGCACACATATAAGAGATGACCTTACTAGGATATGAACCACTAGTGCCCTTTCACTCGATCCCACTAGGTATCACTAAACTCACACTTTTAGCATAGAAATCAAGAATAGCACGATAAGGAGAAAGTCATCACATACCCAATATCACATCAAAGTCTATTATCCCAATATAATCATGTCTACCCAAGTATCATACCCCAGCTAAAGACACAAGAAAAGATCGATACACTTGATCCACCACTAAGGGCTCCCCCACAAGTATAGAGACATGCATAGGCACGAGGATGCGATCTCAAATCAAATCAAATCCAGATACAAAAAAGGTAGACACATAGAAGAATGTAGATCCAGGGTTAAATAACACAGATGCAGGTCGATGGCAAACCAGGACGATACCTGTAATAACTACATCTGAAGCCTCAACATTGGGTCTCCCCAAAAAAGCATAGCACTGAGCCCCTCAACCACCACCCGCCTTAACTTTACCTCTACCTCGCGGAACCACAACACCACCAACAAAGGCTTTACCACCTCTACTTGTTTGAGCTCTCCCCCGATCTCTAGCCGGAGGCATCGAATCTCCCTCTAGAACCGCTAAATAAGTGTGATAGGGCCCTGAATAAGTCTGTAGTGGGTACTGGCGCATAAAATAACCCGGATCTCCATAACTAAAATACGACCTCAGGACAGAAGACTGTTGCAATGACCCTGATGGAATACCATAACCATCTAGGTCGAAACTCAAAGACCCTCGAACTAACTACCCACTATCGGTTGCTGGCATAGAAGCATGGATAGGTCTTTAGCACTGAAACTGACTACTGCCTCTGTGTATACCCCTACCTCCAGACGAGGTACCTGAAAACTAACCACTAGCACGGGCACTCTTGGGGTCTCCAAACTCCTCTCTGACCATCAATTTTGCCTCCTTGGCGGTGCTCATAATGGACTAGAAGGAAGCCCCCTTATGGACAGATCTGAACATATAAGATCGAATAGAAAAGGTCAAACCCTTCACGAACCTACGAAACCTCTCCGCCTCATCTGGGATCAAGGTTGTAGCATGCCTCGACAACTAGCAGAAATGGGCCTCATACTCGGTAATTGACATGCCACCCTGAGTCAACTCTCAAATCTCAATCTACTCTTCTCCAATATGCTCTATGGAATGAAGCGATCCTCAAAAGCATTAGTAAAAACTCCCCACCCAACTAGAGGGGATCCAACTAGTCTGGACCTAATAAATGTCCTCCACCACTCTCAAGCCGACCCACAGAGTTGGAGTGCAACAAATCAAACACCCCGGGTATCATCCATGTTCACTGCCTCCAATATCTCCTGGCACAATGTCAAAAACTTGTGTGCATCCTCGCTCTTACCACCCTGGATATGGGGTAGTTTTATCTTCTGAAACCTCTCAGAACACTACTGGTTAGCTATAGTCATAAGAATATCTGGGTAATCTGCGAACCGACAGTTGGTGTCGAAACCAATAGTGGCTAGCCCACCTGATCTCGAACCACTGGGACATGATGCTGCTTTGGAGTCTGTGCACCAGCTTTAGTTTGTGAACCCTGTGGCGTGCCTACAACACCCTGAGTGAAACTATCCAACATACCCAGCATCCTCAATAAGGTCTCTTGAAGCAACGGTGGTGCGGGATCTGGAGGAACCTGGTCCTCACCAATCTCAACCTATGGCTCTGGGGAGGCCTCTATAGCACGACCTCGAGCATGGCCACTACCAGCAATCGCTCTACGGCCTCAGCCTCTCACTCGGCCCCGACCTCTACCCCTAGATAGGGTCTCAATAGCTGCCTCGGAGATTGCCACCCCTCTACCAATAGACATCGATCTGGTTCTCGACATCTACAAAAAAACACGCGACACTCAGCACTAGCGATAACAACTTGGCATGATAAGAAAGAATGAATAGAGAAAGTTTCCTAACAATCTTCATAGCCTCTCGGAGATAAGTACAGACATCTTCATACGATCCTCGAGACTCTACTTACACTTGACTTGTACACGGGAGACTTATAAACCTGGAGCTTTGATACCAATTTGTCACGACTCGAATCTGGGTGTGATGATAACTGTCTTTTTCCACCAGACAAGTTAGCCTAAAATCCAACATTTATGGAGAATAAAGTGGAAATAGTCTAAATAAGTAAGAAATAAACAAAAGCAAAAATCTTTCAACTTAAATACCTCCAAAGATTGGTTGTCACATGTACAAGCCGCTAAAGAAAACAAAACTGAAATGAAATACAAATCTCAATATATCTTCAACTCTCAAATAGAGAAAAGAATAAAAGTATAGGAAAATCTTAGAGTATGTTGAATGTCAATATCTACCTCTCTCAAACTCCTAGAAGCCTAGAATGATCAAAAAGAGATGGAGATCAAAGTCTAGGCTCAAAATCTAAACAAGTGTACAAGCAAGAGTGAGTACCAAACAACACGGTACCCAACAAGCTAATTAGAAAAACTAAGTAAATTTAATAGGATATACGAACTCTTTTCCAACACAACAGAACCTCTACAACTACAACCTGCATAGAAATCAGCCCAACCTAACAGTTCATACTAAACAGTTCAATAAAGCTCAGATCATAGCTTAATATCACAAGATATATTGTATAGATAATCACAAGTCACATATAGGCATCAAAACTATCACATACAAATATGTAAAATGTGTATATGCACACTCAATGATAATGCATATGCACAATTACCGATAAAGACCACAGTATAATAAATCTAACTAAAAATAACCTCAGTCTCATAGTCTTCGATTGGAAATGACCTCAGTCCCACAACCTCATCGGAAATGACCTTGGCATTATAATCCCCCCGGAAATGACCTGGCAATATAATCCCGCCGAAAATGACCTCAGCAATATAATTCCATTGGAAATGCCCTCGACAACATAATCCCACCGAAAATAACTTCGATAATATAATCTCTCACTAAAAAAGACCTCGCCCTATCAATCTCTTGTCGGAAAAGACCTCAGCAATATAATATCTCTGATCGAAAATGACCTCGGTCTCACAATCATATACCTCTCATCACAGTATTTCAGAACCAATGCAAACAAATGCTTACACAAGTAATGAGGAATAATCAATTCAAACAAACCACAATTAGAATTAGACTATCAAGTATTTCATCAAATACACATAGATATCTAGATCACGGTAAGCAATATTCAATTCTCAACAATAATGGGATATTCAGAATTCTAAAAGATTCACGGAGTTTTAAAAGTCCACTTGCCTCAGCCAATATGCGATCGATCAATCCGTGTGGGCCTCTCCCTTCCGAATATACTCTAAATCACCACATTTTATGCAAAAATGAATCCACAATAAAAATACAGAACCAACGACACCTAAATTGTATTTTTAAAAACCGAGCTAACACTGACTCGAAATGCCCAAAAAACCCAATTCCAAAAATCAGAAGACAAATCCAAATTTTTTTACATGAACAACATCCTCAAAGTATTTGGGACCTACTAGTGAAAACGAAAGTGAATTCGAGCTTAAAACGGGATCACAATCCTCAAAACATTGAAACTAATCAAGTTCTTCAAAATTCCAATTTTTCCAATTCAAAAACCTTAATTTCATGCTAGAAATCCGAAATAATAAATGGGTAATTGTAGAAATGATCAAAATAACTTACTCACGAAATCTCCACGAGAAAATCCTCTCCACAAATCGTCCTTACCGAGCTCCAAGTTAAAAAATGGAGTAAAAATGACCATTTCTTGTCTTTTGGGAGAAACACTGTTTCAGGCCGAAATTTGGCCTTTGCGATCGTAGGTCATTAAATCTGTAAATGTGATGAAGAGTGGCTGGACACTTTGCGAACACAGAAAGAGTCCCGAAAATGCAAAGGTCATTGTTCCCAACCCTTCGTGAATGCGATGACTCCTTCGTAAATGGGAAAGTCAAAAAGCTGACCCATCGCGAACGCATCAGGGGGATCCAAAAACGCGAAGTATAATTGCACCAGTTGACAACAAACTTTCAAAGTCTCAAAAATCTCTCAAAATTTATTCGAAATCTCGAGCACACGAACTTTATATGCAACCCCACTAATTTCGACGTTCCAGACTCAATAAAACTATTAGAATTCAAATTTGAGATCTCCTTGACCCGAAACTCGATAAGTCGCAACTAAACTAATTCCAAACTTCAAAAAGATCAAAATGCCCTCGAAGCCTCTAAAAAATACACAGGAAATCTCCCTAGGCCTAAAATCACCCTCTGAATCCAACGGAGTAGTCGGAATTTATTTTTGAGCGTCTGATCCTCAAATGATGACAAGGTCAACCCTATGACCAAAACTCAAATATTTTCAACTAAACACTTCAAATCCACGATATAACCCCGAATATAATTCTGCCAACTCTCCTAGATCAATTTCAACATTCCAGAACTGATAAAATCGGTGAAATTTTATTTCAAGACTCAAAACTCCGAATGACCTCAAATACAACTTTTGATTCATTCTAAACCTTTAAAACTCAAAGTTTATCAGAAATCTCAACTTTTCAATAAAGCCATAGAACCGACATCAAATATCAATCAAATACCCCTCTATTGGTTGTTGCATCTTGTGTAGGAACATCAGAGACCTGCAAAAACCTACCACCATTCCCTCATCATCTTCTTTTTCCCAAGAGCTTGCAGAACTGCAGCATAAATCAGCATGCCTCTCTATTGCAGGATACTATAACTTGCACAAGCATGATATACTAGACAGTTGTAACACTTTTAAGCACTCTTGGAGTAACTTTATTGTTTATTTGTTTCTTGTTAAGTGGTTATGTGCAAGCACACTAAAGAAAGGCAATAGTTGAAGCCTCTTTTAGACTTCCTACAATGCAAACAAGTATCAAAGAAACCATCTAGAGCTCTATTACATTTCCTGCTGGCTACTTCAATCACTGCAACACTGGAGTGCACCAACCTGGAAGCTCTCAAGATTATGCACACTGCTGAGCCTCTTGTGCAGGGATTACAAAGTGCATGGTTGTACTTGGATGGGCAGCCAACAATTCATCCATTTCAGCTACCATGTTACAACACCTGAAGCAGCCCTCCTACATCCAAGCTACTTGGAGCTATTTACTTGTTTATTTGTTTGTGTGCAGGCATATAAACACCCTCCAAGGTGCAAAGCACCATCAGTTGAACCTTCAAGCAGCAGTTCAAGCCACAGCTGAATCACATACAAGCTGCAACTTACAACAATTCAACCCAATATCATCCTCAACAACAACTCCAGCTGCGGCCTACTACAACTTTATATTTTCCCCTTTTTCATCCTCCTTAGCTCTTATAATCATGATCTTGATGTTGATACATCCTTCCATTTGGTCTTACTTGGTACGACAAGACTAAAAAGGGTAAAGATAAAGAGAATTTTCTCATCCCATGCGACATAGAAGTTTCATATACTTGTTCTTCTTTAATTTAGCTATGTATGATACGTAGCGTAGTTGAATAGGACTAGTGTAGGTTACTTTCTTTTTTCTCATGGAAGGGGAGAGTCTCCCTCATTTATGCTTTCTTAGTCAACTTGTACCGGGAGGAGTCCTCTCATAGGTTTATTGCTTTCTAGTTTCTAGATAGTCCTTTTTGTATTTGGGGATGAGCAGCTGACCTTAGTAGGTTAGCCGACTTATGAACCAAACTAGGAGCGGAGGTAAGGTTTATGTCCCCCTTCTTGTAATTTTCTATTTGTTATTTATGATAAGGCTTGGGGGTGATGCTCAACCCCTGACTGTGCACGAGAGGTGGGAGCCTCGTGTAGGGTCTGTTTCCTTAAACAAAATATCAATCAAATATGACTCAAGAAAACTACAAAGAGGGGTAAAATAGTCTTTTTACCAAAAATTCTAAAAATGACCTTCAGAGTCATTACATAAAGAATGACTATTTTCATCTTTGATTGAGAAAGAGTTTGAGCATGAGTTGCTTTTGAGAAGTCCCTTAATTATTATTTTGAGCATGAGTTTGAGAAATTCCTTAATTATTATCTTGAGAATGAGTATTTTAAGTATAAATGAGTTGAGCATTACTACATTAAAACATCTATTTTGATATTGAGTTGAGAAGTTAAATTATTTTTTATTTTAAATGCATTTACTGAGTTGAGATTATGCCTATTTTAAAAAGAAGAGATGAATTGTATTTTGGCTAAGTCCAAAAAAGACTAAATGATATATTTTGTGTATTTTCTCACTTGACTTATATGAGCATAATATAATATTTTGGAAGTAATATTGAGCACAAATATGGAGTGAGCCCATAAACTACTTAATCAGCGTAGGATAAAGGCTATGTCTTTCTAAGTCACAAAATGATGAACTTTGAATAATTTTGGATCCATTGAGTTTGTGTCCCTTACCTTGGCAAAGTAATGGGTGGTTGTGGCAACGACAGTAGCTCGTTGTATCATCACTAGCTCATAAGTGATGGTTATCGGTTAGAGAAACTCCCTAAGAAGTAAGGCATTATATTTTTATATACTGAGTTGCATTTACTTATGTTTTATAAAGAATTCTTTTACACATATTGTATGTTTTATGGAGTTGAGTTATTTTCAGAGTTGAGTACTACGAGTTGAGTTGAGTATCTTTGAGTAAGTTTCCTTTCAGCTATTTTACATACCGTACATTTCATGTACTGATGTCATTTGACCTGCATCGTTTTATGATGCAAATACAGGTATTAGAGATCCTCGACAAAAGTACCGTTGAAGATCTATTTCCTTCCTGATAATGGTGAGACCTCCTTGCTTTCAGAGGAATCATAATTATTCCATTAATTGCTCATGAGTTGTTTCTTTTGAGGTAGTCATGGACTTGTCTCGATACTTTCTTGATAGTTGATAGAGGCTTCATAGACATAGACTGAGTAGATTAGAGTTGATGTCTCTTTTGAGTCTGTTTTTGCAAATACTATGATTTATGAGATTGTTGAAATATTGAGTGTTAGCCCACTTGTGTGTATTATTTTGTATATCTAAATCTTTTGCTGAATGATTGAATGAGTGATTAGACCAAGTGGTTCACTTGGGGGCCAGCAATGGTCTTCGAATACCGTCCAAGCCTAGGGTACCCTCTCAGGGTGTGACAAGATAGGAATGACAAGTCCTCCAAAGGACAATATCCAGGACTTTGAAGATGATGACACAGAGTTGCCAAGCAATGATTCTAGCATTGTAGAACCATTCGAAGAACTAGATGAGCATGATGAGACTAGCGCACTAGTCGTCAAGACTAATCCTACAGAACCTAGTTCATCTTCAATCGTAGGTGAAAGTAGTCGAACTAACAATTAGAAGCATTAAAGCCCTCATCTTATACAAAACCTGCTCACTCTCTTGATTTAGGAATCAAAACTAGATCCAAACTCAAAAACCTATGTGCCTTCTCTGCATATCTTTCTTAGATAGAACATAAAAATATCAAAAAGGCAATACTAGATGCATATCGGATCATTGCCATACAAGAGGAGCTAAACCAATTTGTGCGAAGCAAAGAATGGAACCTGGTTCCCAATCCTCAAGCTTGATGATCAGGGAGTAATCACAAGAAACAAAGCCAGATTAGTTGTTCAAGGCTACAACCAGAAGGGCGGCATAGACTATAATGAAATATTTGCAGTAGTGGACCGAATGTAAGCTATAAGAATGTTGATCACCTATGCAACACACATGGGGTTCAAGCTCTATTAGATAGATGTCAAGAGTGCCTTTTTGAATGTCTATCTAAAAGAGGATGTATATGTTCGACAACCACCTAGGTTCGAAAGCCATGAACATCCCAACCGAGTGTAATAATTGGATAAAGTTCTATATGGTCCTAAGCAGGCACCACGAGCATGGTATGACAAGTTGTCTACATTTCTTATCACACATGGGTACTCAAGAGAAAAGATCGACAATATATTTTTTCTCAAAAAGAGGAAAACTCATGTGCTAATAGTGCAAGTATATGTTTATAACATAATATTTAGGGGGAGGAGGAGTTGATCAACACAGAGAATCCAATTTCTTTCTAAGCCTTCAAATTCAACAGTCATCAATAGGCACATCGATTCATCAACAAAAATACATAAAAGAACTCCGTAGGAAATTCGATATGAAGGAAGCCAAAGTGAATGATACTCCAATATCCACAACTACAAAGCTCGACTAGGATGAAGCAGGTTCTACAGTTGGTGACACAAAGTACAGAATAATAATTGGATCATTACTGTATCTCACAACCAGCAGACCTAACATCATGTTCAATGTGGGATTATATGCACAATTTTAATCATGCCCAAAGGAGTCACATATGAAGTTTATTAAGTGAATTCTTAGATATTTCAAAAGTACCCTGAACATGGTCCTTTGGTACCCAATAATTGACTCTTTCGATCTAATTGGTTTCGCTGATGCTGACTATGCAGGATATCTTATAGACAGGAAGATCACATCAGATATGGCTCACTTCTTTAGACCATGCCTAGTGTCATAGGCTATAAGAAACCAAAATTTTGTTACCTTGTCCACTGCTGAAGTAGAGTACGTTGTTGCAGATTTGTGTTGTGCCCAACTCCTATGGATTAAACAACAACTTCTAGATTATGGCATCAAGGTTGGATCTATACCTATCCTCTGTGACAACACCAGCGTTGTCAATATGGCCAAGAACTTGGTTTAGCATAAAACAAGCTAAGCACATTGATGTACGTCATCATTTTTTTCTAGATAATGTTGAAAAATGGCACATCATCATGACCTTTCAAAAAATATAAGACCAGGTTGCTAAAATCTTCATCAAGGCACTAGAGAGAGATCAATTCGAGAAGAACCATCTGACACTAGGTTTGATTTACTAATGGTCACCCTTCACCCTTCCCTTTTTTCATAAAATATTAATGAGTGAGATATCCTCTTCGTTGACACAAACTCACACTATGCTTTTTTTTACTGTAAAAAGTACACACTCGGGATTGAATGTCATAAAAAATATTGGGATCTGATGATATTCCCCTTAGTTTCTACTAACATAGGCCATTACAAGGACAAAAACATGTCAGAACCGATTGTCATGAAAAATTTAGGTTTGCACTCATACTCACAATATACATTTATGAGAATGCACTATTTTGCAACCCCACATTATAGAACATGTTGTAAAAAAAGAAACCTGGTTCCCCTCATGTACCTACATTTTTGAAATAAGCATTTTTTCAGCAGAAAGATGATTCTCTGTCTCACTTAATAACCTCCCTTTTTTGTCTATCTTGGAACTTAAATCGTCACTTCTCCATCATGTCAATTGTCAGACACCAATCATTACCCTCAATCCTATTAACTTAACCCTCTCTCATCATTATTATACCTAAACACACACAAACATTCACATCTCTCTTGATCCTTCACCCTCCCCTCCTTTCTTTTTCTCATCAAATAAAAACTAAATTATGAATCCATTGGTAGCCTACTCTGATGATGATGATACGACTTTATCTCAGGGGGAACTTTCATCGTCTCTCTTACCTAGGGTTTCGTCCCTACTTCCATCGCCCATTACTTTTTCTGCAGAAGCAACTCAAGGGGAATCTCTACTCTCTTCACCTAAATCCCTGTCGCCTATTGCTTCTCCGCTGGTAGTGACTCAGGAGAAATCTCCACTCTCTTCACCCAAAGCCCCATTGCCTGAAAAAAAACCTCCCCTATTCTTCATTTGCAAACTCATCTTTAGGGAAATCACTGCCATCAACATCACTTAGGGTTTTATCCCAAAAGATTTTATCACCTGAAATTCCACTTGCGGGTTCCTCTCAAGGGGTAAAACATTTGGTCATTATTCCCTATTCACCCCACGGTAGTCCATCACCAAACACTACATTTCCTGTGTCTTCTTCCCTGCTGCCACCTTTTGTTCTACTCAACCTTTCATCCCTTCGCCTTCACCTTCATCACCTACTCACTCTCCTATCTAAGTCTTTCTTTCTGTTACCAAATCTTACCTATCTCCTCCCATCTCATCTTAAAACCATATTGCTTCCTCGATACCTTTTTTTCAGCGCTGTTCTTATTCTAATTCCTTTATCCTCCCCACCCTCTCCATCTTAAAACCTACATTTCACCCCATGCTCTAGTGATGATTTCACCTTCAACCAACTTCACACGAATCCCACTAAATTCCCTAGAAAACACATTATTGTCAAGTGAGTTGGACCCTGTACTCCATTTACTCACAGCAAAAGGGTTGCAAAAGAAAAAATCAGTAGAGTACAGTAAGAAAAGGGATCGTACAAAGGGTAAGTCTCCTCTCTATTAATTGGCTAGTTCTAATGATTTGCCATTTGGAAAGAGTGTCAGATCCTAAATCGGTCCACATCAGTTGGCTTTTGGAAATCCTCCTACCCTAATCTTTGCTGCATTTAAGGTACCATTAGGGAAAGGTGGAGAGATCACAAAGAAAGACATGATTGATCATAATACCTTGGCTGAGTATAACTGTCTCCCTATTGTTAATCTTCCTCGTTCTCCTACTCCTAGGGTCGTTGGTCCAGTGGCTCAGCTTGTGGTTGACCTCAATCGAGCGAGGGGATAAAATATTGTAATAAGGGATGATAATGATTCATTAAGGAAAGAACTTGAGGCTTCACGAGGTGAGGTGGCTGCTGTAAAGGAGAAGATGATTCAGCAGCAGCTGGACAACAACACTCATATAGATAGGTTGCTCCAGCTTATTGCTCCAGTTCCCTCAACCTCTACTCCCCCTCCAAAGTTTGAATCCCTCTTCTTAATCAGTTCCTAGTTCCTCTCTTAGTTTGATGTTGTTCCTAGTGTACAGGCTGTTGGATAGATGCTTCTTATTTTTGGACAGATTGTGTAGTTACCTCATTGAGGCTTAATGATTATTTTCTTTTTTTTCCTTACAATACTTTTGGCTATGCTAATATCTCTATTTGGAATGCTGTGGATGGCTAATATCATAAGATTTTGTGTATTTTCTAGTCATTCTTACTTGGTTTATGTGGTCTCTAAATGACCTTGAGCTTGTGTGTAATGTTGTCTCACTTATTTTCTTCTTATGATGTCAAAAGGGGAAAGATTTGGGGGATTGGTTTGGTTATATGTACAGGTACACCACAATAGAGCAATTCATTAGTCATCATCAAAAAGGGGGGAATTGATGATATGATAATGTTCTGGGTTTTGATAATAACAAAGTGAAGCAGGTTCACATCGTTGCATGACGTAGAAACTAAAGACGTGGAAATAGCATAAATCAGAAATAAAGTGGAAAATAAGGAAAATGAGTACAACAAGGCTCCTATAAGGAAAAGAATTAGATGGGCAAATTATTTCTCTTGTAGAACTCAACTAGGTCGTGTTTTTCAAAGACTATAAAATCAAAAGGGCTTCGATGAATACAGTGGCTTTTGCACATCCGATATTGAGACCTTTTTCGAGTAGGATCATTCAAGAGCGAAATAACTAGAGTTAGGTTTTCTTTCTAAAAAGTTTGTGTGTTTGAATTTCTACTTAGGGTTGTTATTGAGTGATAATACTCTAAGATACTAGAGTTGAGATACTAGAGTTAGTCCCTTTGATTATTAAGTTGTAATCTAAAATTGCTCTTTGACGTTAGTAAAGTTGGTTGAAAATCCTACGAGCTGTAGGTTGTGATTATTCTTCTCTTGAGCAAGGAGGCTTTCCATAATAACTTTGTGTCTTGTGTTTTTAGTTTTGTTATATTGTTACTCATGCAAGAACCTGGTTCTTGAAATAGTAAGGTGGTCTAGGTTTCTCAGTTTCATACAAAATGAACTCAGAACTATGAAACCACAACTGAAGATCTCTTTTCCAAAAATTGAAGCATGCTCCTCCCATAAGTTTCATCAGGTGAGTTTGACAACTCAAATTAGTTCCCCTTTCTTAGATATAACCTTCAATGGATTGAATCCGACAAATGAAATTGATATCACCATTAAGTTTTAGATCCTTTAAAGATTAACTAATTTTGTGGATCTGATTACTGTTTGGCTAAAGGCTGAGGAATACGAGCCCTACCACGGATCGTACTGCCTTACATGGGCTGTGGTGGCTGGCGTAGTGTTGATGAGGAGAAACTGTTGCTGAATTTTTTATAGAGTAAACCTTCACGGAACCTACCACAGACCGTAATGCCTTACACGGGCCATGATGGCTACCGTGATGCTGAGGCTATGAAGAGGCAAATGCTAAAAATTATGCAAGTGTAACTTCATAGAACCTTTTATGGGCCGTGTATACCACCACGGACAATAGTGGTTGATCATAAAGGCTGATGAAAGAAAGGTGGAAATTGTCAAAGGATACCATCATGGAATTCAATACAGAATGTAGTAATCACCACGAGGCGTGATGGGTGGTCATGAAAAGATGAAGGATACACAGAAGGGAACAAGTCAAATACCACGGAAGAGGACCACGAACTGTGAATTTCAGTACGATCCGTGGTGAGTGATCGAGAAGGGTGCCGACTTCAGTTTTCCTAGTTGGTTTAGGACTAGTTTTAGACTTCTATAAATACCTTATTTTGTTCTAGGTTTAAAGGGCCCTTATCTCATATTTTCCCTACTATTTTAAGGGTATTATACACGACCTAAACTATATTTTTGAGTCCTATTTCATTGACAACACACACTGGGCAGTAGCTAAAGGAACAATGTGACAACTTGTGTTTCTTGGCTATCTTTGGAGACTTGAATCAAGGTTTGCTTTGTTTGATTCTTGTGTTGATTTTCTATATCTTTGTAAGTATTGTTTCATGAGTTATACGCAAATTCTTGTTGCTTTACTTATAATTATGCATAGTTAAACCCACAACTAGGGTTGTGGGAACCATGACGACATAACTAGAATAGGCAAACGTAGGATTGATATTTGTGAACTGTTTTTGCATATATTGTGATTTCTTCATTCAAAAGTCTTTCTTAGTGAGTGCACGCATTAAGAACTTTCATGTATTCTTTTCTTTTTCGGGAGGGAGGTAGTGATTAGGAAAAGACTTCACAACAGAAATTCGGAGAGTCTGGCTTCAAAAGAAGGAATAAACTTCGTCTAAGTTACTTGAGACCGGGAGGAGATAGTACTCTGGGATCTAGGGTGAGGGTTAGTAAAGTATAAATTCTAAGACCGGGAGGATATGAATAACATACGTCTAAGAAGGACCAGGAGGTGAATTAGATATTATCTAACTCGCTAGATTTTGCATGAAATACAATGAACGATATCATGAATACGATTAGCCTATTAACTTACAAGTCATGGAGAACATAATCCCAGTCTAGTCTTCATATTTTTACAACTTTAAATCTTATTTTGCATTATTACTTTTTCTAAACTTAAACCAAAACCCCCACTTTTACTTTATGCAAGTTTATTTTTGGGAAATAGCAACTATGAGTGAATAGTAATAGCTAATAGAACTTATTTTAACTATTCTCTGTGGGTTCGACCCCGACTCTTAGTTGGATAAAATATACTGCTAACGATCATCTATATCTCTTTCAAAAGGTGTAATTGAGCGTTATTAAAATGGCACCATTGTTGGGGAATACAGTTTTGAAATAGTCTATTAATGAGCACTTTAGGTTGTAGTTCTATTTCCTAGTTTTACTATTTGTATTTGTTTTTTTTGTTTTTGGTTATGACAGGGCTCAGTTTAGTGCAAAAACCAGGAGGAAACTTGATGAAGTCTGAGTAATCAAGTACATTATGTCATGCCGCGATATTAAATCAGGCGCTTCATGAGAGGAAACCCATGTGGATACTTGATAAAGTCTGAGTAGTCAGGTAATCTATGGCTGACGCCTAGGGCATCGCAGGTATGATCACTCTCTTTGTACTTATTATTGAGTCTGTTGATGTGCAATTGAGGACAATGCACACTCTTTTGACAGGGGGTGGGGCATTTCTGACGCTTGGAGGTTTTGTTGCCATGTTTCTTTTCTCTCAAGCGTATATCTAGTAGAACTGGCATGTTTAGGATTTTTGTTGTGTAAATACAAGAGTCTGTAGATGGATAAAATAGCCTATGAAAGAAAAGAGTTCCCAACTGAATTTTTTGTGGAAACACTATGTGATTGATCTGGTTTTTGAAAATTGAATTTTAGGATCTGTGTAGGACATAGTATATATTGACTTGTCGATCAAACGCTATCTAGGACACGACTGGTTTGTTTAGTGCTTAAGAGTATAACATATGTGCCATGTGCGTTTGAGCTTAACTACTTAGTTCGAACAATGCACCTGTAAGCTAGAACTTGCCTGGTTTTTCCTACTAAAATGATTGAATAACCTTATTAGGACATGATCATAGGTCATTGTTGATAATGAGTCACTTAGCCTAAATTTAACCAACCAAATGAAATTGTACCCTTTGAACCAAAAGTTTGAGCTTTAAATAGATCTTTTCTTTGATTAACCAAATTTCATCTTTCCTAGCTGTTTATGAATCCAAATTTTGGCCCTGTCCCTCCAAGGATAATGTGTACCTCAACTCAAACCAAAATTCTAAGTTAAGGGTGGCTACTATAAGGAGAATCAGTTCTGGAGAACCTTTATTTTGGCCCTAGTCCCTCCTAGGTAATTATGTACTTCAACTCAAAAGTCTAAGTTGAGGGTAGCTACCATAAGGAAAGCAGAGAAGTAGGGTATGAAAAGAATGGTGGGGACAAAAGAAAAGAAAAGCATAGGTTGTGGCCGCAAGTGGAAAAAAAAGATAAGTACAAAAGTGAGTCAAAAAGAGAATTAATTGGAACAAAAGCGAAAACCACACCCGAGAAGGAAGAACGAGAAAATAAGGGAAGAACAAAAGTTTGGAGAGTTGAAAACAAGAAGCCAAGCCAAAGTAGCATTTGAAGGGGCAAAGTAGTCACTTTGATCCTAAATGTATCCTACCCAAGCCCGAGCCTACGTTACAAGCCTAAAAAGTCATATTGTGATCCTAAAAAGGTTAATCAAGAGTTAAAGTATTGAAAACAAGGGCAAGCCTATGGTCTTTACTTTTGCATTGTTTGAATTTCTTTTGAGAGTGCGATAGTTTTGTTCTAGTTTTTTTTATTCTTTATACACTGTGAGAGAGACTTCTTTGTGGTGAGGGCACTATGATTATATTGTTAGGGTGCTTTATTGCTTGGTACACTGTCAGTTGCATTTGTTTGGTTGACTGTGAGTAGTGCTATGTCGTAAATAGATCCTTGTGAGATAGTTGGACTGCCTGTGTATTGCACAATTGGAAATGAGTCATGGTTAATAAGATAGGCTTCTATATATTTATACTACAGTATTTTGTATTTGCGTGTCGTGTTGTTTTATTTTGTGTCATTGCTTGAGGACAAGCCATGATTCTAAGTTGAGGGTGTTGATGTGTTGTGTATTTATGACATTTTCAATGCTCAAAACAGTGAATTAGTGCGTGTTGCAAGCATATTTTTGTAGATATGATGTGTGTTTTGTTTATGTTGCAGGAAAACTAGGTCGCGCACAAGTTTTTGAAAATTCTGTGGATTTGAGTATTGTTTGGCTAAAGACTGCAGAATACGAGCCCCACCACGGACTGTAGTGCCTTACACAGGCCATGGTGGCTGGCGTAGTGCTGATGAGGAGAAACTGTTGCTGATTTTTTGATAAAGTAAACCTTCACGAAACCCACCACAGATCGTAATGCCTTACACGGACCATAGTGGTTGTCGTGATGCTGAGGCTGTGAAGAGGCAAATACTGAAAATTATGCAAGTGTAACTCTACGGAACCCTTTACAGTCCATGGAGACCACCACAAACCGTAGTGGTTGATCGTAGAGGCTGATGAAAGAAAGGTGAAAATTGTCAAAGGATACCATCACGGAAATCAATACAGAATGTAGTAAGCACCACGAGGCGTGATGGGTGATCGTAAAGAGATGAAGGCTACACAGCAGGGGACAAGTCAAATACCATGGACCATGAAGTTTAGTACGGTCTGTGGTGAGTGATCGAGAAGGGTGCCAACTTCAGTTTTCCTAGTTGGTTTAGGACTAGTTTTAGACTTCTATAAATATCTTATTTTGTTCTAGTTTTAGAGGGCCCTTCTCCCACGTTTTCCCTACTGTTTTAAGGGTATTATACACGACCTAAACTATATTTTTGAGTCCTATTTCATTGACAACACACACTAGGCAGTAGCTAAAGGAACAATGTGACAACTTGTGTTTCTTGGCTATCTTTGGAGACTTGAATCAAGGTTTGCTTTGTTTGATTCTTGTGTTGATTTTCTATATCTTTGTAAGTATTGTTTCATGAGTTATACACAAATTCTTGTTGCTTTACTTATAATTATGCATAGTTAAACCCACAACTAGGGTTGTGGGAACCATGATGATTTAACTAGAATAGGCAAATGTAGGATTGATATTTGTGAACTGTTTTTGCATGTATTGTGATTTCTTCATTCAAAAGTCTTTCTTAGTGAGTGCACGCATTAAGAATTTTCATGTATTCTTTTATTTTTCGGGAGGGAGGTAGTGATTAGGAAAAGACTTCACAACAGAAATTCGGAGAGTCTGGCTTCAAAAGAAGGAATAAACTTCGTCAAAGTTACTTGAGACCGGGAGGAGATAGTACTCTGGGATCTAGGGTGAGGGTTAGTAAAGTATCAATTCTAAGACCGGGAGGAGATGAATGACATACGTCTAAGAAGGACCGGGAGGTGAATTAGATATTAACTAATTCACTAGATTTTGCATGAAATACAATGAACGATATTATGAATACGATTAGCCTATTAACTTACAAGGCATGGGGAACACAATCCTAGTCTAGTCTTCATATTTTTACAACTTTAAATCTTATTTACTTGTCTTTGCTGTCGAGCCCCAGGAGAGTACCCTAGACGTGACCGGCACTCAAAAGCCATTTCTGACCTTCAAGTGAACCACCTGATTCAGTCACACTATCATTCAATCACACTCACTCAAAGGAGGGTTCAATCATAATATACTACTCACAATATGGGGGCCGAAGGCCAATCACTATCAACTCATCAAAGCAAGTATAATAAGACTTCTCAAAAGTAGCAGTCCAACCTTCCCACACTCTAGTCTATGAAGCCTCTATCAACAATCTAGAAGGTGCCAATGACAAGCCCATGGCTACCAACAATCAAAATAAAAGAGATAAAACAAAACTATACAGGAAACTCAACATCCTCCGGAACTAGGAGGACTCACCAACTAGCTGAGAGTGTGTGGATCTTCAACGGTACGCCGGTTGATGATCTCTAGTACCTGTTTCTGCATCATGAAATGATGCAGGCCAAATGGCGTCAGTACATGGAATGTACGAGTATGTAAAATGGCCGAATGAAACAAACGTCAAGGAAGGATCAAATCAACTCGGGATCTCAATTCAAGAGAAATAACAACTCAATCAAGTGTCCTAAGTCTAAACAAGAACATGATTTAGACAGGACCAATCACATACAATTCAACTCAATCTGTCTCAGAGTACTATCAAGACCTATATGGGAGTTTCTCTTATCCGACAACCATCACTTATGAGCTAGTGAAAGTACAACAAACCGACGTTGTTGCCGCGTCCGTTCATACTTTGCCAGGGCATGAACGAATCAACCAATCATGGATCTAATCCAACCAAGTCCTATAATGTCAGAATAATAGATTTGGGGAAGCATCCGACTTTAACGGTTCAATCCCCTTCTACGTTTGGCGACGTAGTTATTGGGTTCGAGTATGGACTATACTCTCACCCAATTCGGTGCTCGATACTCCTCCCAATACTCAATGCTCATAAAACTCCATCCAATCAACTCAATCAAATCATATCGACAAGTCTCATTTACAACCTTGTCAACTCATCAACTTTATCACAATCAAACCTCTCATAATCATATCTTTCAAGAGAAATTTAAATGCACATTTATAGCAACATATAGACATAACCAATCATTTCCTCCATCCATTTAATTAATCTTTGAGACTCATCACAACTTCAAGGCTTTAAATCGACACTTCAAAATAAGCAACATTTTAAAGAAAAATAACATCCTTTATCATAGTCTACATAGTTAAGAAGATCAATAAAGCATATTTAACAACTCATCTTCATTAACTCATACTCACATAAAGGCTCTTTTTAGAAGTTTCTTGACTCAACCTCATCAACATAGCAAGAATCAATTTAATAGATGACAAGACTCATTTGAACATAGCCCTAGCAAGAAACTCCATTCCTATGGACATTTATTCTCAAAGAAGGTATAGGGCACATGGGTGGATTCAACCCATATTTTAGATAGCCTTACATACCTTAGAATAGATTCTTGAAGAAACCTTGTAGTTGGGTCTTCCATGGCAACTTGAATCTTGAAGCTCTTGGAACAACTATTTGCTAGAAATAGAGAAGAAGAAGAGAGAGAGAGAGAGACTTCTAGGGCTTTTAGAGAGAGAGAGAGAGGGCTGAAAATATGTTCCCAAAATGTTCAAGGATGATACATATATAATTTGGGACGAATTCCTAAATTGCCCCTTCTCAAAAGTTCTGAAAAATAGGTTAAAACGCTCCTGGCGCGATAGTGGCGCGTTGCGCCATTGCAGCGCCAGGCCGATTACGCCTAAAACCTGCACATCTGTTAGTGGCGCGCCGCGCCAAGGACCAAACTACTGAGGCATGTTCTTGGCGCGATAGTGGCGCGTTGAGCCCTTACAGCGCCAAGGCCATATTTTCTAGGTTCTGGAACTTTGGCCTGAAAACCCTGCACACCTCGTAGTGACGCGCCGCGCCAGGTACCAAACTACTGAGGCATGTTCCTGGCGCGATAGTGGCGCATCGCGCCACTGCGGCGCCAAGCCTAGATCCCCAGCAGTTGCAGCCCAGGCCTAAAATTTCTGTCGTGCTAGTTCGTCTTAGGATCGTCATATCTTTTGACTCCAAACTCCAAAAATGTACATTCTTGGTGGCGTTGGAAAGAAGACTCGACGACCTTTAATTTAATAGGTCGTGGGCCACCCAGATTGTCGTCTTTCAAAAGATAGGATCGTTAGAAGTCGACCCCTTATATGAACTCATCCTAAAACTTAGCCACAACGAATCTTTTGGACTTAGCTTGGTCCTAGGGGTCCTCTGTGACCCCACATCACCTCCAACACTCTTCAATTTCTCTGGGACTCATCTTAACTCATGCATATACTTCACAATACTCGAGTTCGACCCTACCCAATACAAGAAAGGTCTGAATCTTAGGGAAAAATTTTGAGGGGTGTTACATTTGCATTATTACTTGTTCTAAACTAAAACCAAAACCCCCACTTTTACTTTATGCAAGTTTATTTTTGGGAAGTAGCAACTACGACTGAATAGTGATAGCTAATAGAACTTGTTTCAACTTATTCCCTGTGGGTTCGACCCCGACTCTTAGTTGGATAAATATACTGCTAACGATCGTCTATATCTCTTTCGAGAGGTGTATTTGAGTGTTATCAAATCTCTTGATGATACTTACTTCCAACGCCACACACCATGGCACTTCCCACTTCCCCTCAAGAATATGCACCATCGCTAAAGAATCAGTTTCTACAATAATATTAGCAATATCATGCTTAATGCAGTACGTAAGACTCTCCCTTATAACTCTAGCTTCAGCTACCATATTGGTAGAATCATGGATTCTGATCCCTTTAGCAATCATTAAATTATCCCCATGATTCCTAATACAAAATGCTACTAAACATGGTCCATGATTTCCTTTAGATGCACCGTCCGTATTCACTTGAGCATATTAGTAGGAGACGGGTTCCATCTAACAATTTTAAAAGAAAAGTTAGGTCTGTACTGTTCCAATTCTGATAGACTCATCTATCCCATTTTCAATAGGAAAAATTTTTATTCCAAAAATACGTGAATAATTCATCTTCGATCTCCATCTCAATTAACTTATCAAAAACACTTATTTTCTATCTTGCTTGATCATATTGAAACTCCACCATTTTTAATAATAGATTCTTATTAATTTGTCTTTCACAAAACCTACAGAGAATTGATGTTCATCCATTGTCGAAGCTTGAAACTTCAAAGTTTAAAAATTATTTTTTTGCAAATATGCTTCTTTTCGAGTGAGTATTATTGCAAAAGATTGGTTGCTTATTGAGAATCCAAAATCTAACATTGTGGGTGATTTCGTGTAGTTTTTGAAGTAATTTTGGATGAATCTGGTGCTTGGAATCAAGGAAAAAGACGAAGTCAGTTTTTTGTATAATAGTATAAAATTATATATTATTGTATATGAGTGTATAAATACCTCTTATAATTTTGTATAATCTTTTATATTGAGTGTATAATATTGTATATTAAATTTTTTTACATATTTTTGTAATATTATATATAGAAGTTTTGTATATTATTGAATATAGGATGTATACTGTTGTATTCCGCATTGAGTTTATGGCTAAACATTTAAAGTGTAAGTTTTGAATTATATTTTTGCAATGCACGTAGGTAATTATATTTTTTTTTTCGAAATTTCCCTTTCTGCTATTTATGTGTTAATTTACATTTTTACCCCTGGCATATATACGTGTTACTTTTGTTTTTACTTCTTTTTTCCTCCTAACTAGACTTTAATATAACTAAAATAGAGAAATCATATATATATATAGATTATGAAGCAGAAGCATCATCATTTACGGGAAATACACGTTCCCCTAAGGCCTGAGATTTCACTTTGTATAGAGAAAGAGAAAAATGAGCTAAGAAATATATCTTTATCTATTTCAACTTTACCATACATAAATTAAAGTAAACAAAGCATATATATCATCAAAAGAACATTATTCATATAGCGTTACAAATTAAACCACACTCACATCCCATGAGAATGACAATGACAATGACACTTTCTTCTATCATCTCATTTTTTCTGCTCTTTCGAACTCTCACGAATCATTATGAATTTTTTATTTTTACAAACATCATTATCAAATTTTGTATTTTACTAAAAGATGTACATAAGCTAGTGTCACTTTCGTTGTTCGTCTGGAAACAAACTTGCTGTCAATTTCTCGACATAATATTGTTTTCGGCTGCCCATTATTTCATCATTCCTTCTTTCGTATCCCTTTTGAATTCTTCTCCACTAGCTGTATATTTGCATGCATATCAGAGCCGCAGGCAGGAGAAGATCTAGAGGTAATCGAGAACCCCCTTACAAATATTTACATTGTATATTTAAATTATTTTTAAGAATTTTTTTGTCTATATATAATTTTGAACCTCTTGAATATAAAATTGTAGGCTGGCTTAATAATTGAGGGGTTCAAAACTAATCTTGAGGTTTCATATTCAAATTTTCACTACATTTTTTCTAAACTCTCTTAATGGAAATCCTATATCCACAACATCTACTATATACATAAAAAAAAAATTAATCATGTATAAACAACATAACTAAAGGGATTTGAATAGCCCCATGCTAGCTCCGCCCCGATGCAGAAATATTCATCCATGTATATATTGTATTTATTTTTATACTTCATAATAATTAATCAAGATTTTTTTTAAAAAAAAAAAGGGGGGGGGGCGGGGGGTGCTGGTACAGAAATCAAATTTTAATTAGGTGCTTATAAAATAAAAACGGCATATGTTGACAAATTCATTTGATTGTTTAATTCTGATTGGCCAAGAGTTGATTGTCCAATAAAATTTTAGAAAATCAAAAGTTGATATATTCTCTATCTACCAAAAAAAAGTAGAAGAATTGAGTAGTTAGCACCTCCATATTTGACCTCATTCGAACTAAGCTATACTATATAATAAAAAATAATTTTAATACTTCTTTCGAAACGTATGTTTTTTTTATTTCGTTATATGTTCCTAACCCATTCTTTAAATATTAATGAAAAGATAAATAAAGTTAAGAAGTTGGACAAAAGTCTCCAGAATTATTTTGCTGAACTCTTTAGCGGTTGCACGTCTGTCGCTTTCGGTCACAATTTGTTTTTCATGAAATTATAAGAATAACAAAAGAAAGCAAGAAAACCGTTTCGGATGATTTTTCATGGCTTTTTAAAAATACCAACAACTTTTTTCTGGTCCATAATAACAAATATAAGAATTTGGGTGTCAATTTGCATGTTGCTAACTTGCTATACGGTAAAACGGGTAGTTCTTGGTGAAATAAGCTCTCGTCATGCGCGTGATTTGGATAAGGATGGAAGATTATATTAATTGATTATGTATTATTTTACCTTGAATTTCAGTAAAAAGTTATTTTCGTGATTTAAATTTGTAACCTTATGATTACATGATAACATTTCTTAACGTTAATTAAAGACGGGGTTGGAGCTAGGCATCAAGATATGGTTTCAATCGAATCAGTAGTACTTTGGTTCAAACTCTCCACTATTTTTTTTAAGAAATTCATTCAATATATATAAATTATTGATTTAGAACTCAATAACTGGAAAAAAAAATTAGAATTCTGAATATATAAGCTTCAAATTGTAATAATTAGATTACTATGCTAATATATTTAAAATTCAACTGTTAACTTATGACCATTAATCCATTTTGCTATCTTTTTTCTCATGGATATATGTTTCTTGATTTGCTGTGAATATAGAGGAAAATAGATTAAAGGTTTGGACATGGGACCCAACCACCGAAATTTAAGGGGTAAGATTTAATATTAGACATTTATAGTCTGAGCAAAAGTCGTGCTAGCAATTGCTTTATTGAAATTCTTATTAGGTTAGATGCTGTTTAATCAATAAACAATGAGTAACTCAAATCCAAAATGTAACGTGTCGTGTTTATAAGAGGCTTAGTCCAAATTGACAAAGTGTAAACACCATTTAAAAAAAATATGACTACTTAATTATGTCCAAATGTTGACAGCATTTTGTTAAGTGTGCTTTTACATTTGAGTCTTTTTTTTTCTTCTGGCATGTCCTCTTCCACTGAACAAATAAAATACGAACAGGGTATGGAGTTATCTGGCCTGTTTTAATTAATAATTAACCTTTTGTCTAGTTTGTCCTTTTCCCTTTATTGAATTTTTTTTGTTCAAATGGTGAAAGAACAATTATCATATTCCATAACAATAGCATATAATTTGGCTTCTCATGAAAACGATAGATTGATATAGTACACATAAATAGAGACCAAAGAGGACCATATAGAGTCATACCAACAAAACACATTAATTCTACTCTTAATTTGTTTGTCTGATTTTATTTTGACCAAAAATTTTAAAATTAAGAAGATTTTTAAATTTTTAAATTTTAAATTAAACATATATAGAATATATTTAAATATCATTTAATCATATAATTTTGAAAAGCTAAAGTTAAAAAAAATACTTTAAAAAATATTTATTTTTAAAATAAACTAATTAAAAAAAAACAAGACAAACAATGCGAATACTTGTTACTAATTAAGGGAGAGCTGGCAATTGAAACAAAGTTATTAAAAGTTTAAATTTTTCTAGTGGTTAATATTAATCTTGGTTTGTTGAGAATGGAAGAATTGTTGATTTACACAAATTATATGACTTCAGTCTTTTCTTGAAAACTAAAAATAAATAAATAATAATAAAAAGAAAAGTATTTTAATTTTTTTGCACACATGACTTTTTTTCTTGTAAGTATTACTGCTGAGGTCAAAGTTATGGTCAGTTAATCAGTAAACCCCCAATTTATGGATGGGAATTGGGATCATATTCAAAATTATGTTTTCATTAGTGGATCAGAACGTTGGCTACAAGTTGGTGAGTCATCTTCACTTCCAAGTTACAACTAACCTAAGTCCTAATTCCCTGTTTATTTTTTTCCGTGCTCTCAATTTATGTGATATTTTTGTTTATCAATAGTAATTTAATTAATTTTTAAAGTTTAATTGAATAGGATCAACTCAATATTTTCAATTGAATTTAGATATTCAAAAATTGTTATAAGATGTAATTTTTTTCATGTCAATATGACTAAAAATATATATTTTAAATTAAAAAAAAAGACATAAGAATTCATCCCAAACTTGTCTGCACAACTTAGTTTAGGAATGTAATCTTACATATGTTTTTTTTACCCCACCCCACCCCCTTTTATTTAATTTGAGTTGAATTTAATTAAATTGTCGTTGAGGTTTAGAACCTTTTTGGCATTGCTGTAAAAAATTGCTTATTTTTTAAAAGTACTTTTTTGAAAATAGTTTTTTTTTAAAGTATTTTTTTAAAAAAAAAATTGTATTTGGCTAATTCATTTGGAAAATGTTTTTGATCAGCAAATTGTGATTGACTAACTTTTTAAAAAAAATAATTTTGGGAGTCAAATTATGAAAAATATTAATGCACTTTTAATATTAAAATTATTTTATAGAGATTTTTTAAAATATCTATTATCAAATTTTTAATTAATTTTTTATTTAAATTAAATTGTACATATTAAATTTTCAATGATAATTATACATATGTAAATAAAAAATAAATATTAATATAATATGAATATGATGATTTAAATATAATTAAAAATATAAAGAAAAATAAATTTAAAAATTATTCCACAAATAAAATTACTATGTACAAAAATTTACAACAATAAACAGGAAAATAATTTTCTGTTTCTGCATTTGCGATATTTAAGAAGCAAAATTTTTGAGCTTCTTCCCTATTGCAAAAACTATTCTACTTCCATTTAAAAGTAATTTTACTATTAACCAAACACCCTAATTTCCTCCAAAAGTTTTTTTTTCTCAAATTAAATATTTTTAGCCTCGCAATAACAATGTCAGACAAACTCTTACATGTGTTGTAACTTCTAAGGACCTCACAAGTCACAATATACAATGAGTACTACTTTCATATTTTAACTTTTTAACCTATGTGTCAAATATATATTTTTTCCTTTAAATTTTATATGGAATTAATTATTGCAAAATCACATACTCCCAAAAAACGAAAAAATCTGGAGGTTCTCTTCTCAAATAGGCAGAAAGCCGCAGCTGGTTTTGGCTGACCCAAACTTTGTACCCATGAATTAATGGGGCCCCTTCCACCCCAAGTGCCTCATGTAACTGCTCGCCCATTAGACATTTCCAAATTTACCCTTTCCCTTTCCCTTATATATCCGAACCTTCCTCCCCACTTTCTCCTCAAACCTCACTCTTTTCCTTCTTGTTCAAAAAACTAAAATTCCTCATTTCTCCTTACACAGCAATGGCTAAAGGAGGCAAGCTTACGAAACTGAAATCCGTACTGAAGAAAATGCAATCCTTCAAAATTGGCCGCGTAAATGGCAGTGCTGGCGTAGCAACACATCATCATTCTTCTTCCGAAGAAGACGATGCCTTTAACGATGAAAATCACTGCTCCGGCAAGAATTTGCACACAGTCTATGTCGGAAAATCTCGCCGCAGGTACCTGGTGAGCTCCGAAGTTATCGACCATCCGCTATTTCGCGAACTCGTGGAAAGGTCCGGAGAGTCTGAAGAATATATTACAGTTGGATGTGAAGTTGTTCTATTTGAACATTTGCTATGGATGCTTGAAAATGCAGATCCTCAGCCAGAGTCATTAGAGGAATTGGTGGAGTTTTACTCTTGCTGATGTGGAATAACTGTTAGTAACTCAATGGAAAAATAACTATGACGTTGACCAATATTTCGTATATAGTTGTAAATTTTTCGTTTTTTTTTTTTGTCAAGAGTTAATGATTTTGATTAATTAGTGGTAGAAGGAGGGGGCAAAAAATAAATTTAAAAAGAGGATAATAGAGAGGATTAGCCCAAGGCAAATCTCTTTTCTATTAAAGAGACAAGCCTATTGAGTGATTTGTTATTTAATCAATGCATGTTCCATTCTTTTCATGTACTAAGTTGTCATCCTTATCCATTTTATCCTTCAATTTCTTTCTTTTTTCTCTTATTTGAAACCAGTTAACATCGACAATGCTGACTTGTTTTGTTTGTTACGGTAAGAAAAAAAATTAGTAAATAGTTATATAATTTAGTTATTTTTGTACATAATATATAAATTAACTTATAATTTATACATATTTTTATTATTTATACAAATTTGTAAAATGATAACCAAATTACCAAACATCATATTTAGTATACTGAATATTATATAAAGCAATTAAAAATTCATCAAATATGATATTATAATATTGTATGAATAATTACCTTCTTAATTAGTAATTAAAAAAAAAACTCTCGTGTAGTTATTCCTAATGATCTTTCATTCGTAGTACTATATATGATTACGACTTATGAAGAAGTAAGACTTCGAAACAACTAACTCAGCATAAAGTCACCAAATTAAATTTCTCTCTAAGATAGGTAGCATTACACACTATAGACACATTTGTCCCATACTCTTTATAAATTTTGAATCCATTTCATAGCACTTAATTATGAATTACAGTTGATAAATTCGTCTGAATATAGAGTAAATAAGAAATGACAATAGGGGCACCATGAGACAAATGTTATGCTTGCGAGCTAGATAGGATCAGTGGATTAAAACCAACGAAAACTGCTACATGCAAACCTTTAATTAATTTTAACATAATCATTTGACCACATCGACTTGTTTTATGTCACAAGATTTTAGGAGTATTTTATCTCTTAAAAAACTTATTTGTGGAACTTTTGCCATTTCTATGAACAAGGTTACACGTTATGCTAAGCTTAAGCATCTGATGTTGAAAAATGTGATAAATTGATCCTTGATTTTAACGTACTACACAGCTGTTGGTTTTTTCTTTTTCCATACAGCTGTGTTGGTTGGGGTCACCAGTTTTGAATCTTTCTTTTTTTCTGTGTTTAATTTGTCCTCCACATAATTGCCAAAGAGCCTGCTGGGCTCCTTGTACACGTACTCACTTTTTGTACGTATAACTGGAAGCTGATCTGTCAATATATACTTTTTCGATTAATTCTCAAACAATGTTGTTTGAGTTTTAGAGAAGCTAAGACTTAAACGTCATGAAGAAGGCTACTTAATTGACAATCACAATAGAGTTAATTTGCAGCTTCTAAGATAATGATGCCGATAATTACGTTTTTAATTTGCTTGATATGTAGCTTAGCATGTAACTGATCTATATATGATCATGTATATACATGCTATTCCAATCCAATCCTTCTGTCTCATTTTATATGTCATACTTTCATTTTTAGTTTAAAAAGAAGAAATATTTATAATTTAGATATAATGAACTTTAATTTTTCATTTTGTCCCAAATGAGATGATTATTTATGACTTATTTTAATTAGATTATAAAATTTAAAAAAAAAATTGTCTTTTTAAACTCCACGTCTAGTCAAAATCTGCCATACAAATTGAGATCAGCGGCGAATGCTGGGCTTAGGATGGAAATTCCCAGGAATCCTGTAACTTTTCAGTATTTATATTGAAATTTCTATTAAATTTGAGAAATTTGTATTGGGAACCCAATAACAAATTAAACTCTTGATCCAATGGTAGAAATTAAACCCACTTAACGAGTGTTTGTATCCCTCTGGGCACTATCATAATTTTTTAATATATAATTTTAAATGTTAGGTAAATTATAAATTTGGGATTCGACTCTAATTAGTGGGGAGGGAGTATTCTTAGTACATAACTTTGGTTTCTGATTTTGCAGATTTTCAACTCCTTACTCCCCTGACATTATTAATTAATATTATATAAAATACAGTGGTCCTATATACTTACCGATGCTTATTGCTTAATAAAAGAAATTAAAAAGGAACTTTTGCAGCGACCAGCTGGTTGTGTGTAAAGGTTCATTTACATTTAATTTAGTCTTTGTATATATACATTTTTTTTTTTTGAGATATCTTAATTAATTATCTCTTCCTAATTTTTCTTAGTCTTTCAGTAGTTAGTGGATCAACTGCTAGGTTGTAACTTCTCTTTATATATATGTTAGCTCTTAAGCAGGAAAAAGTAATCTTTTGCAACTTGTTCTATTATTCAACCCATAGCAGAAGGAAAAGAAATGGGCAGTCAGCATTCATAGTTTATTATATTAATGATTGGGTAGTTGAAGATGCTTTTGTGTTTTTCAAAAAAAAAGAAACATCTCTATTGATTTTGTTAATATGGTGACAAGTATAATTATATTAATTGAATACATTAATCAAATGGTGTACCCAACACACGCTCTTGTTTGTAGCTTTGTTTGTTGGTAGAAAGGTATTCTCATTGCCCTTTTGGAAAAGAAATGTTTTAAAGTATATGGAGAGATGTATGGATCAAGGGAGGATTTTTGTATATTGCTAATGAATAAATTAAGCTAGGGAGAGAAGAGAGAAACTAGGAAGGAACTGAATCTTACATTCATTCCAACTGAATGATCACAAGAATGTGATGCTGCATATATACACAGATGAAGGCTAAGCTAACCACCTAACAATATGTACAGCTGGCAGATTAATTAACTAACTCGTTAATCAAGGTAACTAACGAACAACTAATATAGATAACTAACTAACTTGTTGCTTACTTAATCATTTAACCAACTCCAATACTCCCCCTCAAGCTGGATGTATTGAACAAGTTCAAAAATCCAAGCTTGCCAATCAGAAAATCATGTTGAAGCCAACCTAGTGCTTTTGTCAACAAATCTGCTTGTTGATCCTTGGTATGAATATAAGTAGTCTTGATTAAACTTTGGTGTATCTTTTCACGAATGAAGTGACAATCAATTTCTATGTGCTTAGTAAGCTCATGAAATACTGAATTGGCAGCTATCTGTAGAGCAGCTTTACTGTCGCAATGAATGATGGCTGGTGTTGAAAGGTGTACTCCCAATTCCTGAAACAAACTAGATACCCAAACAATCTCAGTAGTTAAAGTGGCCAAAAACTTATACTCTGCTTCTGCAGAACTCCTTGAAACAGTATTTTTTGCTTGGACTTCCATGAAATTAAGGCATCACCAAACTTCAGTAAGAAATCAGTAACAGATCGTTTGGTATTTGGACAAGCAGCCCAATCCGCATCACAAAATCTTGTAAGTTGAAACTTCTTATCTGAGCTCAACAACAAACTTTTGTCTGGTTCCAGTTTGATATACCCGATCACCCTCAAAGCTGCATTCCAGTGTGACATCTTGGATTTTTGCATAAATTGGCTCAATAACTGTACAACAAATGCAATGTCTGTCCTGATATTTGTGAGATACAATAACTTCCCTACAAGCCTTTGATACTTAGTAACATCTGTAAATAACTCATCAGTGGTATCAATTCCAGCATCATAGTCCACACTAATCAACTTCATGTTGGACTCTAGGGAAGTAAGTGTTGACTTTCCTGCAGATAAACCTACTTCAGAGATTAATTCTAATGCATACTTTCGTTGATTCATCACTATTCCTTTACTCGATCTAAGGAACACAATTTCAAAAAAAATATTTCAATTCTCCTAAGTCTTTAATCTTGAAATGACTGTGCAGTGTATGTTTGGCTTCATCAATTAATGCAGCATCATTTCCTGTGATTAATAAGTCATCTATATATACTAAAATAATCACTATCCCATTTCCCTTCTCCTTAGTGAATAAAGAGTAGTCCAAATGACTTTGAACATATCTTGAAGTACATAGGGCAGTAGTGAGCTTAGCATTCCATTGTCTAGGTACTTGTTTAAGGCCATATAAAGACTTTACCAATCTGCAAACTAATTTTTCCCTTGAATATTGAAGGCTTATGTAGTTTCATGTACACCTCTTCAAACAAATCCCCTTGCAAGAATGCATTAAAAACATCCATTTGATGAATAACCCAATTCTCAACTGCAGCTAATGACACAATAGACCTAATTGTAACTATTTTTACCACAGGTGAGAAGGTCTCGTGGTAGTCAATCCCTTCAGTTTGATTATACCCTTTAGCCACTAACCTACCTTGAATCTATCTATCTCTCCATAAATTTTATATTTAATCTTGAAAACCCATTTATAGCGTATTACAGATTTTCCAGCAGGTAACTAAACTATCTTCCAAGTCCCATTATCTTCTAATGCCTGTATTTCTTGTTTCATAGCCTCTATCCATCTTTTATCTTTTATAACCTCTTCATAGCTTCAGGACTCAATGTCGGTTGCAAACTTAGATAACTAAGTTGCATAAGTAGGAGTTACATGCTTATAGGAAACATATTTATCAAGTGAATGAGCTGAACAAAATTGGACACTTGTGTCACATAGTCCTTTAACCATATAGGTGATTGTGACACTCTGAGGGATTTTCTTGAACTTGCATTAGCTAGATGTGTTGTTGTGTTAACATCATGAGTCTCATGTTCAGTAAAATCTGTAGGTACATTTATGTTTGCAGTATCTTCATCAATTACAGTTTCATCATGTACATCAATCTCAAAAAATGTCTGATCCTGAGTCAAAAGGCACTACCAAATCAACTAGATTATCATCTTGAGGCACTACCATATCAAGTAGATCATCATCCTGAGGCACCAAAGTAGTCTCACAGTGTTGTGAGTTCAGGTTAGGATCTGGAAATAAAGGCAAGTCCTTACTAATCATCTTCTAAAAAGGAAAAATATCCTCTTTGAAAATAACATCTCTACTAACAACTAACTTTTTGCTACACAAGTAGTACATGATATACCCTTTCTGAGTAGTTGAATAACCCAAGAACACAAAATCATCAGCTCTAGGGAAAAACTTGTCACCCTTAGGTAGCCTAATGACATATTCCAAACATCCAATAGCTCTCAAATGATCAAGAGCTTAGCTTTTACCTTGTGAAATGTCTCATATGAAGTCTTCCCCTTTCAACACTAATGTTGGCAGCATATTAATCAAATACACAGCTTCAAGAACACATTCTCCCTAGAACTTAATAGGGATATGTCCTAGAAATCTAAGTGTCCTGGACACTTCAAGAACATGTCTATACTTCTTCTCTGCTACCCTATTCTGCTGTGGAGTATAGGAACAACTGCTTTCATGAATAATTTCATGAGTTTTAAAGAACTCATTATACTCAATGTTAAAAAATTTACCTCCATTATCAGATCTCACTTTCTTTACATGCTTATTAAACTGAGTCTGAACAAGGGCACAAAAAGAATTCAAGATTGGAAATACATCACTCTTCAGTTTCATCAAATATACCCATGTCATTCTAGAATAGTCATCTACAACAATTAGAAAATATTTGTAACCATTTTGTATTGCCACATGATATGGTCCCCAAACATACAAGTGAATCAAGTCAAAGACATCACTAGTTTTAGACAAATTTAAAGGAAAAACTAATATAATTTGCTTTGTTAGTGGACATATGGGACAACTCTTACATACATCATGTACATCCCCTGCTGATAATAACAATTTATTGAGTACTTTAGCTGAAGAATGTCCCAACCTTTTATGCCATAACAACTTATTACAACTCAAATCAGTACCATGTGCCATCAATATGAACTCCTGACTCATGCCTCCTCCATGGGATTTCTGAATAGGTAGATGGTATAGCCCTTCTAGCTCTTTACCAATCTCCTTCACCTTCCCACTAGAGAGGTCTTGAAAAATAACAAACTCAAAAAAGAAGTTAACTTAGCACTGTAATTGTCTTGTTAATAGGGATATTGATAACAAATCAAACTTGAATGCAAGAACTACCAGGACATTGTCTAATAATTCACCACCAGGTGTTCTACAACTATCAAAGTGTGACTGGTGTTATTTCTCCATTTGGCAGATGCACTTTTCTATCCACATAATTTGTAAAGCTGGAAGTATAACTCAATCTATCTAGTTTAGAAGTCATGTGACATGTGACTCTTGAGTCCACTATTCAACACTCCTTTGAGATATTATGTACAGAAAGTGTTGTATTGATAGGTTTAGTAATATATTCATTTATATCTGCCATGTTTGCTACATGAATGTCTGATGTGCTTGTTTTTTCCTTGTCTATCATATGCAAGATCTGTTGATACTGCCTTGGAGTAAAAGTAGGTTGAGCTACTATATTTGATGAATCTAGTAAACCTGTTGTCCTTGAAAGCTTTCCTGCCTATGAATTGGTGCAAATTCATCTGTCTTCATTGTTCCTTGATCATCTCTCACCTGATTTGCTATGCCTTTATATGGTCTATCACCAACCTGCATTCCCTGTATTTTCTCTGACATATTCTGATATATCCAGATCCATATTTCTCAGGTTGTTTTTTCTTAAACTTTCAATCAGATGGATATCTATTCAACCTATAATAATCTAGTTTGACATGGCCTTGTAGCTTACAGTAATCACAAATCTGATCCCAATTCTTCTTCTTTGTTTGATTGTACCTTCCATTATTATTCCTTTAAAAAATTTCCTTCTTTGCATATAGAGCAGTAGATTCTAATACCTCCTTCCTTGAATTAACATCTGCAGTTGTCCTTTGGGTTTCATCTTCTATAACCATAGCATAAGCTTTACCAATACTTGATAAAGGAGTCATCATTAAAATTTGACTTAGTGCCTGACCATAGACCTCATTCAATCCCATCAGAAATGTAAATAACCTTTGATAAGCTAGATGATCCACATAGGTTCTCAATTTGTCACAATTACATGAAGGTGGAGGCACAAATGCATCAAACTCATCCCACAACAGTCTTAACTTTGTAAAATATCTAGAAATAGTCAAGTTACATTGATGTATAGTGTAGATCTCTCTATGAAGTTGATAGATTCTAGATCCATCGATTTTATCAAATCTCTCCTTGAGATCTCTCCACATTGTAGCTGCATCATCAGCATATACAATTTTACTAAGTAACACCTTAGAAATTGTGTTTATTATCCATGCGAGAACAAAATAATTACACTTTTCCCATTGTTCTTCTAACTCCAACTCATAATCACTTCTCTTACAAGTTCCCAGCACAAATCCAACCTTACTTTTTGTTCAAAGATTCAAAATAGGTCTACTCCACAATGAGTAATTCTCTATGCCAGTGAGCTGTACTATGGATAGAATGCATCCAAGAGTGTCTGATGGATGAAGGTATAGTTGATGGTTTTGTTTTTTTCAATGCTTTCGAGGGTTTCAGCAGCTGGCCTTGCAGTTGCAGTCGTTGCTGAATCTTCATTGTTTACCGTCTCCTCTACTTTCACAAAGGATCTACAATGGCGGAATGATGAAAAAATTAAATCGAATCTCGATTCACAGCTCTGATACCATGAAGAAATTAAGCTAGGAAAAGAAGAGAGAAACTAGGGAAGAACTGAATCTTGCATTCATTCCAACTGAATGCTCATAATGAATGTGATGTTGTACATATACACAGATGAAGGCTAATCTAACCACCTAACAATATGCACATCAGGCATATTAATTAACTAACTTGTTAATCGAGTTAACTAACTAACAACTAATCGAGATAACTAACTAACAACTTGCTACTAACAACTTCCTGCTTAATCATTTAACCAACTCCAATAGCTAAGTGGAAGAAATGAAGAAAATTATATACTAGCTCCTAACAAGCAGTGGAGCACCTCAACGCGATTCTAATGAATTCTAATCTTTCTAACTTGGCCTCATTATGACTTGATTTTCGGAAGAACAATTAATTTGATTAGAACATTGAAATTAATAGAAGACTCTAAAAGAATGAAGTATTTTTTTTCTTTCGCAATATTTTCGTGAAAATAAATATTTGAAAAGGTTCTCAAGATTCTCGATAGCTTTTTTTACTGAGGGGGGATAGTGTGGGGGAGCGAGATTAGGAGTGACAATTGGACAGGTTGAGTCAAATTTGGATGGGTCATATTAAGTCAAGATGATAAATGGGTCAAGACCCAATTCAACTCAAATTTGCTTGAATCAAAATGGGTTAGGTCAAAACGGGTTAGGTAATGGATTACATAACGGGTCAAGACCCAACCCGGTCTAATTTTTACTAAGTTTAATTATCTTATTTATTCTTTTAAAATATTTTAGTACCTAATAATATTATTATTTTTCTTTATTATGTCTATATATAACATATCAAATTAAAAATATTAAATTTTTAAAAAATATTTGATAATATTTCTCATGAGCTAATTTGGATTAAATATCAACCCAATTTTTAACGGGTTGAATGGGTTGGGTTGAAATGGATGGATTGTTAACCCGTCCAAACTTAAACGGGTTGGGTAGGTTGGACGGATTGGGTTTGATTTTCCACTCCTAAGAAAGACCAATAACCGAACCTTTAGTAGAGTAATTTCTTTCCACGAGCAGTGTTAGAGTCAAGATTTTCACTAAGCGAGTTTAAAATATAAAAAAGTAAATATACAAATTAGTCAAGGGAGTACAACATCTACTATATATACATGAAAAATAATTTTAATTATATATAATTAAATAGTTAATTTTCAGCTAAAGGGGGTTCGGATGAACCCTTCTAGCCTCAAGCTGGTGGACGCTCCTGTCCATGAGTTAAATTGAATATAAATAAATGACTTCAAGGGTTAATATCTCAGATAGTCACTCAAATTTGAATGGTTCACTTAGAAAGTCACTCAAATTTGTTTTATTATCAAACATCACACAACTTAGAGTAGTTCATTTAGAAAGTCACTCAATTTTATCTTATAACCCAAAAATCACTCTAATATTGATATTTTACTTTGAAAGTCACCCAAAATAATTTAAATAATTTTTTTTATTAAATTTTATTGAAATGTAATTTTTATTTTGATAACTTATATGTGCTCACCACACGTCAACGGATTAGGTCTCTCGACTCCATAAGAATAGTACGGAAAGTAAAAGACTTAAAATAAGGCACACAAGAATTTACGTAGAAACCCCCTTGCTTAAGGTAAGAGAAAACCACGACTTGTCTCACAAACGTTCAACCCAACTCCATTATCATCAAGGAGCAAAGATTCAGATTATAAATTCTTGCAACCTAGAAATTAAACTCTTAATCCCTTCCCCTTACTGTAACAACTCTATTACATGAAATCCAAGCAACAACTCTATTGCCCACTAAACTAACCAACACTAGTCGATCTAGAATTTAAAAACTCAACATAGCTAATTAACTATAGCTACAACTCAGTAAACTCCAGAATGATCTAGTTTCTTTATAACTCGGGAATAGATCTATAGATGATAAGCACAGAAATATAAAACCTAAAAACAATTAAGAATGAAGATAACTCTATTAGGTCTCATGCTCTTCAAGCGAATATTTCTTGAGAGAATGACTTTTATTTTTGTGAAATTCAAGAATACAAAAAACTAGATTGTGTCATTGGAGAAGAGACTTATATAAGTTGGACACAAAACCTTTGGAGCAATGTCATTGGCTAAGAGTCTGTTGCTCTACAAATAGACGCGCACCAACCAGTGCAGTAGCGGCAGTGGTTGCAAAGCAGTTTTTACAGCTTTCTTTTTCATGTAACAGAACTCTTAGTCTCTCCTGAAATCTGGTCCCTCATTAGATTCCAAAGTTTGTAAATCATCAAAACTTCAAAGTCATCTCTAAATAACATATTTTAAACTAAATATTTAAGAAATAATAAGATACCTATTTAAATTATTTTATTGACCCATTTACTTCACCAATCAAATCTGTAACATACTAAGAAAATGTGATATTAAAATTTATATTCCAAAAAAAGAAAAAAAATTCCGATATAAAAGAAACGAAAAAGAGAAAGAAACTAGAAAAAAGGGGAAAAGGGAATTTATAAATAAATAATTGGAGCGGATTCAATAAAATAATTATAATGAATATCTTATTATTTTTTAAAAATTTGGTTTGAAATAAAAATTACATTTCCAACAGAATTTAATGAAAAAACTGTTTAAATTAGTTGGATGACTTTCTAAGCAAAATATCAATAGTTGAATGCCTTTTGGGTTATAAAACACAATTAAGCCATTTTGAGTTGTCAAAATCAAGTTGAGTGACTTTCTAAGTTAATTATTCAAAGTTGAATAACCATCTGAAATATTATCAGAAAGATTGATATGAAGAAAATAATTAATAGAAAGATGTATTAGACGATACCTATCTTCTACTATATGTACGTACTTACCACGCTCTTTACGTGCGGAAAAAAAGTAGTAACTTAACAAACAATTGCATAACTAGGAGGTGTTATTGTCCATAAGTCCATAATAGCTAACCCATTTTTGTAACAATTCATGTTTTAACTTTATGAAATGATATTTACTCTATCCTCCTACCTAAAAGTGAATTAATTACAAGTAATCGTTCAAATTAGAAACCTAAAAGAATAAGTGAACAAATTACTACATGTAATATACTAATAATGTAAAAATTACTTTACACCGTTAGTTGATAGTATAAAGTTAAATCTTTTTTGTTATGTAATACTACACAGCGTGTGATACTGTTCCTAGTGTAGCCAGAGGAGAAAAAGAAATAAAGAAAAAAAGAGACGGTTTAATTCGGGAGTTTTCTTCTTGATTTAATTTCATTTTTTTTCTAGTAATCACATTGGGCTCTTGATTAATCCCTCTAGAGGGAAAATTACACGAGATGATAAATATTACTAGTTTATTATTTCATATGAGTATAGTTTTATTTTATTACCCTTTGTGAGTATATTTTGTTGAGATTTGCTATAATTCGTTTGTATATTTCGCTATACAATTCGTGTACTGCGTTTGTATAATTCGTTATTCGTGTACTGCGTTGGTATAATTCGCTATACAATAACATTTGTATAATTCGCTATACAATTCGTGTATTGTGTTTGTATAATTCGTTATACAATTCACAATTTTTGTATAGCGTTTATATATTTCGCTATACAATTCGTGTACAATATTACAATTCGCAATGTTTGTATATTTTGGGTATACAAATAATTCGTGGGTACAATTCGCTACAGCGTTTGTATAATTCGTTACATCGTTTGTATAATGACAAATTTATGTTTGCCATTATAAGTAATTTGAGAAACTATACCCATATGGAGTAATTATGCTTAAAAGGTTTGCCATATATGAAATTTTCTCCTAATCTAAATTCAAGTCGCATAAGGTCCATTTAAATGGGACACGCTTTCTAACATGATTTTTTCAATACCTAGAGCTCTAATTTTAGAGTCAAGACGACTAATTAAAGGTGAAAAGACCTTATTCATCCCACCACAAACGTGATAGTAATTTGGGAATTGATAAAGTAGAAGTTTAGAGAAAAGAGAGGTTTTTATTTGTGTAGGGAACTTGAGATTGACAAAGCAAAGAAGAGAACATCGAGGGAGCATATTGTAACATTTAATAGATGCGGAAATGACAAAACAAAAATGCAGCACAAGAGAAGACGACCGATGTTCACGGCTTTTTGATGAGAAGACACACGATCATGCTCCTTATAATGTCTATTGTACTGTGACTGTCCATGCTCTTCCTCTGTCTTTACGTATGGCAATATTGACTCACAAAAATTAAATAGTTTAATTCATCCTAGTTTAACTTGGTTAATGACCCGTTTATATATTAAACTCATCTTGATTTGTCAAATTGCTCCCTAATAAAAGATTTTTGATTCCTAATTAAGCTCAAACCGAAGAGAACAAGATAGAGGAATATCAACCATCTGATGACCAACACCCATTCCTTGATAGTGTGTATCTAGTTTCTGTACCACAACTGTTCGAAAATTATAAGTCACCAAACACGTTAGACTTCAAATTTTATCTAGAACAATTTTGTAAATATTTGTTTGGGATAATGCATAATTATCTCCATATCTATGACTGAAATTTTTGTCCTCTTAACTATTTTAAAACGGAATAAATATATTTTAAAAGTTGACGTGGCATAGAGGGTGTGCACACCCTTTTAAAGGCAAGTGATGAGTGAAAAAATTGGACATATATCCTTTTTTAATTGCTAACTTTTTAATTAGTTAGTACACATAATTATTGATATTAAAACATATATATTTAATAATTTCCATTTCTTTCTATGTAAAATATTTATGTTTTAATTTTTTTATGTTTTATTTGATTTTTCCACTTATATTGATATCAATTTGAAATTAACTTATTTTAAATATCAGGTGTTTGGAATTAAATTTGAAATCAAATAAAAAGGAAAAACAAAGAAAATAAAAAGAGTAAATAAAATCAATAGAAAAATAAAAGAAAAAACAATGAATGAAAGTAAAAAAAAAAAATTAAAAAAAGTTTAAATACAAGGAATCTTTTTACATGTATTAACTTAATTTAAATACAAGATAAATAAAATAAGAAGATTTAAGAAGAATTAAAAACTTTTTAAAAAAATACTTTTTGTTAAAAAAATATATTTACTGATATGGCTGACGCGTGGGACAAACACGACAAACTTACTTGATTGAAGGTGCTACGTCAGCACAAAAGATATACAAAAATGCAAATAAATGAGTTTGGTAAGAGGGGGAATAATAGTACACTAGTTAAGTAAATGTGTGTCGCTGAAATTTCTTTCATAGTTCAGGGGTACTTATTCATTATCCCTATTTAATTTAGTATATTTACAACTTACCCATTTAGGACATTACCTATTGACAGAGTTTATTGCACATGTTAACTTCGGAAAAAAATATGTACATATATACCTAAAGAAGGATTATATATTTGTTTGTCCACCCTCAAATAAAAAAGGCAATCTGGTGCTCTCACTGGTTTGGCGAGTGCCCTTGGTCCCTCTACGCTTGCAAGCTATTCGACATCATCAATGGAATAATGCATAAAAAATGGCATACACAAATTTGGAGGTGTTACAAGAAACTAATAAGACTTCAAAATTTGGTGGGATCCGTGAGAACAGGGACGAGAAGAAGTGAATGTTGTTATTGACATCACATGGACCGACAGCTCCTTTAATTTACCAAACACCTCCATCTCCACTTCAATAACAAACACCCATATAGTAAGCACTTCGACATCAATCTCTCTTACTGACATATAATTATGCAGTACCGTCTTATAACCCTACCACTTATCTTGTCTATAACACACAACCTACATATTTTTAGTTCTCTCCATCTACATTTCGAAAATCACCAGCTTATGAAAAGCCACCAACACGTCAATGAAGATATCAATTCGCAGGACCCCGAGCTAACTTCAAAAAAAATTCACTCAAGCAGTATATATTTTTGGCTGAGTCCATAGTCCAACTATATGAGATTAAAGGTTATTGGCTATGTTACTCATATTCCCGCACTAGTAAAATGGATACACATGCAAAATGGCTTGACCAGATTGCAATTTATACCTATCATTCAAGGAGGAAAGACAAACCATAGAAGAATGTCGAACTTCAAAAAATGAAATCCAAACATTGATTTATACCAGTTGATACATCTGAAAGAGCCTAATTTGATTTACTAAGCATGACTAGCACCTCGTTGGCAGTGGTGAAGATGGTAGCGTGTTGTTTCTCTGTCCCAGGCTCCTGAGCACTCAGAAAATTACTTTAAACTTTATTACTTTGGCAGCGGAAATACTTGGAGCAAGATGAGATATTTCTTTTGTGATTTCCTTTTATGTGACGTTAACTATGTTTTACTTGATTCTGTAACGAGCTATTCTATCCTGTCGTTATAGTTGGGCCAGAAAACTTCTGAATAGTAACTTAAAAATTTTGAACCTAGGCCAGACATGGACGAAATCTGAGTCAAGTGAGGTCTGGGGTGATTCGATAACGAATGGGTGATTTAATTATGAATTCAGTCGGTTGAATTGATAGCTAGACATTAAGAAGCCTGTACAACTTTACGGAATCGAATTCAGGCGAGTAGAACTCTCGTAATTAATTTTGGCGTGAAGGGTTGATTTTAGAACATCATGATTTGAGGGTGTGTTGCGAAATGGGGATTTGGGATGCGAGTTACGGGTTTATCTCCGTGCAACCTGCCATGGCGAAATTATTTCTGCTATGGCGGGATTGGTGTCGCCATGGCAGGCAGGCGCAGATTAAAAGCGAAAAAGTTTTAAAAACGTTATTTTTCTGCAAACTTTGTTTTTGGAGAGCAAAGGGCGACCTAAGGCTTGCTCTTTTTAGTTTTTCACCTACTTCTTTGTCAAAGGTAAGTTAATCATTCCTCTAACTTGTAATTTGATTCCTAGACTTTAGAATCTATGAGAATTCTCTTAGGGGGAAGTTTTGGACTGATATTAATGGGGGAAAGCTCTAGTTGGGTGAGATGATCATGAAAGTGGCAAAGGGTTAGGATTTTGGTATAATCTGAGTATTGTAGGTCATTGTGCATTGACTCATTGTATTTCTTGTTGTTTTTAGATCAAGAACGAGTCAGGACTTCGGAAAAAGGAAAAGCTCTAGTTCTTTAGAGTTCTTAAGGCTTGTTTCGTAGTAGGTGATGGTTTATTTCCTGTTTGTGTTATATGTGCCTGCAATTGATAGTATTGTGCATGTATGTGACTAGGGAAAGATGTAATGAACTTGATGAAATGACTATTGTGATCAATTGCATGCAATGAACCGGATATTTGATTGTGCAAGTTTGTGAACTATTCATTGTGATTGTGATTGTGGTTGTTGGATCGGATACCACGCTAGTACATATTGAATCCGGTGTCATGCCGTCATAGGTCATTTTTCTTGGCTAATCACCACTAACGCCCAAGCTGACATCCTTCACATATGTGATGGTCAGTCAACTAGCTTCGTCACTGGTGTTTGTAACTGAAATTTTTCAATTTTTGCGTGTGTTTTTTTGTATTCGTGTGTCCTAATATTTTTGCTCTATAGGTACAAATGCCTCCAAAAGGGATTTAAGGACGGTCCACCTAACAGACCGTCACACCTGCGATGGGTCGTTAGGCAAGCCGTCACTTAAGATTTTCCTAGACAACTTATGGCAAAGCAAGATTGCACCGGCGATGGACTGTCACACATATGATGGGGCTAATCGTCAGACACACTTTGAAGTGCCAGCTTTCTAATTTTAAATAAGCTTGTGATTGCCTTTATCCTTTGCAAGTGAATTATTATTCAATGAATGCAATTATATTCTTTAATTCAATTATCATGAGTGACTAAACCCCACAACCAAGGGTTTTGAAATTCATGACGACTTGACCTAAAAAAAGACTGTTATGGAATGAACTTTGTATTGTGCTTGTATATCTTATTAACTCTTTTGTATTAATCGATTTCTAATGATTGTGAACATTAAAACCTGTCCTAGGTTTGTCTTGTTTGAGTAAAAAAGTGTGAAACTTGGAAAAAGAGTTAATAACAATGATTCGAGAATTAGAACTCGTCTAATGGTTGATGTTGTAGTAGGATTAACCGACTCAGAGTAAATGTCATTGAATTGAGATAAACATTTTTAGTTAGAAAGAAATAAAAGTGTCATGCATTTAATTTGATTGAGAAATAATTAAATGTAGCATGAGTTTACTAATATACTAGCATTACAAGGTGAAATTTTGTATTAACCCAAATTCAGTCAAAACAATCTTAGTGAACACAATCCTAGTTATTTTCTCTATAAATTCTCAATTTGAGTAATATTGTTGAAAGTTATAAATTACAAATTGATACAGAAAAATATCTCAATCTTTCCAATCTTTTTTTCTTTCTTCCGGAAATAAGTAACTAATAGTAAATAATCACATACGGCTTAGTTTTCGCCTTATTCCCTATGGGATTGGACTTCAACTGAGTTGGGTTCTATATTTGACAACGATGCGTTATATTTCTTTAAGGATGTATAATTTGAGCGTATCGAGGGGGAGAGGGTGGGGGGGTTTGGTCTCCAAGTAATTTTAGTGAACTTTGGGCTTGAACATCATGGATTGGGCTCGTCTTGTCAACTTAACAAATTGACCCAAATATAATTAGATTTCATTTAAATCATATAATTTTAACTTAAACACTAATTCAATTTTATTAATCTAAAATTTAATTTGATCGATATATCATGAATTTAATATTTAATTAAAAATTCAATATGAATTTATCCAACAAAATTTCAATGACTACGATATGTACATGAAGACCGCAGTTATATTGTTCTATGACAATCTCGGTGCATTATATATGACAGTTAATCCAACTTTACATGTTAGAACTACACATATAGAGATGAAATATCACTCTGTTACAGAAGAGGTTGCTAAGGATAGCTTGCGACACATTTTGTTTCATCAAAGCAACGGTTAGGTTATATTCACACTAAAGCACTAAAAAGAGCAATTTGCAGGATTTCGGAACAAGATGGGAGCGGATATTTCACCTTTCACTTACTTGAAGGAAAGTGTAAAAGACTGTGAAAAGTTATGTTGCTTTGACTTTACAAAAATATTGTTGTACTCGTGTCGGATTCATCAAAAATACATTATTTTTGAAGTATTTTATACACATCCATCAATATTGTTGAAGAGTCCGAACGGTGATAAATATTGATCCTAGGTAGCTACCTGATAGAAAAGTCAATATTTTGAGAGTTGTATAGCAGCTAAGACTTATCTTATATGTTTCATCTCTAGTTGTTTAAATAGAGCACACAGTATACACATGAAAACATTTTTTGTTCTCTCGCAGTCTATACTATGTTTTCCATACTAATTACATGAACAGAAATGTGTTAGGACTAATAACCAACTAAATGCTCTAATAAATGTTTACTCTGTGTTGATCAATTGATTAGACCTTGTCCCTACATGGTCAACGCCTACCTAGCTAGATCGAATGGAACGAAGCCTGGAAACAAAAACAATTAGAAAATTAAACAAATGATCGACAATGTACGTTAGAGGTGTCGGCCTCTGCTTATACCCATATCAAAGGCAGTGTTACAATTTTGAATTCATTGATTCTGAATTTTGAAAAAAATATTAATTACATATGTAGTAAATTTTCGAACATAAATACATGTTTTGAGTCAAAGTTACTGGATCTACCGAATCCATCGGTGGCCCCCTAAAATTGGCACCAACTTTCATTTAGACACCTCAACTAAGCTTTGTTCATTTTAGACACTTTATGTCAGGTCCAAATGTGTTATTTTGACACTTTTTTCACAGTCAGCAAAATATAACGTGTGTGTATTTTACACTCGCGAAATGACGTGTAAAATGTCAAATGAAATGATGACATTTGTCATTTGTGTTCAAATAATTTTAAATAACGATTTTTTAATAAAAAGAAAAGTAAAAAATATTTTATTAAAATCATTTCTGGGCTTATTTTGCAAAAAGCTTCAAATGAGCTTTAATGGAGTCTTCTAATTTCTATCTCAAATACTTCAATCCAAAGTGATGGAACAATGTTTAAATCAAGCATTGCAATACGAATACTATTATTGTTCATTCCAAACAAAATTTAGCACTCAATATTTTTTCCAACTTTTTTTGGGGAATTATTTTTGAGAAACTTTACTTTTGAAAAGATTCAAGGGCAAAGATGAAAAACAGGCATAGAAACGTCTTCTTGAAGATGAGAATTCTCCAGATCTTAATAAAAATGCTCCTTTCTTCGCAGATTCGAAGCACAACTCATTCATTTTTCAGTCAACTTCACACTCTCCCGATCCTTACTTAATAAAATTAATTACGTATCTTTTATTCAATAAGAATTTTCAAGTTGTGGATATATGAAAATGAGGTTTCATTGAAAATTATTTTAGATCCAGATTTAATTTTTTTGAATTATTGTTACAGATGAATTAGAAGAGTGGAAATTTGGTGGTTCTTGGTGGAGAAAAAAGTAAATGAAGGAGATGGATGGTTCCGGTGGTAATAAAGAGGGGTGGATGACGATAAATGGTGGATGTGTGGTGGTGGAAGGTGTAGTTGATGGAAGAGAGAAAAAGTGAAGAAGAAGAAGAAGGAAAAAAAATATATTATACAAAAAAATCTTTTCACACGCTCAGATGTCCGTGCAATACAAATCATGTGTCAAATCAGCGAAAAGTGTCAAAATGACACATTTAGGCCTGACATAAGTTGTCTAAAATGAACAAAGCTTAGTTAATATGTCTAAGTGAAAGTTGGTTCCAATTTTAGGAGGTCACCGATGGATTCAGCAAAACCATAAATGAAGTCGCCGTTGTCCTTAGAATTCTATTATGAAAACACATGCATACATATGCAATTGGTCACAAATACATACACATACAGTTACAATTAAATACTATATTCGCATGATTCAGTTAGTATGAAATATTGTTGTATACATTGAAATTTTGTAGGACTCTACAAGTTGAGTTTAATTTTAGTTTGGGTTCCACTTAAATTTTAATTTATGCTTATATAAAGGGTAATATATTCTCTTAAAGAGGCATCTCAGAAATCCCATACACTCTTCACTATTCTAAAGATCAAAATCTCAGAAATCATAAACTCTTGGGTATTCATAAAAATCAAGATCTCCAATATTTTGTAAACTCTAAAGAGATCAAAATATGCTAATTTCTTCTTGATAATCAAATACTTCAAGAAGATCCACAAATTATTTCATGAATATCAAGTCCAAATCATTCTAGTTCGAGAAATACGCTACTAATAGCCCTCGAATTACGGAGAAATCTTAGCAGAGAATTAGAATCAAGGGATAAACAGATTTGTACCCACAATGTTTATCAATAAAATTATATTTCTTCGTATTTTATTTGTGATTGTAATTTATTTTCTATCACTCTAAAATTTGTTGCAAACAATTATATAAGCACATACATATACTATTAAAGTGTTGTTACATTATGAAATACAACAAAATCTCGTTAGTATTTTTGGCACAATGAATGCTAATAGCTTTATTTACAAATTTTATCATAAAACTACCATTAATCCTAACGATGTTTTATTAAAGTTTAAGAGACCAGGCCACGTTGTGATTGGGACTAGAAATCCCATTTTAGCTTTACAATAGGCCCCTTATATTGAGCCCACAAATCCTTAATCATTTGACACAATCTCCTGCCTCGTGTGCTTTGTCTACCATGTTTACGTTGCACTTTTCCTTAATCCTCCTAGTTTACGGACTTCCTTTTATGTCCCCTCCCTTCTATAATCCAAACAAATTATAACATTAATGCTTGGACATCTAAGTAACTAAGAGATTACAATATTATAATAAGTATTTTCATGGGCCTCGAATTAATTTATTTACTACTTGAACTTTTTGTTTTCCATCTACCCTATTAATTAACTTGTGGAAACCATTCAGTTATTGATACGAACACGAATAAGTAAATATATACTAGTTAATTAGTTAACATAGATATAGTTTAGCTAATTTGCAATTCGTCAGTAACATTTAACGTTAATTACAGTTCGAGTTTGTATAATTCGCATGTTTGTATAATTCAAAATTTGTATAACTTTTGTGTAATGTTATTTTGTATAATATAATTTGTATAACTGTTTAAAGTTCAGATGTTTGTATTTCTATAAATTTGTTATTTCAAGTTTATTCAAAAATAGCTCAATTATCCGCGAATTATATAAATTCAAGAGTTATACAAACGAGACAACTTAAACTATGACTACAACCCATAAATAAGCAAACTATCATTAACGAGCCTAATTAAGTTTAATATAGTGGTTATTTGGAAATTTAGATGATTTTTCAATCATGTGATCTTAAATTAATTATATCATATCAAATGTGCCTAAATATCATTTAATCTTATGGTCTTTAACATGTCATGTAGAAAATTAAAATTAAATAGGTGCTAAAAAGAAAAATTTGTTATTTCAAGTTTATTCAAAAATAGCTCAATTATCCGCGAATTATATAAATTCAAGAGTTATACAAACGAGACAGCTTAAACTATGACTACAACCCATAAATATGCAAACTATCATTAACGAGCCTAATTAAGTTTAATATAGTGGTTATTTGGAAATTTTAGATGATTTTTCAATCATGTGATCTTAAATTAATTATATCATATCAAATGTGCCTAAATATCATTTAATCTTATCATCTTAAACATGTCATGTAAAAAATTAAAATTAAATAGATGCTAAAAAGAAAAATGGTCATTATTTTTGAAAGAAACTAGAGAAAATAAGTCAAATAAATTGAAGCAGACGGAAATATGAAGTACTTTTTTTCCATCTCAAAAGAATGATATGCAACTTTTAATATATATTTCTTTCTTTGCCTCTTTCTGAAAGAAAACTTATATATTAAAGGAATTACATAAGGGCACTATTGTCTTGTTCACCACTGTTGAAACAAACAAAATAGGTAGGAGAAGAGACGTAAAAGAGTTAGTAAAATGGGGCCCAAAGTGATATAAGAAGAAAACAGAGGAGGGAGAATAAGCTGGTCCGGCCCACAGTATCTTATTTTTCTAACTCAGTGGGCCGTTAGCTGTCATTAGTTAATACTAACTTCTTCTTTTTTAATTTCCCCGACTTGCTTTTTTTCTCCATTAATTTATTAATTTAAAATAAACATCAAGCAGCATAGCATATCAAAACATTCAAGTAACTTTTAACATATTCTTACTTTTAATTGTATGTAACAATGACACTACTAATAATGTTAATATTTTGATACTACATTATTAATGTATATAAGTAAATGATTTGCTAGTGTTATTGGCAAAACTCTTGTGCCAATGCCTACTTCTAGTTTAAGTAAAACGGTCCTACATTTTTTGTTTTTTCATATCCATTTTGGATTTTTTGGTGGGTAAGAAGAAAATTATAAGAAGTTTTTTCTGGCAGTGATTTTTTTTTTTTTTAAAAAAAGATGAATAAGATTCCATGTTTTTGGCAGTGACTAGTTTTGAGTTGATTACTAAAGCCTGTCAACTTTTTCAAGCATCCAACAAGAAGAGAGAGCAGCCAAAACAAGAAGAAGAAGCAGCCGAAAGCCCAAATTTATTGTTTCATAGTGTGACCGACACTACAATAAAAGAGACATTTAATAGCAATAAAAAGCAGTGAAGATTACACAAATCGCAAAGTGTTAATAGCTAATTATATTATATCCTTACTATTTTTCAAATTATAAAAATTTCTTAAATTTGGTGGAATCTGGACACATTTCAAAATCGCTCCGATACATCGCGTCTCTATTCCGGATACATTCCTCAACATTCTGATACATCACGTCTTAATTTCAAATACATCACTCAACGTCCCGATACATCGCATAAAGTAATATATCGGACCAATACATCACATAAAATGGTATATCCTACGTCCCGATACATCACGTAAAGTGATGTGTACGACCTATACATCGCGTAAAGTAATGTATCTGAGAATAAGAGAGAGTAGAAATTTTTATAATATTTTCAAATGGTGGGGGCTTTTAGAGAATATGATAAAATAAATTGTGTATTTAGGTAATTTTTCCTAAAAAGAAATAGTGGTAACAGTTATCACGGTAAATATATTTAACAATAATTGAATTAATGTCATTACATCTAGAATTACTAAAGTCTTTAACGATATTTATTTGGAATGTTGATTAAAAATAATCATATTTATTATTGTAGCTAAATAATTATCATTGAATTCTTATTTGTAATAATTATTTCATTCATTCAATATCCATCCCCTCTTGTAGTCGAACAAAACATATGGGGAAAAGGCATAAATTTTTTCTCAAACTTATCGCGAAAAGTCAATTACATGCTTAAACTATTATGACGATCTATTACACACCTTTACTACTTAAGAGTGAATTTCATACCACCCTAAAATGTATAACACCACAGTCACAATATGTGGTGTATTACACTCGCTACCACATCAGCGCTACGTCGGCGTCATGTTAGAAACTATAATTTTTTATATCACTTTATTTTGTTAACTATATTTTGTAGTAATTAATCCCTCATTAATTGTTAAAATACTCTAATAATTATCTTCTTCATGACTAAATCCCACCCACTTCATCTCTTATCTCATCGGAAAAATCATGTCTGGCCACTTTTACTGTCGATTCTTTATTCTTCACCTTCAATTCTTCTTGTTCTTCGTCATCCACCATCAAATATCACCATCACCATTATCAAAAATTCAAATACAAAAGCTTAATTCTTTATGAATTTCAACTGAATTTTTTCTTCTTCTGTATGGGTTTTGAAGAAAATCAAAATTCAAAATGAAGGGTAAATGAAAAAAACTATAGCTTGCATTAGGTTTAAATACATGTCACTATGTTTCAAAGGCACTCAAAGATTCACTGGAGATAACAGAAGAGAGATTTTCTGATGTTGTTTCGTTGTCTCACACTTTGAAATTATGATGAAAAATAAAGAACTTTGATTAAAAATAAAGAATGAAGAAGAAGAGGATAATGGGTGGGGTGTGAAGAAAAAGAGGAGGGTGGGTGTGAAAGAAGAAGAGACGTGGGGATGGGGTGATTTTGATTTTTGATTTCTTACTTTAGTTTTTATCTGACGCGCATATTTTTATTTTTTATTTTATTTTTTTGTCACGTCAATTTTAGGGGGTAAATAAATTCACTTTTAAGTAGCAAAAGTATGTAATAAGTCGTCATGCCACACTTAGCCATCTCCACATCTATTCCATATATATCTACAACAAAATATTAAATTCTTAACAAAAAAATGAAAGTGCACCATGCTAATGGACATCGCTATATATGGTGATCAATCCTTTCAACATTTGATCAAATATTAATCAACAACTTAAATGATCACGTCCACACCCCAAGTTCCTTACCAAAAGAATGGATCACAAGCATTATTGTCCATAAAACCTATTATTGTAACAACTTGTTGAGTTAAAGATAATTTCAAATCACGACTAATAGTTGCATGTCACTTGATACAATTATTAATATGTCATTGTGAAGTTGTGGCCCTGAGATTAGTGTACAATCTTATGATATATGTTTGTTAGTTTAAATTGAAGAGCTTTTAAAATTATAATCTATCGTACAATACAGTAGGTAATTTATTTTATTTTCTAGAATCTGAATCTCATAATTATTTATGAAGGAATTCTATCGTTATCTTTTAGGTTATCATAACATAAAACATTAAAGTTAGGTGCCGTTGGCCCCAAGTTCCCAAATATTCTTGGCAAGTTATTCTTAAAAGAAATTTTGGTGAAGTTTCAACATGCGTAAGTTTTCCAAATTTTGGTGACATTTCAAAAAATATTATTTTATACCTATAAGTTCTAAAAATTATTAAAAATACACATAAGTTTGTGTTTTCATTTTATAATAAACATGTTCCGTTAAAAAAGGACCTTATAACATAATTGATAACAATCACCAACAATAAAATAACATTATAGGCAAGAGCAATACATTAATCGAATTAAAAATAAATTATTCTTTTTATTCAAATCTTGTCACTCAAACTATTCTTTTTCGGAGGAGGTAATACCAAACTATTATTTTATAAAATCTTGGTTGATCATATTAATGGAGTAAGTTGGTAGATAAATATTTAGTTGGAATTAATAAATAATTGGTGTTTTTTATAAAATATAAAAGTTTGGGTTATTTTTAAAATTTTAAAACTTCTCAAGTTCCCAATGTAACGACATGTTCCCGTCGTTAGGCATATGCCAATGGGGAAGAATTTCCGGCCAGAAAACTTTGGGTAGTAACTTCAGAAAATTTGAGCCTAGGCCAAACTTTGACGAATTCTGAGTCAGGTGACCAAGACGATACGGAGCATTTACGGCTTTGCGGAATCGTATTCGGGCGAGTAAAACTCCCGAAATTGAAGTTGGCGTGAAGGGTATATTTTAATACGTCTTTGAAAAGGGGTGTGTTGTGAAATGGGGGCTTGGAGCACAAACTCCGAGCTCACTCTTCCCGCATATTCCGCCAGAACGGATTATTCCTGCCAGTGCGGGACAGCCAGAGTGGGACAGTTGCGACTTAAATCGTGAAAAAGACCAAAATGGTATTTTCTACAACAATCAGTTTCTAAAACCCCAAGAGGCGACCTAGGGCGATTTTCATTCATTTTCCACGGATTTTCACGCTTAAGAAAAGGTTTTTACTCCCTAGATTTATACTTTGATTCTTAGAAACTAGAAGTATGGTGATAATCATTGGGGGAGGGTTTGAACTAAAAATCTATGGTGGAAAATAGCTCTAGGGTAAGGTTAGGATCATGGATTTGACCTAGAGAATGAAATTGGGTTATATTTCTTAATAGTTAGGTCATTGTATTGATCCTTGATATGTACTTAATGTTTCTAGACCAAGAACGGAAAGAACGAACCCGAAAAGGAAAGGCTCTTGCATTATAAGATTGTGAAAGCTTGAATTTGAGGTAGGTGATGGTATAGCTTCCCGTATGTGTTTTATATACTTTTAAAATGCTTCATGATATGCATGTGTGTATATGAATATGGAAATATGCTAGATTATGCGTGAAATGATCACTTGCTAGCCTATTATTGTGATGAACATGTTCTTGATGGTATAAATATTGTAATCATTGTATGTTCTTGTGATTGTGATATCTTGGGATCGGGTGTCACGTTCCGACACATATTTTGATTGGGTGTCACGTTTTGACACAAAATTGATTGTTTATAGGCCCCCCTTAAGAGGATCTTTGTGTGAAATTATAGCAAGTGGAAGACATTGAGTTGTATATTGAGATGTTGTTGACTTATTCTGTATATGTATATGCCTATTGCGTTGGATTTACTTGTCTATGATCCGCTTACTTGCTAACCACATGATCCTATCAATACACCATTGTCTTTTGTTTACTGATACTACACTTGCTTTGCCTTTTTGTTGAGTACAAAGCATATTCAGTCGATTGCGGAGAGACCTCGTCTAGAGGAGTGATCGTATCTTCGAGTTCAAGGATGTGCTATTTCTTCAGGCTACCGTGGACTTTATCATTATTCTAGTCCTTTTCTTTTCCAAGACTTAGGTGTTCAAACAAGGTTTCTATTAATTATTGGTTTCTATTTGGAGTTGTACTCCTGTTCTAGACTTGTTAGTTTAGAGTTTTGGTACGATGACTTTCAGTTCCTAAAATGTGTTTACTTCCGCATTCGTTGTTATTAACATGGTTGACTGAATTTACGGAAACTCAGCATTATTTTTGGTTTATTCCTGCTTCCGCAAGTCTTTAACTGTTATCTCCTAAGTTTGATAAGCTGGGTTGTAGAACTGGTTCTCCCATTGGAATAAGTATTGTGGTTGTCAGTCACGACGGATCGGGGTCGTGACACTCAAGTTCTAATTTTTTTTAGAACTGAAAAATTTGAAGATTTTGCCAAATATATTTACCAAATAATGACAAATTATATGAACAAACATAAATTTTTAAATATTTTTCAAATTTTTTCCCAAAAATTACTTGGATCCAAACGCCTACTTAAAGTATCGTCTTTTGTACATCCATGCCCTCGTTATAATATCAAATCACACCATCAATGTCAAGTTGCAAATCAAATACACTTATAATTAGGGTTGTTCACAGTTTTGGTTAAAACCAAAACCAAACCGAAAATTTAATCAAACCGAATAAAAAAACCGACATTCAGTTTGGTTTGGTTTGGTTTGGTTTTAAATTTGAATAACCGATAATATTTGGTTTGGTTATGGTTATAGAAAAAAATAACAGAATAAATAACCGAACCAAACCGATAATTATATACTTAAAATTTATAATTATTTATATTTATAATATTAGTTTTTCATAAATAATTAAAGATATTTTATACGTTTTAATTATTAATTTAATATTAATATACTAATTTTTAAGGCCCAACAATCCAAACCCAACTCTCAAGCCCAATTATAAATTCTAATAAACACTAAACAGCGGTCCAAGTCCAACAATCCAAGCCCATTAGCCCAACTCTCAAGCCCAATTCTAAATCCTAAATTCTAAATCCTAAATTTCTAATGAGCACTAAGCACTTGAGCAGCAGGCAGCAACATAAAGTAAAAGTTAAAACTTTAAAACCCTAGTATCTGTTTTCCTTTTACATTTTTGTTTCTCTCACGTTGGTTTTTCACAAAGTCACAGACTCACAGTCATAGACTAATAGTGAAGGCTCAAGAGCAACCTCAACTCCTCAACCCCAAGTATAAGATTGTCAAATTTTGAGAAGGTTTGTAAGGAGTTTTTCAAATTTTAAATTGATTTTAAGTTGTTTTCTTTTTTTTTCCGAATGTTTAAGTTGTTTCATTTTCTATTTTGAACCTCTGTGGGTCGTGAGGAAAAAAGAGTTTCATAAGAATTTGAAGAATGTAGAGAGAGAATATTTGAATTATCTCGGCTAGTCATAAACCGAATAACCGAATCAAACCGAACCAAACCGACAATAAGCAAACCCGTGGTTATTATTTTACTTGATTTGGTTATGGTTTTAGACATTTAATAACCGATTAAATTGGTTTGGTTATGATTTTAATCAATAACCGACTCAAACCGAACCATGAACACCCCTACTTATAATTTGGAGAGTTGGGAGCATTTGAGGGCAGAAAAGTCCAAAAGCATAGTACCAATTGGACATGACATGTGACTTCTCATGATCTTGTGTCCTCCTCATATATCTCCAAAATCCGGTGGGCTTCTTTGTTTGCACAGTAATAATAAAAGGTGTAAGGCCATACTCATGCCAAATTTTACATCAAATATTATATTTGATGTAAAATTTAGTGTAAAGTTATTTCTATTCATGTCAAATTTTACCTCAAATTTAATATATAAATAGTGTAGCACCAAATTTAGTACTACATTATTTATCACACCAATTGTTCTTTATTAATATTTTATTATACAATACTTTTAATTAAATATTATATAAATTAATATATTTTAATTAAAATATTTTATTAGTTTTACGTAATATTTTTATAATATTAATTTTAGATTAAAATTTTAATTTTTTTATATATTATTTTTCTTTACTTGAATTTTTTTGAAATTAAATTTATGTTAATTCTATTATAAATTTGAATTGGATATAAGTACAATTAACCTTGACAAAAATTAAATATGCAAAAATATAAATTGGTGGATAAATAATACAATGTACTTTAGAATTATCAAAAATAATAAACATTCAACAAATTAGCAACAAACTTGCTCGACATAAAAAATTAAGGACAAAAAAGCTCATTTTGAACTGCGTAATGCATTAATAGAGATTGTGTAATATTTATTTAATTATATTTCGTTAATGATTTCACTTTTATTTGTGTTATCCATTATTATGTATAATATGTAATATTTGCTAGCAATTTATACTATTTAAAAAATTATGATATAAAATAAATTTATATTAAACATCTATAATTTGAAACAACATGAAAATTATATATAATAAATGTTTTTTAAAAAGAATTTTGTTTATGAAATAAGAAAATATAAATAAAATAAGAAATAATAATATAATAATGAAGAAAGAGAAAAAGATTCTTTTATAATATAAAATTTGGTACAATGGATTGGAATTGATTTACATCAAAACACTAAATTTGATGTAAAATTTGATGTTAGGTCGAAAATGCCTAAGAATTTAAGCAAGGGCCAGAACCATTCAACAAGTAGCACGTACGTACGTACCTAGAGATAGAATAAATGTGATAAAATACTGGCAAGATAATGGTAAAATGGTAAGTACTTCTTGATTCTTAATTAGAAGTTTAGAGTTCGAATCTTCCTGGGTACGAAGTCATTTTTAGTAGGGAGAGCTTTACTCCCCAATGTGAGATTTTCTGACATAAATTTAAATTTAATCGAACTACAATGTGAGTATCGAATACCAAATTGAGAAACAAACAAACATAAAGGACAAAATAAAACAAGTGTTGGTGTAATGGATTTAATTGGTTTAGCTAAAGAATTAAGAAGCACAACAAACAGTATGCAGTGCAGGCCATGTGCTCTCAGCCGGATTTCTCGGGACTTACATACTCCACATTACCATTTGGTAGGATTGCCAACATATTTTGTAAGACTACTATTTAATGGCTAAACAAAAACGTTGTGTGTAAATGTATTTATAGATGAAGTAAATGATATAAAATTGTGTGTCAATGTATTTATAGTTATACATATGATATACAATAACATATGCCCCACGTATGCTGGATATACTTTTCTATGACACACACAAAATACACAACTTTTATTTAATTTCTAAAATTTTAATATGAAAGTTAATTCTTCCTTATTATCATAGCTTCTCAGAGATTCGAATCATGTAAATTAAATTCAACTTCTATATTTGCTTATTATAAATTTAATTTAACTTCTATATCTCATTCTGTGTAGCTTTGTAAATTGCAATCATTGTCATTGAAGTTGTCAATCCTTGAAATTAGCGGATTGAGACAGACTGACCCACCATTTGGATGAGCCTTAAGACGGTCTTTTCAGCAAATTCTTTATTGTTTTTTTAATATATTTATAATTTTTTAAAAGGGAAATTTCATAAATAGTGAAGAGAAAAAATTTAATTAGGCTTCATAGCCACAATTTGCTTAACTATATTCCAAATTTGACTTCTACCAAATAAAGAATGATAAAATTAACTTTCTAAATAAACATGTCAAAAATGACTTAATAAATAAGAAGTGATACGTATATTTGTATAAATGACCTATTTCCGGACATATAATTCTGTTGGTAGACTATTCTGTATAAATATAATTTGTTGGTAGAATTTCAGGATATGAGTCAGAAGATTATAAAATTATATATATATGTATATATATATATATATGTCAAAATATACAAATATGGGTACAACTGTAGATCTAACTATGACCGTAAATCTCGAAAATTCGTTTGAAGTTATACAAACATAAGCATCAAAACTTTAAAAAGTTAAAAGAAATTAATTTATACAATTTACCTCAATACCTTCCCCATCTTTTTGTTCTTATCTTTGAAATTAAAAACATCCATAAGTTGTTGCATCTTCACTGGGTCATTTCGGTGCTTTGATCTAATTTCTTGTTGATTAACTCGAGATTTAGCAATAGATCCTATAAATTTCTTGGAAATCTTGAGTTAGACCCAAATAAAAAGATGGAAAATCGTCCAATTGTTTTTTGATGTGTTTGTATACCTTGAGTGGTTCTCTTTGAAAGAGTTTGTTCAACCATAATTTTGATTGTATCTAAGGAGAAAACTGAAAAATCAAAAGAAATCAGTGTGATATATAAAATACAAATAAAAAAGAAGAAGATTGAAACTGCAATAAGTAAAATAATTTTTTTAAAAAAATTGAAACCGCTAGAAGTTGCCCAGAAATCTTGGCAGCACATTTGAGAGGGAAAGAAGAAATTTTTGAAATTTTGAAATTTGATTATGGATGAATGAATAAAGGGGAAAAACAAGTAAAAAGATTATGGAGAGAGAGAAGGTACAACTTTGTATAAGTGTTGAAACAGAATTATACAAAAACGGTTAAAGGTTACTGTGGAGTAGGAAATTGTTTAATCTATAACTATGTTAAATAATTAAGTAGCATATGTTTGCTTAGTCCCGTGTTTTTTCCTTTATTAAAATGTACATTCTATTCTAAATAAAAAATAAGTATAATTCTAAGAAGATAATATTAAAAAGTGTTGCTAACCAAATTTCAAGCCCACAATAAAATTAGGAAAAAGAACACTTATATTTCAAAAAGAAAACATATTTACCCTTAAATGTCCCATTACTTTCACACCCATTTTTATTTTAAAATGACATAAAATTATATTAAAATTCGCGCGCTGACGTCAGCGCCCATCCTATATGATACCGATAGATTATTAATATACTGATTAAGTATCACAGAGGATTAAGCTCAGTCCTATATGATACCGATATGATATCTAGATACCGACGAAGTATCACAAAGAATATATTTTCTACTAATTTAGAGTTAAATAAATAAGTTTGTGACTTTAATAAATTTCTCTTAATTGTTTTATTATTGTTTCTTAAAAAAAGAGTTCAATCCTATATGATACTGATAGGGTGTCAATATATCGATGAAGTATCGCAAAAAATTAAGCTCAATCCTATATGATACTAATATGGTATCAATATATCGTTGGAGTATCATAAATGATTAATTCATAGCAGTGATGTTGACGTCATACGCGAAATAAGAAAGGAGAAAATGGGGTTAGAAGATAAATAGTTTGGGTCATGGGTCCACTAAGGGCAAATAGTTTGGGTTGAATTTAATTTGGATAAATAATTTTACAATTGGGTCTATTATGTGTAGTTTTCGTATAAAATTATTCCAATAATATTTATTAAATTCTAATAGATTATAATAAATACAAAAAGAGGAGAAAAACATTTCATTTAGTAGAAGTGAAAACAAACTCTTCAAAATATTTCCACGACACGTATAGCATGTCCAACAAAAAATCCATCATTTTCATCAAATATATTTAAATAATTTGTTTGTAGAAGGTTGTCCACACTTATACTCCCTACTTTCTTTCGGTGTTTATATTTTGATTATTTTTTCATTTGGTCCACGAACCGACCCAACCTCGATCAAGTTTTATGTGCTGGTTGACTTATTTAGATCGGGCTAAAAACCTCAGTCTGGTCCAACCCTAATAAAGGGAGTGGTTGGGCCAACTCAATGAAACAAACCTATATTGACAACTACAATTACCACTACCTTCTACTTATCAAATGCTTACATAATATTTTAGCTAAAGATAGATGTAACTGGAAGTCCCTTTGCTAGCAAGTAAATCTTCCAAATTCAGTTCTTTCCTATTCAGATCATCTTAATATATTCTAGATTCAAATGATTTTGGATGAAATAAGGGAAAGTTTAAAATATAAATAGATAAACAAAGAAATTTTTAAAATTAACAAAATCTATCAGGGCTTGCTTGGATATGCTTCTTCTTGTTTATCAAATGTGTACACTAACATAATGAGGAGGGGTGGCATGCTTACTAAGATCAACAACTTCAGTTAGCATCTCTAGTTACAAGGAGGAAAGTGGAACTAGCTTTATAAAGTAGTAGTGGCCAGAAAGCTCTAAGGAAGGATAGACTAAATGTTGTGTTTTTAAACGAGTATGGCCAGTAGTAGGAGAGAAGATCACACATGTAGTTCTAAAGTTCTTAAAAACTAGGGAGATGTATCAACCTATCAATTGTACTGCAGTAACTCTCATACCTAAAGGGGAGAACCCAACTAGAGTATGTGAGTTCAGCCTAATCTCATGTTTTTCAACAATATACAAAGTTATATACAAAATAATCACTACTAGGCTAAAATTATTTATGGAGAGTTTGGTGGACTCAAACCAATCAGCTTTTGTATCAGGTAGAACTTTGAGTGATAATTTGATACTAAGTCATGAAATTGTGAAAGGGCATGTGAGACAAGGGATCTCTAAAAGATGTATGGTAAAGATTGACATGAAAAAAACTTATGATTCTATGGAATGGACATTCTTGGAACAAATACGGGTGGAACTCAAAATGCCCACTAGAGTCATCAAGTGGATAATGCAATGTGTCACAACAATCACTTATTCAATTCAGATGAATAGACATAGTATAACACTATTTAGAGCAAGAAGAGGAGTAAGACAGGGTGATCCATTGTCCCCTTACTTTTTTGTATTAGCTATGGATTACTTGATAAGAAGCTCGAAAATCTTGTAGACAAATCCTTATTTTCATTATCATCCTAGATGCAAAAAACAAAATAGTGCAGCCGAGCTTTGCTGATGACTTATTGATGTTCTATAGTGGATATATCAAGTCAGTGAAGAGCTTATACAAATCTTTCCACGTATTCTCTAAGGCATCTGGATTGGTTACAAATACAGATAAAAGCAGTGTTTACTTTGAAGGAGTTAATTACCAGTTACAGGAGGAGATCTTGAAGGAGTTTCAGTTTGTTAAAGATGAGCTCCCATTTAGATACCTGGGAGTTCCTTGGAGTACTAAGAGGGTGTCCATTGTCTAGTGCAGGCCACTCTTGGAAAAGATGCTAGGAATGATCACTAGTTGGACCATTAAGTTTCTTTCATATGCGGGCAAAGCTCAACTTATTAAGAGTGTACTTTATGGGATTTAAATATTTTGGTCTCAAGTATTTATACTTCCCCAGAAGATTATTCAAATAGTAGAAGCAATGTGCAGGAGATTTCTATGGACTGGTAACATTGAAACCTCAAGAAAGGCTCTAGTAGCATGGGATAAGTTATGCTGGCCTAAGGCAAGTGATGACATGAACTTTCTTGACATAAATGCATGGAACAAAGCTGCTATTGGAAAGCTGTTGTGGAACCTTTGCAAGAAGAAAGATAAGTTATGGGTAGCATGGATTCACAACTACTACGGAAAAAATGGTGTGTGGAAAATACAAGTGAAACAAGCTTCTTGGATAGTTCAAAGAATTCTAAAGGCTTCTCAACATCTTCAAGAGGCCAGATACAATGAGGCATGTTTAAGAGGCATGGACAAGTACTTCATTGGTAAAATAAATCTGCAGATGAGGGATACAAAAGAGAAGGTGGAGTGGAGATCACTGGTATGGACAAACATGGGAGCTCTAAAATAGATATTTATCCTATATCTAGCAGTGAATGGTAGACTTGAGACTAAAGACAGATTGGCTAAATGGGGAGTAACACACTCTCCCTTGTACAGTTTGTGTCAATAGATGAATGAAGATCTGAAAAACTTATTTTTTTAAAAGTGTGTATGCTGCAGAGGTGTGGAGTAAAATACTGAAATGGTAAGGAGTAAGTAGTGGCACAATGAGCTGGCCATAGAAGGTATAATGGGCTACTAGAGTTATAAAAGAAAAGAGCGATACAACACTCGTATATAAACTGACATTGACAAGCACAGTGTATAGCATATAGATGGAGAGAAAAAATAGAATACTTAAGCAGAAACAATAATCTGCCAGTGCAATAATTAGGCATATCATTCAGGAAACACATGGGAAAGGAAGAAGATATCCTAGCATAGCTACTAAATTGCAGAATTTCAATATGTGCCTATAGAATAGCTGGTTGACTTAATGATTAAGCTTAGCAAGGATGGAGCTCTATGTCCATACATGCTATACTTTTTTTTTGTTCTGTAACGTTTACTTGGTAAATAAAATTTTACTTATCAAAAAAATAAAAAATAATATGGGGTTAATTTATTGATTGAACCAATTTAGGATCTTGGTAATGTAAATTTTAACATTTGGTCTAAAGTTAGCTTTGATAGTTCAAACTTTAGACATACAAATTTAAAGTTAGGATCTCTCAAACCTAACTTCAGACTCACATGTCTAAAATTAACAAATTGCTTGAGCAGTTCAAACTTTAGATATTTGGATCTAAAGTTAAGTTTGACAGTCTAACATCAGACATGTATATTTAAAATTTGAAACTTGAAACCACCACGATTTTCAACTTTAATGTCGCATGTGTGAATTCCAAAGCGACCAAAATACTAAATACTTTATATTTTGGCTATTTCTTAAATAGTGATGGTTATATGTTCACTTGTCCATTACATTTGAGCCTCATACAATTCTCTTGATAATAAGTTATTAGAGCGCATCGAATCATATTAATAAATTGAGTTTAAGATATGTATTAACAAATGGAAAAGAATCAAAAATATCTCTAAACTATGTGAAATGAACAAATATGTCTTCGGTTGTAAGTTTGGTCCACAAATGTCCTTGACGTCAATAGTTTGATCCAAAACTTTTCTTATTGTTACTTAATGGGTCAAAAATTTTCTTTGTCAAAATAAATATATTATTTCTTTTCTTTTAAAACACATTGTTTAATTTCCTAATGATGATTTCTTTAAATTAGAAAATGTTTATCCTACTTCAATTTGAAAAATATTAAGAAATTAAAAAAATAATTTTATTAGAATTTCTTTTATCGTTATCTAAATGAAAATTAATGATGGATTACTATGAGTACATAAATTAATTACTATGAGGGTACTCCGATAAACATATTACTTTTAAGAAATTCTATTTTTGTTTCTTTTCTTTTAAATTCATTTTAACTAATATATAAATAGGAAATATTTTTTTGTTCTTTTGTAGCGACATGATTTGGTCTTATGGATAAACCAATGAAAAAGGAATTTGGGCCATAAACATTCTGAGTAGTAACTTGAGAATTTTGATCCTAAGTCAGACTTGAACGAAATCTGAGTCAGGTGAGGTCTGGAGTAATCCGGTAATGGATGGATGATTAAATTATGAATTTAATAGTTGGAGTTGATAGCCAAGACGTCAAGGAGACTGTACGATTTTATGGAATTGAATTCGAGCAAGTAGAACTCCCGTAATTGATATTGACGTGAATGGTTGATTTTAGAACGTCATGATTTGAAGGTGTATTGCGAAATGGAGGTTTGAGATGCAAATTTTGAATTTTTGTCTCCGTGCAATCCGCCACGGTGGGATTATTCCTGCTATAGCAGGACTGCCGTGGCCGGGTAAGTGGCGTCATGGCAAAACAATCGCAAATTTAAAAGGGAAAAAGTTCCAAAATTATTTTTATTTCTCCCACTTCGTTTTTGAAAGACCTGAAGCAACCTAGAAAAATTTTCCTTCATTTTCCATTAATTTTTGTGTTAAAGGCAAGTTAATCATTATTTTAACTTGTTAATTAATTTCTAGACCTTAGAATCTAGGAGAGTTCTCTTAAGGAAAGGTTTTGGCCTGAATTAATGGTGGAAAAAAATCTATTTGGGGGGAAATGATCATGAAAGTGGCCAAGGATTAGGATTTTGATATGATTCGAGTATTTTAGGCCATTTTTTGTTGATTTCCTATATTTCTTGTTGTTTTTAGATCAAGAACAAGCCAAGAGGCTTCGGAAAGGGAAATCTCTAGTTTTTTAGAGTTTCCAAAGCTTGGCTTTGAGGTAGGTGATTATTTATTTTTCCGTCTTTATTATATATGCTTGTTAACTACATTTGATAGTATTGCATGCATATATGTGACTATGGAAAGATGTAATAAACTTGATGAAATAACTATTGTGATCAATTATATGCAATGTACCTTTTCCTTGATTGTGCAAGTGTCACGATCCGATCTAGGGCCTAGGCGTAACATGATGATTGAAATCCCGAAGGACTCCAACCAAGCCTCTTGTACATATCATAAGCATTCATAAGGTAAAGTAAAAAGCGGAAACATCATAAGAGAGTCTAAACCATGAATAGTAAATGAAAAATGTCACATGACAACACAGACTTGAAATATTTGTCCAACTATATGCCTCTACTCATGAATATGGGCGGGGGCTAAGACATGTCCCTAGCTCACCCTCAATATGAAATATAACAAAAGTCTTTGAAAATATTAACTAACTCAACAACTAGTCCTCGATAAATAAGGACTCACCACAACGCCGCTAAATAGGAAAGCCTAACTAGCCACGTAGATGAGTATGATCTTCAACTTCAACCCCTACATTATGAGACAATGTAGGCAAAAGTATGCATTAGTACGTTGGAATGTACTAAGTATGAGGGCGTGACATGCAACATAAATCATGGAATGCAAAGGTCAAGTAAAACACATGATAAGATGGAATAAGTAAAGTCATAAGAAAATCATATTGACCAAAGAATTTGAAAGCATAAATTCAAAATCATAATATACTTAAGAGATCATACATATGTGGGATAGAAACCATAACCGATAATAAGACCATGTGAGCTATAATACGAAATCCCGTTGTCTCCCCATACAATGAAAAAAAGGGGAATCTACTTGTCAAGGTAGACTCTACCCCGCTAGGCGGATCATACATACGCTATATATGGATCCAATAGCTAAGCCATGAAGGCAAGTTATGATGACACGTAGTTTATGGGACATGAGGATGCTACTAAGACTTTTGGTAGGGCCCCCACCTTACGTCCACTCGGTGCTAAGTCAAATCCCATAGAATATATGCATAGCATAGAAATCATAATTACATATATCATAGTCATGATCATAGGTTTGAAATCATAGAGTAGCTCATTTTCATAACATACTTGTAATGTGAGAATTGTCCTTTCATCATTACAATCATATTTGCATAATTCATATCGTTAGACCTTAGGTCACCACATAGGGCCCTAAGTCACCTTACTTCATAACTTGCATGAAATTCATACCTTGAACTTAGAGTAAAACTCAATTGCATAATCAATTGACTTTGAAAATAATGTAATTCACTTGAAAACAGTCATGATCATAAACTTTATATCAGCCTATACATAATTCATATAGATAATAGTCAGTATAATTCAAAATACTCATAATTTACATCATAAATCCTAGAGATCAAAATATGAGAATTCATGGAAAAACTCTTCAATTCAATGCAATAACCATCAATTTATATCAAAATAGACTCATGATCATATTTTGATTCTTAATTCATGCACTAGGAATAGAGATCATAAAACTCATAAAATACCATACTTTAATTTGATAAAAAAAACCTTGAAAAATTGATTGGGCTTCATGGATGAAAGAATCCATGAATCAATACCCACATACCTTAAGTGAAAACGACAAATAATTTGAAAGAACTTGAGAGTTTTGATGGAGAGCTTGAGTGAATTTACTTGAAGTCTTCAATGGAGTCCTTGAGAGTCTTTTGTAGAGAGAGAAATATTTGAGTAGGTGAATTGTAGGAGAATGAATAGAATTAGAGGTTTAGGTCAATTTATAGAGTTGCATTAGGTCCTAAAAACGTCTAGGTTCATTAGCTAACAATTAGGTAAAATTCTAAAACGCCCTTTTTAAAAACCCAACTCGGTCAGAAAATCCTTGTCAGGTTCACTCGCGGACCTTTCTGTTTTGTGTAGTTTCTTCAAAAATCTATCTTCCGATATACGGGTCCTGAAAATCTACCGATACATTTTTCTCGGAGTTTTTGACCCCCTAATCGATATTCTAAACTCCAATTTTTCAAAAAGATAAGGATAACGCATTACATAAGCGGCCTATTCCCAAGGCATTTCTTAAGGCACCTGTGCATTTTAAGGAACATTACAGCAAGCTATGAGCTATTCATTGTGGATTTTAATTGTGACTGTTGGATCGTGTACCACGCCAGTACCTATTGGATTGGGTACCGCATCGGTACGTACTAACAATTGGATCGGGTATCACGCTAACATATTAACAGTTTGAGTATGGGTTCCATGAGGACCATTGTTGACTATTGTATCTAATATGGACACTGTGAAACTATATATTGCTTGTGAATTGATAATTGGTAAGGTGTTACTATATATGTTTGTATTTACTATGTTGTGGTTACCTGTGTATATTTCACTTATTGGACTGGCCGTGTGATTTTACTAGTACACCATTGATTATGTGTATTGATATTATACTAGCTCTTTTCTTATTGAGTATACGACATCTTCAGGCGTCTGCTGACAGACCTCAGTTAGAAGACCATTGACCGTTTGAATTCAAAGGTGAGCCAGTTCTTTCAAGCTATCGTGGATTCCTTTAGGATCTCAGTTCAATCCTTTCGGGCTTAGACCTTTCAAACTTCTTTTTATGTTATTGTTTTTGAGGTTGCATACCATTACTCTTAGACTTATTGCTTAGTAGTTTTGGTACAATGACTTTCAAGTTCTAGGGGTTAACTTCCACATTATTTGTTTTGTTGATTAATTCTCCTGAGTCTATGAAAACTCAGTTTAAGACTCTTATTAAAATCATGTTCCTCATTTTGATTAGTTTTTTTTGTGTTACGATGTTAGTTAGAATATAATATTGATTCTCCCATCGGAGAGTTAGTATGGTTGCTACTCACGATCAATTTTATTCTCCTGAGTCTATGAAAACTCAGTTTAAGACTCTTATAAAAATCATATTCCTCATTTTGATTATTTGTTTCTGTGTTACGATGTTAGTTAAGGTATAATATTGATTCTCCCACCAGAGAGTTAGTATGGTTGCTACTCACGATCAATTTGGGTCATGATAAAGTTGGTATCAAAGCACTAGATTTGTTGTTCTTGTTGTACCAAAATTAGTCTAGTAGAGTCTTGCAGAATGGTATGGAGATGTCTGTACTTTTTTTGAGAGGCTACAGGACTTTAGAAAATCTCTCTATCTTCTTCTCCCTTTATGCCATAACATGATTTTAATTGGTATCCGGTGATATAAATTTGTATCTAACCTTTTTCACTCTTTTTTTTGGCAGATGGTTAATGCGTGATACAATGATGTCTTTTCCGTAGCTCCCATCAATAAGCAATAGGAGAAGCCAGAGTTAGAGGGTGTGGCCGAGGTTGGAGTATAAGAAAAGGATGGTGCAGAGGCCAAAGAAGGGAAATACCAGTTAGGGGTGAGGATCAAGCTGAGTATGTCCCACAAGAAGAGGCTCTTACGCATCCCATGCTGAAGTAGAAGAAAATGTGGAGGTAAAGGTTGAGGAGTATGCTGAGCAGGAGGAGCATGTAGAGGCTGAGGCTGCAGGACTTCCCCCTTTAAACCTAGTTATAGCTCCACATATTATGACTTTTCTGATTGGGTGGATTGGCTTTGGGGCTAGTCCCGCGGTGCAAGCCGCTCAAGCTCCAGTCGCTCATCTCATCGTTGATGTCATCCCTCATATGGATAGAGTATTAGGCATTGATGCTTTTTTTAGTCCACTTCTGGGCCCAGTGATGACTGGCACTGAGCACGAAATATTGACCAAGTTTTTAAAGCTGAAGTCTCTAGTGTTCTAGGGTTTTTGAGAATAAGGATGCTTTCGAGTTCATCTTGAATTGATATGAAAGACTTTACAAGTTGGGCATAATACACCAGCATGGAGTTGAGTTGTGACTTTTCAACTTTAAGGTGAGTCTAAATGGTGGTGGAGAGCTTTCGTGGAATGTTGATCGCCAGTTTTGCCTCACTCACTTGGGTTCAGCTCTATGCCTTTTTTTTGAAGAAGTATGTGCCAGGAATTTGAGAGATCGCAAGAAGGATGAGTTTATGGCTCTTGAGCAGGGTGGCATGATTGTAGGTGCTTATGAGGATAAGTTTCATGCCTTGTGTAGATATGCTACACAGTTGGTGAGTAATGAGGATGAGAGGATATGATTGTTTGTCAAGGGATTGAATCCCGAGTTACAGGTATTGTCTGTTCATATGACCTCTACAGGTAAAAGCTTTAATAAAGTGTCAGACTTTGTGAAAAGAGTGGAAGGAATTAGACGGGATGGGCAGGCCAAGATTTTGGCTAAGAAGCCCAAGAATACAAGTAATTTCAATGGTTTTACTCTAGAGGCCAGCATTTGCAGTCCAGCTAATTCAATCGGCTATGCCTGCTTCTATGGGTGGTTACTCAGGGACTTTACAACTTAATACTACTCAGGATGGTCAGGGAGCTTCGTTCGCGTCAGGTAATAGGTCATCCCTTAACTGTAGTTGTTATAATTATGGGGAACCAGGATATATGAGGAGATATTGCCCCTACCTTCGCCTGACTGACCCTACACAGCAACAGACCAGAATAATGGTACCAACAAGCGGAGCTAATAATGGCATAGAACGTCCATAAGATGTGTGAGGAGGAAATTAAAGAGGATGTGAAGGCTATGGGAATGGTAATGCAGGTAGAGGAGCAGTGCATCCAGGTAGAGAGATTGTCCGTCAGGATGATAGGGCATAGTTTTATGCTTTTTCAGGAAGGACAGCGGTTGAAATGTCTGATGTAGTGATCACAGGTACTATTTATATTTTTGATCGGATGGATATTATCATATATGATTCGGGTTTTACTTACTTTTATGTGTCAGTATAGTTTGCCTTGGGTTTTATGTGATTTGTGATATGCTAGATGCCCCCATCTATGTTTCTACCCCAGTTGGAGAGTCAGTTGTAGTTACCCATGTCTATCCGTGCTTATTCTGTTATGTTTATGGGTTTCCAAACTTGGATTGATTTGATGATCTTAGATATGACTGATTTTGATGTGATCTTAGGCATGACTTGGTTGTCCCCCTATTTTGTTGTGCTTAACTGTAATTCTAAGACTAATACTTTAGAGATCATGGATAGGGAAAGGTTATAGTGGGAAGGGGTGTACAAGCCTAAGCCAGCTAAGGTCATATCTTTCATCTGGGCTAGAAAATTGATGGGGTAGGGTTGTTTAGCATCTTGGCTCATATTCGGGATGTTGAAGTTGAGTCCCTCTCTATTGAGTCTATTCCTGTAGTGTATGAGTTTAAGAATGTGTTTCCTACTATTTTTCCTGGCATGACTCCGGATAAAGATATAGAGTTTTGTATTGACTTAGAGATGGGAACTTGGCCAATCTTTATCCCTTCTTATCACACAACTCCAGCAGAATTAAGGGAGCTTAAGGCTCAAATCCAAGAATTCATTGATAAAGGTTTCATCCATCCCAGTACTTATCCGTGGAGTGCTCCAATCTTGTTTGTTAAGAAGAATAATGGTAGTACGAGGATGTGCATAGACTACTGGCAGCTGAAAGAATCACCATCCAAAATAAATACATATTACCTTGTATAGATGATCTCATTGACCATTTGCATGGTGCATCAGTATTTTCTAAAATTGATCTAAGGTCTGGTTACCATCAATTGAAGATTAGGCCCGAGGATGTACCTTAAATGACATGTAGGACTCAGTATGGGCACTATAAGTTCTTGGTAATGTCGTTTGGATTGACCAATGCACCTGCAACCTTCATGAGTTTGATGAATGGAGCATTCAAAATGTTTCTAAATTCTTTTGTAATTGTGTCCATAGACAACATTTTGGCCTATTCTAAGAGTAAGGATGAACATGCAGACTATCTTCTTATTGTTCTGGGTGTCTTGGAAAAATAGAAAATGTATGTAAAATTCTCCAAGTGTGAATTCTGGTTGTCTTCTGTTGCCTTTTTGGGGAATGTGGTTTCAAAAGAAGGGGTGATGGTAGATCCCCAAAAGATTGATGCAGTCAATAACTGGGTTCGGCTTAGTTCTGTGACTGAAGTTAGGAGTTTTGTAGGACTTGTCAGCTATTATAGGCAGTTCCTGAAATCTTTGCTTCTATTGCCACACACTTGACAAGGCTAACTCAAAAGGAGGTACCATTTGAGTGGACTGACAAATGTGAAGAGAACTTCCAAAGGCTCAAGACTCTTCTGACCAGGGCACCTATTTTGAAACTGCCAGTTGAAGGTGAGGATTTTATTATTTATTGTGATGCTTCACATTCGGGATTGGGTGTTGTACTGATGCAGGATAAGAATTTCATAGATTATATCTCGCGGCACTTGAAGGTTCATGAGAGGAACTACCTGACATATGATTTGGAGTTGGCATCGGTAGTATTTGCTATCAAGATTTGGCGACTTACTTGTATGGCGTCAAGTGTGAAGAGTTAATTGATTATCGTAATCTACATGTGATCACTCAGAAAGTCTTGAATTTGAGACAGCGAAGGTAGATGGACCTGTTTAAAGATTATGATGTCACCATTCAGTATCATCCAGGTAATGCTAATGTGATGGCAAATGCATTAAGTCGGAAATTAGTGAGTATAAGAAATTGAGAAAGTTTGACTCCATTTGGGTTGTGGTTGAAAAACTGAAGAAGTTAGTCCACTTCATTCCGGTTAGAGTGGGTTATAATGCTTACCAGTTGACAAAGATCTATGTGAAGGAGATAGTAAGGCTGCACAAGATTCCCCTTTCTATCATCTCACACCGTGATATGTAATTTACATAAAAATTTTGGGAAAAATTGCATGAGGAGTTGGGCATTTAATTCACTTTCACCACAACCTTTCACCGACAGACTGATGGACGATAAAAAAACAATCCGAGTGTTGAAAGACATGTTGAGGGTATGTGTAATTAACTTTGGAGGACATTGGGATAAATTCCTACCTTTGTATGAGTTTTCCTATAATAATAGTTATCACTCCATCATTGACATGGCATTATTCGAAGCACTTTATGAGAGGGAATGTACATCGCCCATAAGGTGGTTTGAGGCTGAAGATGTGAAACCTTTGGGGGTTGATCTAGTAAGGGATGCTCAAAAAAAGATGATGACTATCCAAACCAAGCTTCTAGCAGCCCAGAGTCGACAGAAAGAGTATGCAGATCGCAAGGCGAGAGATATGACTTTTTAGGTAGATGAGTAGGTTCTCCTGAAGGTGTCACCGATAAAAGGTGTGATGAGATTCATCAAGAAGGGCAAGCTTAGTCCTCTCTATATTGGCCTGTTCAAGATTCTTGATTGTGTGAGGAGTGACTTATAGATTGGCTTTACCACCTAGTTTATCTAGAGTCAATCTAGTGTTCCATGTGTCCATGTTGAAGAAGTACCATGGGGATGTAGTTTATATCATTAAGTGGGACTCAGTCTTATTAGACAAAGATCTTCAATTAAAGTTGTTAAGTGATCGAGCCGGGTAAGATCGACCCACTAAAGGTTCAGCCCACCAGTGTGCCGAATCGGCCTGGGTGGGTCTTGCCTTAAATGGGTCGGTTCGGTCCGGGCCCAATAATTACAAAATGCCTGAAGGCCTAGCCCACGACCCATTAAGGGTACAATGGCAGGGCCTAGATCGGCCCGGGTTTTGGCCCATTGGGCTGACCGATTTTTTAATTTTTTTTTAATCGACAATTATGTATTCAAAAGTTTGAGTCAATCATCAATATAGTTTATTGTTATCTACTTAATTTAGACGTAATTATAATAATTTATATACGTAAAATATATAATAATATACTTACATTATATTATATATACTTACAATGTATTTCAAATATACTCACAATATACTATCGATTATAGTAATATACTTACATTATATTATATATACGTACAATGTATATCAAATATACTCACAATATACTATCTATTATAATGATATACTTACATTTTATTATATATACTTATAATGTATATATAATATACTCACAATATACTTATAGTGATATATCTATTATAATGATATACTTACATTTTATTATATATACTTATAATGTATATATAATATACTCACAATATACTTATAGTGATATATTTATATTATACTATATAAACTTACAATGTATATCAAATATACTCACAATATACTATCTATTATAATGATATACATACATTATATTTTATATACATATAATGTGTATCAAATATACTCACAATATACTCTATATTATAGTGATAAACTTACATTATACTTTATATACATATAATGTGTATCAAATATACTCACAATATATTATTTATTATAGTAATATACTTACATTATATTATATATACTTATAACGTATATCAAATATACTCACAATATACTATATTATAATGATATAGTTATATTATATTATATATGCAATATACGTAGAATGTATGTCAAATATACTCACAATATACTATATATTATAGTGATATACTTATATTATATTATATATACATACAATCTATATCAAATATACTCATAATATACTATCTATTATAGTGATATAGTTATATTATACTATATATAAGCACAATGTATATCAATTATACTCACAATATACTATCTATTATAGTGATGTAGTTACATTATACTATATATACACACAATATATATCAAATATACTCACAATATACTATCTATTATAGTGATATAGTTACATTATACTATATATACGTACTATGTATAAAAAATATACGCACAATATATTATCTATTATAGTGATAAACTTACATTATACTATATATACACACAATGCTTATCAAATATACTGACAATATACTATTTATTATAGGGATATACTATATATTATAATGATATAATTGCATTCCATATATTATATACATATAATGTATATCAAATACTCACAATATACTATCTATTATAGTGATATAGTTGCATTATACTATATTTATGTACAATGTATATCAAATATATTTAAAATATACTATACATTATAGTGATATAGTTACATTATATTATATATACTTACAATATATATCAAATATTCTCACAATATACTATATGTTATGGTAATATAGTTACATTATATTATATATACTTACAATGGATATCAAATATACTTACACTATATTATTTATTATAATATACTATCTATTATAGTAATATAGTTACATTATTTTATATATACTCACAATGTATACCAAATATACTCACAATATGTTAGTATAAATTATATTACATATATTTACAATGTATACCAAATATACTCACAATATATTATTTATTATAATATACTCACAATATATATCAAATATACTCACAGTATAGTATCTATTATAATTATATTCATACATTATATTATATATAGTTACAATGTATACCAAATATACTCACAATATGTTATCTATTATAATATACTCACAATATACTATCTATTATGTAAGTGTATACTTATAATAGATAGTATATTTATTATATATAGTTACAATATATACCAATATACTATATATTATAGTAATATAGTTATATTATATTATATATACTTACAATGTATACCAAATATATTTTACAACATATTATTTATTATAATATACTCACAAATATACTATATATTATAATTATATATTTACATTATATTATATATACTTACGATGTATACCAAATATACTCACAATATATCATTTATTATAATATACTCACAATATACTATCTATTTATAATTATATACTTATATTATATTATTTATATACTTGCAATGTATACCAAATATACTCACAATATATTATCTATTATAATTCAAGTATTGAAATCTTATAGTTACTACAAATTTAATTTTCAATATATGATTATGTAAAATAAATAAAATTATTTAATTGAATCCTACAAAATTTATGGGGGAAAAATTACGAAATGCAAAAATTATATGAGTCTTTGACTTTATTAATATATTAATAAAATTCAAAACATACAAAGTTACAAACTTACAATTAGTTATATATAATAAGTTGTAATTTCGATATATTTTGTATCATTTTCTCCAATTTATCTGTATTAACATTTATAAGAATTGACTCATAATTTTCAAAATCAACTAATCTGTAATTTGAACTAGCTTGTGCCAAAGGATCTCCAATTGACATTGTTTCTTCAAGTTTGTCTTCTTCTTCCGTATCTTGTGGTCTTTCTTTATTTCTTCGCTCTGGTCTAATCCAATCTATCCAATCTCTGAGGCAAACTAAAACATTCATGATATTGCTCCCCAATGAGTGTCGATTATCTCGGATCTGCTTTCTTCCTTGACTAAATGCGCTCTCCGATGCAATAATTGATATTGGAATTAGCACATCCCTAGTCATGATTGATCGTACTGGATATTGTTTTTTTGTTGTTCTTCCATTATTCCAGTATGCTGACATTATTTTGATAGGACTATGGGGCCTCTCTCAAATAAAAAATTAAGCTGATCTCGATTTACGTTCCTTTGTGATATAAGCTATATTCTAATCCAAACAGATAAATTGTTAACACAATGGGTAAGCATATCTTGTGCATGTCTTTTAGAAGATGATGACTCGTTAGAAAGACGAGATAGAAGAACATTATGAGTAGAGGTAGCATTATAAAGTAAAGTGACATAATGATTATATAATGCTCAAATATGATCATTTGTATCACTCATTGTCTTAAACATACTAGGTTCTTTTTCATTTTTAATTTCTAAAGAACTATATATAATGCGAACAAATTCAGATATAGTACAAATTTCATACAAAGATTTAACTTAGCACCAATCAAATAAACAGGAGGAATAAGAAAAAATATTTTTAAAAATTTTCAATCATTTCAGTTACAAATTCTTTGTAATTTTGTTTAAGTTTATATTACATAAACAATAAAGAAAGATCAGCTATATAAGCTAAAATATTACAAACAATAGAATAATACTCACTAGAAAATTCAACAGTAGCCGTATAGAATTTTTCTAAGAAAATAACAACATCATTAATTTTAGTCCAATCAAATTTTGCAACATGACTTCGGAAAATTTATACACATATTGATTAAAAGTTGTAGTTATATGAGCCCTATAAATATTGTAAGTCTTTAAAAAATCATAACTAGAATCCACCTAGTCTCAATTTCTTCGGACATTAATCTTGGTCTAAGATTATTTTCCTCACATTTTCTTTTAAATTCTTTAAGTCCAACTTTTTTATTATTTCTTTGAATAAAACCAATTGCATGTCTAACCTTTTCAATTTTTGGTTCAAAAAAATAAAGACCATCTTTTACAATTAAATTATATATATGACAAGCACATCTAATATGAAAAATATCCATTAAAGGGGGGAGGGAGTTCAGTTTTTAAAGAATTAATATCAGCGGAGTTGTTAGATGCATTATCAAAAAAAATACATACAATTTTGTGTTCAAAACCATAATATTTTGCAACCATTGATATAAAATCAGAAATAAATTGTGTCGTATGTCTACGGCCTTCATCATATTGAAAATGCTAAAATACGTTTTTGCATGACAAAATCACTATTTATCCAATGACAAAAGGGCAGCCCGCTGCACTATCCAATGACAAGTAATAGTTAAATAATCATTTTAATTTATAGTATGACCAAGATCAGAAGTAAGTGAAACTCTATATGGAAGATTGACTAATAATCAACGTAAATAGTATGCTTATTGTCTATGAAGTCTAAAAATATCTGATCTACAAGTACTTCTAAGAATACCTTTAAACATGAGATTATAAACTGATTGTATATAATGAATAAAAGCATCAGAAGAAGCAAATGAAAAAGGTAGACAACCTAAAGCTATCATTTTTGCTAACTCTTCACAATCCCTCATTTTATTATACATCTCAATTAATTTTCCAATCGGTGGGTATAATCTACCTTGAATTGGTCCAGTAACACCCCCAAGTTATTGTATTCGTTCTCTCCAACCAGTATGCTCATTATATAGATATCTAATCAATTGATCCGTTCCACCTTTATTAGCCTCGGTCTTATGCTCAAAAATTGCTTGACAAACTTTATATTGAACTTTAGTTGTTCAGACTATTCGTTCAAAATATGCCATACTAAACTAGTTTATTTTCTTTCTTTTACGGGCCGTGGAGGAAGATTACTAGTTTTAGATTGAACATTACCTATAACAACAACAGGGCTAGTTGGTGTATCACCCTCATATTATCATCATCATTAATTATCTTGTTCTATTTCTACTTCAACTTTATTTGTTCTTCTATACTGTAAGTTTCTTGATATTCATAGTCATTCATATCATGTACACCTACACCTATTTCTCTAAATTCACTAGGTGGTGCTTCACACATACAAGAATAAAATCGACTTGTACTACCTCTACCAAAATCACTTTTTTTCTTACTACCACTACTATCTCAGGGACACAAATTTTTAACACTTTTACCTACTTTTTAAAATTTATCTATTATGCAAATTAAAATAATAAAAATTATAAATATAAAAATAAAATATTTAAATATACAAGAATTAATATACTAAATAAAAATAAGAGAAGGAACGATTATACCAAATTGCCGAAATTAAAGAAAGAATCGTAAAATTGATGAAATGTTGAACACTTGAAAGTTGAAAACCTCCACTTGATGTTGTTAATTGTAAAAAATAATAAAAGATTGCTGTCACTTTAAGAGAGAATTGAGAAAATTGAGAGACATTAGATGATTGTTGTAGGAAAAAATAATTAAATGTTATAGGTATTTATAGATTTTTTTTGAATATATATTTTTTCATAGTTTTTATCTTTTAACATATTATTTCAAGTTTGACTTAGAATTTTGATTCAATCCACTAAAGGTTATATAGTCCATAGATATTAACAACTCTAATAAAGCTCTAATCAAAATCAAATCAATACTAATGCTAACAAAAATAAATCAATTCAACACTAAGAATGACAATATAATGTTGAATAATTATTTTTAGTTTTAAATTGGTTTGGACAATTAAAATACATAACCTAATTTTATTTTTTCTTTAGTGTTTAATTAGTCATGGTATTAATTAATACTTATTAGACTTATTTTAGCATGATTTAGTATTTTTTAAATTATGATCATTTTTGTTATGACTTATTTATTTGCAATATTTGTTTTATGCGATTTTATTATTATTTTTTGTTGAATATTTTAGTGTCATCATTAATATCATATTTTGTATTATTTTCTTAAAAAGCATCTTAGATAATTGTATTTTGGTAGGACTAGAGAAATATTTGAGACACAAGTTAATTATATGTTTGTATGAATACATTACTGAAAAATCCAAAAACACGAGGTTAATTAGTTTGATTTGATTTATAAATTTAAAAATCCAACACAAATAATTTGATTTGATATTTAAAAGGTTGAATCAACCCTATTGATGTACCCCCCTACTTGGCTGTACCCAAATTGAAACTCCTTCCCCCCTATGAGAATATAGTGAGCCCAACTCGCCCAAATAAGGGTGTCAAATGTGACACATTATTTACCCAATTTGCTTAGTTGTAGCACGTTAATTTAGCAGCATTGTCAAATTAAAGGCTGGGAGAACCTAGCTTCTGTGAAGTAATATAAACAAACTACTTCACCAGTTTAAATATTCTGTTAAATCTTCTACAAAGATACCATGCTGGAGACCTTGAAAACATAAGCATGTTACCAAGATTATATTCTCTTCCAGATATTCCAAATTGACCCTTCAGTAATAAATATATGATTTGCAACACTTGATAAAAACTCTTCGTAATTATTCTGAATTGCAACACAAGTTAACAAAATCAAAACTTCAAGTTATACAAATTGCGTGGACAGGAGTAGTAAAACACAAACAACAACTCCAGTGTAATTTACGACTGAAAGGGTAGAACGTACGGAAATCTTAGCCCTATCTTTTATAGGGTACAAAAGCTTGTTTTCGATGGACCTTAACTCGAAAGAAAAGAGAAGAATTCAAAGCATGATAGCACAAAAATATTACAACAAAATAAGAAAGATCCAAGGCAAAAGATGTAGTAAAATAGACTTGCCTAAAAGTGCAAGGGTCAATAACCACTAAAATATTGTAGGTTATTTCCAACAAATGGTCAAAGGTTTCTGTTGTTTCTCTTGCCAATGAACCTTGTTAAAAATATCTAACCTTGTTACCTCTAACTTTGAATACAAAGGTAGAATTAAAAGAGAAAAAAAAAAGAAATGTGAAATCTACATTACATGGAGATCATCTTAGGTTAACACCAGAATAATTAAGGATTTTTTTTTCTTTTTAAGAACATCCCTAAAGATTCAACCATCACTAAGACCATTGTAGTCAATCACCCTTCAATCACCAATGAAGATCCAGCTGCATCCAAAACCATCAAATGATTTCTATATTAAACCACATAAAATGAATCATATCAATGACTATTCAAGAAAAAATTCATATACTTATTCTATGGATGGAGTCAATGTTCTATGGATTAAACTGAACCCAGTATTTTCAACACAAAAATTTCAACATATATTAAACTCTGAATTTATAGTTTCCAAAGTACAATGAATTCAACATTATCAAACTTTAAATCCAAGACCCACCTCTGACTTAATCACCAAAGGATCAAATTCATATTAAAACAAATTAACAGGAGTAGGGAAAATAATTAGACTTACAAGAATCATGTTGAGGATTAGCACCATGATCTCTTTGATGATTCTCCATGCATTGCAATAGGTACTTGAAGGTCTCAATCTCACAAGGGATAGTGAGTCCACCAGTATGATCAAATCCAAATTCTTCTTCAACTTTTTCCAACAACACTTTGAACAAGGGATCACTAAGGTAGCTTGTAGGAATTATAAACCTACGAAGCTCCGGTCCAACGTAAACTCCTAAATAACCTTTAGGGACACCATGGGGTGGCTCTGGACTATGGCAACTCTCGTCGTCCGAATCACAACACACATTGGAGCTCTTTAGCCTCTTAGTAATAGCAGGTGATATACCTCTATGGAAATTGCCATTACTATTATCAATATTGGATGATTGAAGAGGATGGCAATTAGTACCTTTAGGACTAAGTGTGACATTTTGCCATTTATGAAGCAACTCTTTGAGTCTCACAATTTGCCTAATACCTGTCACCTTGCTTCCTCCTCCGTGTTCATCCATTTTTTCTTCCTAATTAATTTGCGATTGATGATGCTAAGAATATTAACAACTATTTGCCAAGCCCGTCGATTCGCTATGGAAAAATATGACTCATCAGATCTGCAATTTCATTGATATATAATTAAGAATAAATGCAGATATCCTACTCAAGAGGTTAATATATTAAAGAGAGATCCATTATGCTAAGTTTGGTTTTCTTAGCTGTATTATTTTAGTGCATGTGAAATCCAAAATGAGGTATGACTTTGCTAGAATCATAAGCATTTCCCAATCACATGACGAGCAGCTAATACAATCATTTTAACAAATAAAATACTACTTTTATAACATATACATCCAAAGACATGAACATATATTAAAGCAATCATGGATTGTAATACAACCATAGAAATAAATAAATTAAAGAGTGACGGTGGCATAAAGCTATATACGTTGTTGTTGTTGTTGTTTTTCATTTTAATCTTCTTCTTGATTTAGTTTGTTATTTAAGATACCCTAATATTCTCCCTCTTTCGGCTCAATAGACAAAAGCAGAAGGAATTTTAATTATTAACTCAAAATATTGTATCCATCAAATATGGATGCATGTTTGTTTGATTAAACGCCACCTCAAACACTAGAAATTTTAATTATTAACTCGATCTTGGATAATATAATTTTGTAATTTGAGTAATTTATCAGATTTCAAGTTGAGCCCAAATCAAGATTAAAAAAAAAATTAAAAACAGATCATTGCATATCTTCTTTGTAATACCGATTGAATAGATGTTGCAAAGCAAAACACTGGCACATATATCTTTTTTAATTGGTACGATAATAAACAAAAACGGATTCAAAATTTTATTAATTAGTACTGTAATACATTTATATTGTTTTTAAAACTATATAACACTTGCAACCGCTCCTAATAACAGAGATTATAGCATACATGCATATGAAAGAATCAAACCAATGATGCAAAGACAAATTAAATGACCAAAAAAAACAAACAATAGTATAAGATTTGATGCTTGATGTAATTACCTGCAGAAAGGACAGGTCAAAAGAAGTTACCAACATCGTAGATCGATATCGTAAAAGATGAGATCAGTACAATTAACTGAAGTTTCATCTTTGTGAGATTGTCAAATATTGTACCGAGGAACTTTCAAATGGAGAGTGGTGGAAGGTTAATTTTGGGCTAGAAGATACAAGGGTCTGTTTTTCTTTTGTTACAGAGTTTCACAGATTTTTTAGAATCCATTAAAATGAAGAATGATTCTGAATAATATATCATATTAAATTCCATATCATGATAAATAATAAAATCAGACTCCTTTTTGGGCTTATATACTCATCCTTTGTTTTCTCCCTATCCTTTCGAATTCACCTGTTTTTTCGCTTTTCCTACGACTTTGCGTCCACCCTTTTCCTTTTACTCCTTTTTTTTTCCTAGTATAGTGTAATTCCTAAAAAATAATCTAGGCAGTAACATTAAAAATAAGAAAAATAAGGTAAGTCACTATTAATCCATCTGTTCTATATTACTTGATTCATACTCATGTTCACATGACACGCTGATTAAGAAAGTTTTAATTAGAGGTGTCTTAGCTAACTTTACTAATGATATTTGGAAACTCTAAATTTGACTATTATTATTTTACGTAGTTATTTAATACTAAGAATAGTATTGAAAAAAGAATATAACTCACTTGATTTTATAAAATGAACAAGTAAAATGAAACATCCATTTTTGATATAAGTTCCAAGTAAAATGAAATGAAGAACATACAAATATATAACAGAACAAAATATATCGATAATACAATTTTTTTTCCAATTGTCTAGTTTTCACTGCATCTTTTGAGGATAACCGCCTAAATAATATATACGTTTGGAGCCCTCATTGATTTTGTGTAGCAGGATTATGCCATAAAGGATACCAGGGTTCAAATCTCAAATGATCCTTTCTCAATCGACTGACTTGGTGTAGAGGGTGTGGTATCTCAAAGGAATGTCAGGGGATCTCCACTATCTGTCCCTTCTTGGTCAAATTCGTCATACATGATTTGTCTAGTGTGTTTCACTTTTCCTATTTGATTTGTGAGCTATTTGCAATAAAAAAAGATTATTTTGTGTACACTCAAAAGATAATGAAAATAGATTTTTCTAAGATTTCCAAAAAAAAACCACTATATACATAAATGTTCAGCGAGGATATAACATCTCATCCAAGAATTAGAATATATGAGAAGTAGCGGTGTGCATTATTTGAAAACTGAAAAATCAAATGAAATCAAATTTCATTGGCTATTTGATTTGATTTCGTATTAAAAAGAAAGAATAACGAAAAAAAATACTGATATATATATATATATATATATATATATATATATATATATATTAATCTTTTTTGGAAAAAAAAATACATTTGATTTGTAGTATTGGGTAGTAAGGAAAACAACTACTAGTATTTCACTATTATATCAAAATGTATTAGAGTACTATCTTATAAGTGGTAACCACTATATATCTCGATAATGTGAATTAAATTCAGTAAAAAATATTTAGGAGATTTGACATTTACTACTACTCTCTGTTCAGATATCTCCTCTCTTTATATTAATAGTTATTCTTTTTCACCATTCAAATATGTTACCATAATTAATTATATTAGATTCGTATCATTTTACAGGGAACAAAAAATCAAACTGAAAAAATTAAATTGAAAAGAGAAAAATTAAATCAAATCAAATTTATTTTGTATTTGGATGCCATCTTTTTCAAAATCAAAAATTAAATATCGATATCAAATAATGCAAAAACTAAATCAAAAAAATCGTACATATACAACTAGAAGATAAATACACAACAAACGAAGCGAGTTTGTGTGACATAGGATTGCACACTCCCCTCGTCAATAGGAATTAAGTTAGAGATACATAATATAGTTACAAATTGTAATTTATATTTTATTAACCCAAAGCAAAACATAAAGTGTGATTATGTGGAAAAAGCAAAAAGTTCATTCATCTCAATACGATTGTCACATTAAAGATGATTTATTGAAAACCAAAGAACTCTTACTTCAGAGATAGCCATAAATTGTATTTCTCTTTACAACAACCAAAAAACAAAAAACTTTGAAAAATATTAATCTAAAACAATCATATATTCCACATAAAAAATAATTATACATGAGGTCGTAATTTAATATTCTTTTCTTAATGATGTTGTAAAAATAAGAAAAGGATAACCCTTTCCAATTAAGGTGTTCACGGATACCTTGTACACGTATTAAGGTATTCAATGTTGTTCTTACAACAATTAATGGGTGGTTGACAAATAACAATAGCAATTGAAGGCCTCAGTGCCATATGTTGGTAGCCCTAATTTATCATCTTGTGCAAAGTTGACAACTATTGACATATACTCCTTGAATCATGTGAAACTATTACAAGTGCTATAACATGATTGAGGAAAATTTCGTGTGGAGTGAGTAAATCCTTAAGGCCAACAAATTGACTGGAACTAGCTACGCTGGAAAAAATCCTAGTCCAGCCTTGTTCAACTAATTTTTTTTTTTTAGATGTTTTAAGTTATGGAGCATCTTTTTATTCGATTTAAGTCGAGCCTCTATCAGACAAGCTCATTCCATCATCTTCAAGTTCAAAAATTGATTATTACGAGTTTTTAAAATCATATACTATCATAAACTCTAGCTTACACCAATACAAAGAGATACATATATACATTTCCTTCAAGAGACATCTCAAATATCTAATAATTTTTTTGGTATTCGCGAAGAGATCTTAGATCAAGGCCCAAGACATAAGATATTGTCTTTATCAAAGTCGAAGTAATCAAGAGACTCTCTTTCTCAAGATCAACTCAATATATAGAAAAATCAAAGTGTTGCTTGACGTTCCTAGAGATCAAATATATCATAAAGAGGTCTACATCTTTCTACATTCTGAATATATCTGCTTACGACTCTCAAATCATCGAAAACAATTAGGAGAAAAAAAATCAAAATTCACAATTTTGATAAATAAAATTACTTCTTATTTATTTTGTAATTATAATTTATTTTTCATAGTTGAAAAAGTTTATTATAAACAAATCAACACATGCCCAATGAGACCAAAATCTGCATTTCTCCCCATCTCTCACAAATTAGATCTACAAAATCAAGAGCCAATTGTTATGATAGCCTTAAGTAAGGTCTAGTGACACCACAATATTTGAACCAATAGAGCGTGGAACAAAGGAAAATGAACAAAAAGCAGTTGTCAAGATTAGATCATACAAATTGAATATTTGTAATTCAACAGTGTAGACACATAAAATTCATTAGATCAAATTCATATAAAATTGTAAATTTTATCTAAATCCCATAGTGATTCTTTTCAATTATACTGTATTCCTACTATTTTACAAATTACCCGAAATCCCTTCTTTTTGATGGAATCAAGATACATCACATAAAGTGATGTATCCGACATCCTGATACATCACGTAAATGATGTATCCGATCGATACATCACGTAAAGTGATGTATCTGAGAATAGGAAAGAGTAGAGATTTTTGTAATTTTTTCAAATGGTAGGGAATTTTAGAGAACATGGTAAAATAAATTGTGTATTTAGGTAATTTTTCTTATAAAATTTGGATTAAATAATTAACTAGGGCTTCACAAATAAATAAGTTCATTTCATTAATTACAAATTCAAGGTCCATTTCATCTTGAGGCCCAAGCTCATGCCACATATCAAGATAACTTAGCATCCAAGTCAAGTTCAAGACAAACAAGAGGATACCGCGTGTTCAAATGATGTGCAATCCTGGTCAAACTTCAACAACCAATAAAAAAAGCAACTTTATCACATAGTATTTGTGATAAGCTTGAAAGCTTACAGGAATCAGATTAAGGCAAAAGAGTTCATTCATACTTGGACTATCTCCTTCCTGCAACTACAAATAAGAGGGTAATTTTCAAGAACATTCGCATCGGAGAAAAACTACAATATCAACTGCATAGTTTTTTGAAGGAGTGGTCAACAAAGTTCTTCTCAAAGATCGACTTGAAACGATGAAGTGCTTCCCGATATTTTTGGAAATCAGGCACATCTCAAGGAAGTTGACATCGTCCGCTACCAAAAAAGTGCGAATTACCTGGGAATTTTCCTAAGAATCATACAGACAAGTTGGCAGATAATTTAGTTTCCTGCTGATATTCCTACCAAAATAAATCCGATAAAAAAACCTTCCTGGATAATTATTTCAAGGGGATTTTAAAATCCCCAGATAATTTATCTGGAAAATTTCAATCCGCATGTAAATCACCTGCAAATTATTCGCAAGAAACTGTTGGTAAAAAATTGAGAAAGAAAAGAATGTTATGCAAGTAATTTCCCCATGAAAAAATCGCAAGTAAATTTGTAAAAGAGAAAGTTATTATTTATTTTTTCATATTAATTCTTTTGTTACTCTACAATACTCTATAGTAAGTAGTATCTATCTCTAGTAACTTATTTTTCCACATAAACTCTTTTGTGACTATACAACACTATCTAGTATTATCTATCTAGTACATATTTATACTTACTGACTTAATTGATTAGTACATATTTATACTTACTGAATTAATTGATTTGCGGCTTTCAACTTAATTTATTACCCATAAGCACAGCGCCCCCACATAACCCACACTTCCAATGAATCCCTGAACCCATGGCTGATTTTACCTCACAGAACATCTACGCAATACAGGAGATTAACAATCTTTCTATAAAGGGCAAAATATGATTGTCTTTTTTTGATGTGGTAAGAGTATGACCAACTCTGTCTCCCAATAAAACGACTTTCTTTATCAAAGTATCCAAAATAAGTTACATAAATGATATTGCACATCTGTTGTCTCTTCCTTATTCACCCAATCCTTTTTTCTTGACTATCCCAAATAGGGGTGCTTATCGGGCGGATTGGACGGATTATTATGCTTAACGGTTTGACTTAACGGTTATCGGCTTTTAAAAGTACTAATCCGCTAGCCAACCTATAAGATATCGGTTGGATTGGTATCGGATTAGCACTTATCGGACGGTTAACGGGCGGTGTATCGGTGGTGACCTTAATAGACTTACCTGCTGAGCACACTCAACTAAAGTTCCCTTCTTATTTTCACTAGCTGAAGTGATGAACACATTAAATTTGAGCACAAAAGCATATGTTCTTATAACAGTAATCATCCATCTAAAAAATTTATCCAAAAAGAATCATCCATCTAAAATACATATATGCCAATTTGCTCAACAAATCTTAAGATAAACAGAGAACAAATTGTACCCAAAAAAAACAAACTAAAATCACAGCATTATAACATATGCAAAGTGAATCAGCAAAGTAATTTCACCTTCCTTCCACACAACACCCCCACCCCCAAACCGTCGGAAACAACCGCAAACTAATTTCTATTCACCAACCCATTTCAAGACTTTATTTTTATGACTACTAGATGCTGCCAAATCAAGGTCAAACAACCCAAATATTGAACAATGCAAGAGATCAGGTCCAGAAAATATTATTTCACCCCAAGAAAGGAGTAAAGCTGCTAGTACCCACTTCATCAAATTTGCTCATTAACAAAAATATTTCTTAAGGAAACAATAATAAGAAAATAGCAGTCCACAAGCAGCATCTACCTTCAAAGTATCTGCATATGGTCATCAAAAATCAACTTCAGACATGCATGTAGAATCAACTCTGGGATGCTACTAGAATTTCTGAGGCAAATTTAGGCGGAAGAAGTTTAGGCGGAAGTTCCTAAACCTAAAGTAGGAGGAAGAAGTTTGTAGAAGAGTTGAAGTAGTAACTAGTAACTAGTAAGTAGGGCTTCTACAGTTTAAGTTTAAATGAGTTATGGGTCTGCCTATTTAATTAAATTGATTAGGCCTGTTTAATTAAATGGGTTTGGCCCTTATTTTATTTTAGGTTTGCAAATAAAAATTATCAATATTATACATATTTTATATGTTTAGGGATAAAATATAATAAATTCTTAACGGATTAACGGTTTACCCATTAACAAAATTGAGTAATCCGTCCCCCACACCGATAAGCCGTTAATTATAAAATTTAAATCCATTCTCCATCCGCTAATCCGATAACTCAATACCAATAAGCCAATAAACCAATTTTGCGGTTGGGTTATCGGTAGCGGACGGTTTTGAACAGCCCTAATCCCAAACCACACTTCGCACCATATCCACTCCTATAGTGTTTTGTTAGAGAACATATAAATATTCTTAAAATAATACCAGACAATAGAAAATAGAACAGAAATTATTTTCCACAGAAAATATTTTTCTCTATACCAAACACACCCTAAAAGACGACTATTCTTCAATAATTAATTGATTGTTCATATCATGTGCGTGTTTTTCTTTTAAGATAAAAAAATACAATTTTAAAAATTAGAGGTCTTGAACAATAAAATGTTGATAATGAGACATTTATATACCTTATATAACATATTATATTTTATATTAAAAATAATTACTAGATTATTAAGTTTGTGATTTCTATCAGAGAAGAAGAATGAAAACATAACTAGGAACTATATTGAACAAATGAAGATTCTACATTCTAGCATAATTTGGAATTACTCTATTATTTCATTCATCTCAATCAGTACACAAATGCCTCTTTATATAGAGGTGATTCTCTTATATAAACTCTAACAAACATCACGTGATGCACATGTGCTTTCTAATAACCTCTAACCAACTAACTAGCACGTGCCTAACAAACTTTTCTAACTAACTTTCTTAACTGATTCTACACAGAATATACATCAACTTTATAATTCAATACACCCCTTCAAACTGAAGAGTGAAAGATATCTAACACACCAAGTTTGGTTAAAAGAAGTTGATGTTGATTAGCACCCATACCCTTAGTAAGGATTTCACCAGGTTGCATACTAGTACAAAGATATTTAGGACTAATAAAATTTGATTTCACCCTTTCTCGAATGAAGTGACATTCAATGTCGATGTGCTTTGTACGCTCACAAAAAACTAAATTTTTAGCTATTTGAATAGATGGTTTGCTATCTGTATATACCAAGATTGGATTAGTAAATGAAAAATGCAATTCATCAAGTAATTTTGCTAATCATACCAATTCTGCAACAAAAGCTGCCAAACTTCTATATTTTGCTTTAGTAGAGCTTCTACTGACTCTTTGTTGTTTCTTGGACTTCCAAGAGATTAAAGAATCTCTAAGTTTCACTATGTAGCTAGTGACTGATCTTCGTGTATTAGTACATGAGGCCCAATATGAGTCACAATATCTGGTGAGCTCTATAGGACCAGTTACCCTTTTAAGAAGTATTCAAAGTCCTAGAGATTTCTTAACATACCTGACAGCTCTTAGTGTAGCAGCCCAGTGTGACTCCTTAGGATATTGCATAAATTGACTCAAAACTTACACACTAAATTATATGTCAGGTCTTGTGATTATCAAATATAACAATTTCCCGAGTAGTCTTTGATATGCTGTAATATCCTCTAATTTTGAATCAGTAGAATTAGAATTCCCAACATGTTGATCAAAATCTACACTTGTTAACTTGTGATTGAACTCCAAAGGAGTGCTTGAAATCTTTGCTCCACTGAGGCCAGCTTCTAAAATAAGTTGTAGAGCATACTTTCTTTGGTTCAATAATATTCCTTCCTTTGACTTCAGGACTTCTATCCCTAAGAAATATTTGAGATGCCCAAAATCCTTCATTTTGAAATGCTGATGCAGTGTAGCTTTGGCCTTTTGAATCATATGAGAGCTATTTCCAGTGATTAAGAGATTATCTACATGTACTAAAATCACATCTAAGTTAGTGCCCTCCATTCTAATAAATAAAGAATGATCATGAGAACTCTATGAGTAGCCCGCTGACAATAATGCTTCAGCGAACTTGATGTTCCATTGCCTGAATGCATGTTTGAGACCATAGAGTGACTTCTTCATTTTGCACACCTTAGTTTCCCTTTGTCTCTGGAACCCAAGAGGAAGGGCCATGTAAATGTCTTCAACTAAACCACCTTGTAAAAAGGCATTATTTACATCCATTTGAGAGAGTTCCCAACCATGTGATGCTGTCAGGCTAAGGATAGTTCTGATGGTAACCATTTTTGCAACTAGAGAGAAAGTATCATGATAATCAAGATACTATCTATGAGTATAACCTTTAGCAACTAGTCTAGCTTTTTACCTATTTATTCAACATTCGCCTTGTATTTAATCTTGTATACCCATTTTGAGTCAATTGGCTTGGCACCTGGGGTTAAGTCAACAATGTCCCAAGTTTTATTTTCTTCCAAAGCTTGAATTTCTTGGCATCAATCCATAGCTTGTATTGAGAGGCCTCATAACAAGATTGAGCTCTAAGGTTGCTGAAAAAGCATGTAAATAAACTTGATAACCTTTTCACACATTGTCATAACAAATATGATTAGTGATGGAATGGAGACTGAATTTCTTGGGCACAACATAGTCCTTGATCCACACAAAAGGATTACTGGTTCAACTAGTCTTTCTTAGACCAACAATACTTAAAGATAACTCAGCTGGATGGATAGGATCATCAGCTGACATTGACTCTGCCTGTCTATGTACTAAGATCTCTTCATGAGGTACTTCTAAGTCAACCACATGACCCAAAGTTGAATCTTCAACAAGTATAGAGGTAATAGGTGGAGGAGATGCATTAGAAGAGGCATTAGGTGGTGTGTTAATCTCTATAGGACTCACAACTGCAGGCTGGAAAGGTGCTTCAATAAACAGATCTTGAGCCAGAATATTAGTATCTTCTGCATGTTTTATAAAAGGAGATAGTAAGGGATGAGTCCCTTCATCATTGGACTGCATAATTTTAAAAGTAAACCTTGCTTCCCTGAAAATCACATTCCTACTTATGAACGCAGTCTTACTATCCAAGTCATACAACTTATACTAATTTTGTGTGGTAGAAAAGCCCAATAAAACAACTTTTCTTGTCTAGCTTCAAATTTTCTTCCTCTAGGCAATATGCTAGCAAAGCATAAATATCCAAACACCCTTATGTGATCTAGATTAGGAGGCTTACCAAACAACCTTTCATAAGGAAAATGACCATCTAGCACAGCTGTAGGCAATCTACTAATCAAATACACTGTTGTCTGCATACAATCACCCCAAAATCTACTAGGAATATCATATTGTAATTTCAAATTTCTTCCTATGTCTAGAATATGTCTATGTTTCCTTTCAACCAAACCATTTTGTTGTGGTGTGTAAGGATAACTACTTTGATATATGATGCCTAAAGATGATAATAGATCAATAACTTGACTGTTGAAGCACTTAGTTCCATTGTCAGAACTCAGAACTTTTATTTCACAATCAAATTGATTTAAAATCACGGATATAAAAAATTTCAATATAACTACTACATCTTTCTTACCGTGCAACAAAGAGATCCATGTAAACCTGCAAAAATCATCAACTATAGTAAGGAAATAGTGTTTTCTATTATAGGTGGGATTCCTATGAGGTCCCCAAGCATCTAAGTGTACAAGATGAAATATCTTAGTAGTTTGAGTGATACTAGAAGGAAATTTAAGAAATTTAAGCCTACATTGTTTTCCAAAGGAAAAATTAGATAGTCTTCCTGCATTGAGTCATCCACATTATTCTTTAATATGGAAATATGATTCATTACTTTCATAGAAGGATGTCCCGATCTAACATGCCACAAACTATGTTCTGTTATTTTTTATTTGTAAGGGCTGCTCCAGCCATAGGTGTTACTTCATGCTCTAAATCATACTTTAAAATGTATAGACCTTCTTCTTCCTTACCAATCCCAATCACCTCTCCAGTAAAGAGAGCCTGCATCACACACAAATCAGGATAAAAAGATACAATGCACTTCAGATCCTTAGTCAGCTTAGAAACTGACAATAAATTGAATCTGAAGTCTAGTACATGTAGTACATTTTTCATCTTGTAAGTTCTCATAATCAAAGCATCTCCAATATGTTCTACATGAATTTTATTTTCTGTTGGGACCTGCACTTTATTATGTTGTGATTCTGATAGTTTTCTACATTTATTTAGAATGCTTTCACAATATGTTATATGATATGTGGCTCCATAATCAATAATCCATCTGGCTGCATTATCATTAATATTATCAACCATAGCATGCATACCAGTTGCAATATTAGCTTTGCAAGTTCCTATTAGTGAGGGAGGAGTCACCATTTTGAGCACTTGATCATCTTGCTCCTTTGAAAAATAACCTCATGGGAAAAGAATTGAGATCCTGACTCTTCAATCTTTTCTGAGCCTAATAAACTAGTTATGGTAATGTTAGCATGAGGCATAGCAACTTCGTTTGCAGACATCTTCCTTTTACTCTTGAAATTAGTAGGAAAACCTACAATTTTATAGCAATTGTCCTTAGTGCCCTTTATATCCAAAATGTTCACATATCAAGCCCAACTTCCTTCCTTGTGAATTTTGACCTTGAGTCTTTCTTACTTAAAAACTATGTGTTTGAGTTTGAAAGTTATGAGACAGACTACTAGGCTGATTATCTCTTCCTGCCATCATAGTTAAAGGTTCCTTGCTTCCTTCTATGGTCCCTAACTTCCTTTGACTTTCTTTCTGAATAGCCATTGCATACACTTGATTTACACTAGGAACAATTGGACTAAGTAATATAGAACTCCTCACTTGTGCATAGATTTCATTCAATCCTACCAAAAACTGTAAAAGTCTCTGTTGTTTGACATGGTTAACATGAGAACTCGACTCTACATAGTCACAGGAAGGTGATGGTACCATTACATCTATTTCATCCCATAGATCTCTCATATTTGAGTAATAAGATGTAACAATACATATACCTTAATTCAGCATGCTAATCTCTTTCCATAAATGAAAAATTCCGGTCAGGTTTAATTTATCAAATCTCTCCTTGAATTTTAGATATTTTTTTAGCTTGAAGCATACACAATGCTGGTCATTAACTCTGGTGCCACTGCTGCACTAATCTAAAATAACACCACTGCATCACTCCTCTCCCATATCACTGCCAAATCTCCCTTATACAAACTCTTAGCATATGTGCCATCAACAAATCCTAGTTTTTTTTACTAGAAGTGCCAAACGTATGAATGTTCTCCATACACCATAGTTTCATGGTCCTGTGAGCTTCATAGGAATCAAGGCCACACTAGGAGTATCAGATGCCTGTAAGTGAAGTGGATGATTGTGAATTATTTGTGGATCTTCTACTATTTTCGTTCTCTGTTTCTCCACCATTGTTGAAGCTTCCATGATCTACGAATGACAATTTCAATCCTTCAGTTTTGACCTGCGATCAAAGCTCTGATACGATATTTAGTTTGTGATTTCTATTAGAGAAAAAGAATGAAAACAAAACTGGGAACTATATTGTATAATTGAAGATTCTACATTCTATCATAATTTGAAATTACTCCATTGTTTCATTCATCTCAATCAGCACACAGATGCCTCTTTATATAGAGGGGATTCTCTTATACAATCTCTAACAAACTTCACGTGATGCACATGCATTTTCTAACAACCTCTAACCAGCTAACTAGCACGTGCCTAACAAACTTTTCTAACTAACTTTCTTAACTGATTTTACACAGAATATACATCAACTTTGTAATTCAGTATAAATCTAAACAATAATTAAACACACTTTACATAGTTAAGTGATTGACAAAGAATTTTGTCACGAAAGACAATTTGGAGATAAAAATAGAATATCAATTAATACTTAAATTGCACTTATTACATTTAAAAATAACTATAATTTAAGTTATATACTTTAATTAAATTACATCATTTTTAATATATGTAAAATTAAAATAATATAATTAGGATATATATCTAAATAATTATTTTTTTCACTTAAGAAATAAATCCTCCTTATAACTAAAAATGATATATAATTATAATTTAATTATATATCATTTTTAGTTATAAGGAAGATTTATTTCTTAAGATTTATTTCTTAAGTTATAATTTAGTGGGATTTCACTGGGTTGTTGTTGTTGTTGTTGTAATTATAATTTAATTTCTTAATATTTTTAAAGATATTCCTAGGAAAATCTTTCGGTAATATAAAAATTTAGATAAATTTTAGAGAAACAAATCCTAGAGTAAATCATAGTAGAAAAATTCCAGTTAAATCTCAAAGTATGAAAATTTCCAAGTAAATCCCCCACAAAATCTCTAGCTAAATTGATAGGAACAAAATCCTCAGAAATTCTCCGGATAAGAAAATCTTCAAGTAAATCCCCCAAAAAATAAATCACTAGCTAAATTCGCAGAATCAAGAGAACAACTGAATTGTACTCACAAAGATTCATCAATAAAATTATCTTCTTTTTTTTATTTATTTTGATTGAAGTTAATTTTTAGCATTACAAAAATTTATCGCGAACAAATTTGACACGCTCAGTGGGACCCATTTTGCTCTTCATATCTTCCTCCTGCATATCTAAGAACTACGAATTCAACTACTGCAATAGACTTTGGAAAAATCAATGATGCTTCATGCAAGGACTCTATTACTGCCACATCTGTTGAGCTTTGTCATGTTGGCCCCATCACTCGACACAATTTCAAAACTAGTGGTTTGGTTGGATCTAAATTCTTCACTTTCTTTGATCTACACAAAAGTGTAAATCTCAGATGACTACTAAAACTGTGACTCGTAGGGTTATTCTTGCGCCCATGTTGTTTGATGAACTCTCTCATACTGACTTCAACTTTGGTGAATTTGATGGTTCGACGGACTCTCCAACTCAAATGAAAGTCAACGCCTTGATGACTGATGCAACTGACCTGAATGAGAAGTTCACAATAATATAACAAATTATTGAGGCTTTGAAGAAGTCCGTTGATGATAAAAATCTTCAAATAGCTCATCTTATGAGCAAGATGGAGGCCTTCACACTTGGAGAGTTGAGTCATTTCCCCATTTTCTGCCTGGATTTGTTCCACAACATAAAAATATTGATGAGTCACTTGCTAAGTCAAAATTTCAAAAGGAGAAACAATTTGCTTCAATCATGGTGTTATTTGTTCAACTGTTGCAAGACATGATATCTAATAATTAGGGCTCAATATGGTGGAGCCCCGAAAAATTCATTGTACTACTCCAAGACTTACACCAAAAGAATTGATTTTCTATCCATGACAACGAACTATCAACTACCAACATTGCAACAGTTTGATGGCAAAGAAAACCCGAGGAAACACGTCGCACACTTTGTTGAAACTTGTAGCAATGCTGGAACGCATGGTAATTTTTTAATTTGGTAAGACAATTTGTTCGTTCATTGAAGGAAAACACATTCAATTGGTGTATCAACCTAGAGCATGAGTCCATTGATAGTTAGGAGAATCTCAAAAGGAGTTTCTCAATCATTTTTACAGTACTCGATGAACCGTTAGCATAATAGAGTTGACTGACACTAAGCAAAGAAAGGACGAACATGTGGTAGATTATGCCAATCACTGGAAAACATTGAGTTTAGACTGCAAAGATCGTCTTTCTGAAATATCATAAGTGGAAATGTGCATTTAAGAAATATATTGAGATCTTCTGTACATACTATAAGGGATGTAACCACGAACTTTTGAAGAACTCACTACACAAGCAAATGACATGGAGTTGAGCATTGTGTGTCATGGGAAGGCATCTCCTTTTGCTTTTTGACAAAAGAAAAGAAGGAGTTCAAGAAACGCATGACCTCAAAAATTCTAACTAAAGAATCTATGGTGGTGAAGGTGACTTCTGTAAAGGTCAAAACCAAACAAAAATTGAAGGAAGAAGAAGCCCTGAGTCAATATCAATGCTACACTGCGAGAAGGTACCCTAGGCGTGGTCGAAACTTAGAAACCATTGCTGATCCCCATCAAACCTTTGGTTCGGTCACTTATTCAATCAATTAGTAGAAGATTAATGCAATAACAAAAGACGTTCTGGTGGGTTAACCAATTCAATAACTCAAATAAAATAATAGTTTTAATAACACAATTTTTGAAAATCAACCCAATCTCATAAATAAAAGTTTGAGCAAAACCAATTTGTGGGTCAACTCCAATCTACTCAGTCTATTCTATGAAGCCTTTATCAACTATCACAAAGGTCCCGGGATAAGCCCACGGCTACCTCGAAAGAAACTACTCATAAACAATAAATAAAATAATTATGATTCCTTCAAAAGAAAAGAGGTCTCACCACTATGAGGAAGGAAATGGATCATCAATGGTACTCCTGTAGAGGATCTCTAATACCCGTGTCTGCATCATAAAATAATACAGGCAAAATGACATCAGTACATAAAACGTACGAGAAAGTAAAATGGCAGGAAAATAATAACCATCAAGATAGAATAAGCTCAAATCAAAATTAGAAACTCAATCAGGATATCAGAAGTCTAAAGTAAATATGATTTATACAGGAACAATCTTATGCCAATCAAACCAATCATTTAGACTACTGTCAACAACCATCACCTATGAGCTGATGAGGTACAATGAGCCGACGTCGCTGCCACATCTGTCTAGTACTTTTCCAAAGTATGAAATGAATCAACCAATCAAGGATTCACAATCAATCAGTCAAGTCCACTTGAGGGATAATAAGTGAATTCATTTGATTTATGATACAATCCTCACCTTAGTTTGCTACTTAGTTATTATGTTCAAGTTGTTAGTTAGTTTAACTCAATTCGGTGCTCGATACTCCTTTCAAGACTCAATGCTCATAAAACTCCAATCAATCCCTTCGATTAACTCAAATCAATCAGTTTAAACAAACCATTCGACTAGTCTTATTAGAATCTTTTCAAAACTCAATCTCATCTCGAATCATTAGACTCTTTCAAATTAGCTTATTGAGACTCAGTACTCAATTCGTTTAAATCTTTTTAAAATATGCAAAGACTCAATTTGAAAATTATGCTTCGTTAAATACATGACAATCGTTAATCTCAACTCAAAATAATATATAGTGATATCATGATCAAAATAATTATAATTTTAAAGACTCATTCAACTCAACTCATGCTTGGATGAATCTCGGGCTTATTGTATTTAGTATACAGTGTCAAGCAGTTCCGCTTTCCCCTACCGATGATGTGACGAGAAGTGCATTGTTGGAACTAGGTTGGAACTTAAGACCGAGTTCCAGAGGCATCTTCTATTTATATCGATTTTGGTTTTTCCGCACAATATTTTGATATATCTCTTCTTCGATTCAGAATTCCCAGCAAATCCTTGACTCCTCGAATACAATGGAATTTCACACTTGATCAATGGTCACATCTGGTGATAATGCTACAGTATAATACCAAAAAAAGTCAAGTCAACCATTGTTTCATCCTATTAAGGATAACAGTCCGCTCAAGGATTTTCCGTTCTCCATCAAATACCCAATCTTTTAGAGGACAACCACAATTCGTATCTTCAAACTCAATTTATGCATAAAATCAAATACAATCCTCAATTAGGGTTCATGTGAATGAAAACACGAACATGTATCTCAAATAAATTACTCAACTCATGAATACCATCAATACTTGTTTAAATAGGTATGAGAAACTTGACAAGATAATAGATAATTCAAGAAACTCGGGATCTCAAACTCAAACTCAATTCAGGTCAATAGAAGTGAAAGGGCACATGGACGAACTCAGTCCAATGTTTAGGTTAGTCTTACATACCTAGAATGAAGATTATATAAGGAAAAATCAAAGACTTGTCTTGAAACTCTTGAACCCTAGCTTCTCCTCTTCTCTCTTATCCTTGCTCTCAAAAGTTTTGAGTGTTTAATGAGAGAAAAACCCCTTTACAAACTGATAAGGGATGGATTTGGTCCAACACATCATGGGTAAGGTATAGGAGGAATGAGAAAAAGACCAGAACGCCCACTCATTAAAATTTGAAATAGACCAAAAAATACATGTAAATCGTATTCAAGGAATGCGTTTTATGAACAACTCATAAATCGTATTTCTAGTATGATATTTATAGCCAATTTTGAGTTTTGACCAGATTTTGGAAAAAAATACACTGTAGGGGAGCAGATCCGCGATGTAGACTGGTCGCTCACCTTTCTTAAAATGTAATTTTGCCTCGAAAAAATTATTTTTTGATCTGGTTGGCCTAAAATTCAATTAGACCACTGTCCCACATGATTTTCCCCTAATCAATATTCTAGCCTCAGATTAGCCAAAAAAGTTAAAGATGGTACGTTATGCGAGCACACTATCCTCTAGGGATATTTTGGCAATTTCTGGGTATAACAATATCTCCCCCTTAGGATCATTCATCCTCGAATGATGAGTAAACTAAGGACGAACTCGAGGAACGGATAACAATCAAGACTCAATCACTCACTCAATCAAATGCCTTAAACAATCAACTATTCAAACTCAAAGATGGACATACCAATTCAAATCAAGAATAGGGACATTATCTTTAACATTCTCATCGATGGGCACTGATAGATGTTGAATTTGAAATAAGAGGGGCTATAATCTCAACACTTTCATTAAGATTCTCCATAACCTTCTAGAAAAGAATTTCGGGCATGGTCTGCCGGAGACTTCTGACTATGAAGTACTGATAGGGTCTAAGTATTTGAGTCAACTAACATGGGTTCATAAAGCCTGAATGATTATGATATGGACAAGAGTTATACTCTTTAAGGAGCTATTTGACGTGAAACATGGGTACCTCTAGCCTGTAATATGAATAAGGATACTATGCGTTAAGCGATATGACTGATAGCTTTGGATCTTAGGGACTCTTCTCAACTATGCTCTTCTTTCTATAAACAACTCTCTATCAACTGCAACTCATAACTTCCACTAGGATACATATGACTACTTTTATCAAGGTCTAACTCTAACTGCATGCTCTTATTATGATCAAGCCTAACGTAAAGTCCCAAGGTGCTACACATAAAATGATCATTCTAATCTACACCACAAACTTCATATTCTATACCTCTATAGAGGATTTCATCCCAAGAGTATCACTCCTTACCACCACATCTAACACACCTAGAGTCCTAATCAAGACACACCCAATATACTCTGCATTCATCCACATGCCATCAACAACACATTCAAGCTTAGTTCTATAACTACTCCAATCCACTCACTTGAAACCCTTAACAAGGAGTCATTAATAGCTTACTGCAATCACTCACATAACAACAACCACTCATTGAAGCCTATCATTCTAACCACTCCATCATTTTTTTTGAGGTCAACAATACTTAAGAATTTTTCCGTGTACCTTAGCATCTTTACATCTGCAATTGCATTGACTCCTATTAAAACACACCAATATACTCTTACCTATCTATTGCAAATAAGAAGATCCCATCCCTCTCTTCCTCAATGCTTATAACCTTAAATAGAATAAGCATACCAAAACTATCACAATGACGGACACCCACTCTCTACCATCTGCCATAACTCATTTACTATCATCAACGTCGCTGTCAAGACTGAAAAAAAAGGATCACTGGAATGGTTTAGAGTGAAATATCATAAGCACAATTCATTCAAAATATCAGATCTGATGACATTCATAATGTAATATGATCTCACTAGCTGTTTATGGCCTATCATAAGTTTGTAGAACTAAGCATACCGTGAAACGTGATTATATATATCATGTCTCATTCATCATATGAATGGAAATTCTTAGATTCATGAAATAAGATTGGGATCACTGAAGGAAGTTACCACTTCTCATTCTAGGAAATGAGCATAAACATGAATCAACAAAAAGTGCATAGGTTTGGGCCATGGGTATGGCACTTCTACACAAGACAGGAGTAGGGTATTACCTCAATTGAAGTATAAGGAATGTAAGAGATGGAAAAACACTGATGTCTCATCTTGGTCAACTTATCACTTCTTTAAACTCAAAAACCACTTTGGTTCAATATCTTATCATCTCCCCCTTAGCTCGAAGGTCACTACCCTGAGACTGCAAATAGATTCTCGACACAAATCTAAGCTATAAGCACACTACTCCACTCGATTATACTACACTCCAAGATATAAAACCGCTAATAGGTCCTCCTTCTAAGATACTTCTCACAATTATGTTCTATCTTATAGGCATCCTTCTATCATCGCTCCGTTTATCGGTGCACATAGCCGCCTTACCTAAATCTTAATACTCTGGCATCCCCCTTCTTAGCCTACTAATACCATCCTTCTAAGTTTATATCTACCTAACTGAAGGAAATTTGAACTGTAATGGGAGACTTATCATCATCAATATATAATCCCTTCATTAATTTTTATGGATACTATATAAAAATATAATTCTTACCTCAACCTTCTCCCCATTGGCAAGTAATGAATACTAAGTAGGAACCAATAGCAATTCATACACTTAGAGCCTCATACAACTATATACTATCTCAGATACACATCTTAAGCCTCTTCTTACCTAATGACTAGCCATAATTCACTATTTTCATCTAAGGAGTCATAACCCCATATTCGTAACATCACACTTTTGGCATGTTAATACCTTAATCTCTCTCATACGCTATGTCAAGCCTACTAGAGTACATTTTAAGACCAACATTGTCACTCTCATAATGCTATCCCGTGTTCACAATGCTCGTCTGAAATTCAAGCTTAAAGTCTAGTGCCAACATGTATCTTACATACTTCTCGCATACTATAATATCTTACAATTTCTAGGTGGAATTTAAGAAACAATTACATTTTAAGACCTCATGACAAGTAATCGATCTCTATCTCACAATTTGTCTAATTATATTCTATCACCACATCTCCTTGCACAACCTAAGTACTATTTAGCCATTCATTACACCTCCTTGCCTAGTTATGTTCATAACTCTATACATATTATGGGGATCTTCCTATAACATCATAAGTCTAACTTAGATCTACCGATTCATGACTACTCTTTCTTTCGATCCTTCACCTATAACTGGTCTTTACTAACACATTGACACATCAATATAACTCATTTCTAGGTTGAAGTATACTTAACTCATTCTAACCAACAACCCTTCCTCTACCTTCTATCATGAAAGTTAGACTCTATTTACTACATCTTTAGTCAAAGTCAAATGGACTTGACTTCTAACCCCATTGCTTACCTTATATATACTTAACTCTAGGTACATGTCTCAATCAACCACTGTTCTCACTATTTGGTTTTTACTCCTCTAACTCTATCTTTCTAGCTCTAGGATTATTCTACAAATCATAGCTTACCATGCCTCAAATCACATTCCATCGGATGGTGACACTAATCATTTAGAGACATAACTCCTCTCAAAGATAACATCTGAAGCAAGGTTTTAGAGAAGAGAGTATGGAAATACATCTTGATCTGGCTCAATGGACGATTCATATGAATGAGGGTGCATCCTTTCAAATCAATAGACTTGTGCACACTAACCGACTCATCTCAAGCCTTGTGTAGTGTCTTCAACCTCTAAATATATATCTGAAAGTAACTCATCAATAATGATCTAAACTTAATTGTTCCAACCACCTTGAGTATGAAGGGTAGTCGAATGGATCTAAGAACACATGAATCTGGATAAGTTTCTTAGGGGACAACTCTATGCCACGATTTAAAATTTGAAAAAAGGGAAACTTTTCTTAAATGTCCATAGTTCCTCATTTATAGAAGTGGGCCCTCAAACCATAAATAAGATCCTACAGACACGGCTTCATAAACACCCTAGGACACTTGAACTCTATGCTATGATACCAAGTTTGTTACACTCTGAGAGGGTACCCTAGGCGTGACCAATACTTGGAAACTATTGGTGGTCCCCAAGCGAATCACTTGGTCTGATCACTCATTCAATCAATCATCAGAAGACTCAATGTAATAACAAGAGATGTTCTAGTGAGCTAACTAATTCAACAACTCAAATAAAATAATAGTTTTAATAAGATATTCTTTGAAAATCAACCCAATATCATAAATAAAAGTTTAGGCTAAACAGGCTCAAAAGGGACGTCAACTCTAATCTACTCAGTCTATGTTTATGAAGCCTCTATGAACTATCAAGAAGGTTCCAAGATAATCCCACGGCTACCTCAAAAGAAACTACTCATAAACAGCAAATAAAATAATTATGATTCTTTCAAAAGTAAGAAGGTCTCACCACTATGAGGAAGGAAATGGATCATCAACAGTACTCCTCTTGAGGATCACTAATACATGTGTTTGCATCATAAAATGATGGAGGCCAAATAACGTTATGTAAAACGATAAGAAAATAATAACCATCAAGATAGAATAAGATCAAATCTGAATAAGGAATGCAATCAGGATATCACAAGTCTAAAGTAAATATAATTTAGATAAGAACAATCTTATCCCATTTACACAGATCATTTAGAGTACTATCAAGATCTATATGAGAGTTTCTCTTATCCAACAATTATCACCTATGAATCGGTGAGGTACAACAAGCTGACATCATTGCCACGTCCGTCTAATACTTTTCCATGGTAAGGAACGAATCAACCAATTAAGGATCCACAATCAATTAATCAAGCCCACTTTAAGGACACTAAGTGAATTCATTCAGTTTATGGTACAATCCTCACCTACGTTGGCTACTCTTACTTAATTCAGTGCTCAATACTTCTCTCAAGACTCAATGATCATAAACTCCAATCAATCCCTTCTGTTAACTCAAATCAATTAAGTCAAACAAACTATTCGACTAGTTTCATTAGATTCTTTTCAAAACTCAATCTCATATCGAATCATTAGACTCTTTCAAATCAACTCAATCAAATTCACTCAATGAGACTCAGTACTCAATTCTTTAAAAAAATTTAAAACATGCAAAGACTCAATTTAAAAACTGTACTTCGTTAAATACGTCACAATCATTAATTTCAACTCAAAATAATGCATAGTGACATCATGATCAAAATAATTATAATTGTGAAGACTCTTTCAACTCAACTCATACTCGACTTAATCCAATTCAGGACAATTACAATTCGTACCTTCAAACTCAATTTATGCATAAAATCTAATACAATCCTCAATTAGGGTTCTTGTAGATGAAAATATGAATATGTATCTCCAATAAATTACTCAACTCATTAATACCATCAATACTTGTTTAAATAGGTACTAAAAACTTGACAAAATAATAGATAATTCAAGAATTCAATTTAATAAACTCGGGATCTCAGACTCAAACTCAATTCAGGTCAATAGAAGTGAAAGGGCACATGAACGAATGCAGTCCAACATTTAGGTTAGCTTTATACAACAATGAAACTTATAAAGAAGGAATCAACAAAGGGGCGTATGTGTAGGTGTCATGGATGAGTCATTCCTGAATGTCTTGATATTCAAAACAATGAAAGCCACCATACATCTTTTCAAGTTATTGAAGAAAAAGATCGGAGGAAACCATTAATTGAATACGTCAAACATGAAAGGTTGCATGAAAACTTACAAAAAATAGCAGAAATCAAGAGAAGGACACCACGATTAAGGAATATTATTTCAAAGCTCATACGAAGGACTATTCGTATGATGTCTTGATAATGAAGAAGCTCGACAGATAATAGAAGAAGCACATTCTGGTACTTGCAGAGCACATCAATCAGGGCCTAAATTACATTTCCATATCAAAAGGATGATAAACTACTAGCTGACAATGGTGATGGACTTTCTAGAGCATGCCAAAATCAAGAGTGTCAATTCCATAACAATTACATACACCAACCTCCTAAGCCTTTTCATCCAACTATGGCTTCATTGACTTTTGATGCGTGGGGACTTGATGTCATCGGGTCTCTTACAAAGTCATTAAAAGAGTAGATGTACATCTTGGAGGCCACTAACTACTTCTCGAGGTGGGTTGAAGTTGTTCTATTAAAAAAGGTGAAGAAGGAGATTTTGTTGACTTTATCAAGTCAAACATAATTTTTAGGTATAACATACCAAGATACATAATTACTAATAATGAAATGCCATTCGACAACAAGCTTATGAGGATTTTGTGCGAGAATTTTAATTTTAAGCAACATAAGTTTTCAATGTACAATGCAATGCTAATGGCCTTAGTGAAGCTTTTAACAAGACACTTGGTAACATGTTGAAGAAAGTTGTCGCAAAAAATAAAAGGGAATGGCGTGAGGGAATTGATAAATCTTTATGGGTATACCAGACAACCTTCAGAATCGCTACACAAGCGACTCCATACTCTTTAGTATATGACATAAAAGTTGTCCTTCGATTGGAGCAACAAATTCCATCACTAAGAATCGCAATCCAAGAAGGACTTACGATCGAAAACAACACTCAGCTTTGTCTAGCAGAGTTGGAGGCATTTGATGATAATAGAATAGAAGCTCACCAAAAGTTGAAATGCTATCAAGCTCGACTATCTAGAGATTTCAACAAGAAAGTACAACCACAATCATTTCAAGAAGGAGAATTGGTCTTAGTTGTTCGAAGACCCATAATTCTCAACAGGCACATGGGTGATAAGTTCACATCAAAATGGAATGGTCCATACATCATGAAGGAAGCATATTTAAATGGTGCATACAAAATTATTGATAAAGATGGCTTAAGAGTTGGTCCAATAAACAACAAATTCCTAAAGTAGTACTTTTTATGAAAGTCGCCTGCGCTCCTCGACTCATGAGAATAAACTGCATGTTACTTCTGGCCCACATGAGTTTAAATTATATATGACTCAAAATAAAGGTCCACTAGGATGAAAACCTCAAAAGAGGAGGCCTAGGAAAAATTTGGGACGAAAAAAAAGAAATTAAAAAATAAAATAAAAAATAACTCACCTTTCTGAACTACGTTATGACTTGTTCTTTTTCACTGAGGTACGTAGTCATCTTAGAGTATTATTCTAAGTTCAGTCATACGAGTTAAAAAAAGGACGGACATGCCTCATTACTTGATCATCACAATAGATCCTTTGAAGTGGAATAAATAGCACATCTTTAAGTTATTTTTCCATAGGATCAAGAACTTTACAATTACAATGCTCCAAGCTTGAGCTATGATTTTTTAATAAGGACACACAAAGTTGTAAAATACATCTGGCATTGATTTTAATATTTATAGAATCAAATCGGTCATATTTTGTGATCCGACATCAAGGAATAAATATTTTCGCAGAAATGTGTCAAGTATTTGCTCGTTTAAGTCGAAAAGGACTATAACAATCTTTTTTCTCACCAAGCCGCAAGAATGAGATGCACTACATGCTCGAGTACCATAGATGAAACACGATTACTCTAACTACAAGCCTCAATGAAAGTGGTCTCTCGCCAAAGTTGCAATGAAAATCAAAGAAACGAATTATATTAACAAAAACGATAATGAAAGTAGAAAGTGAAGCACCAAGTTGTTGCTTTCCAAAGCTTCGACTAGAAGGGATCAAATGACTCATAAATTTGATGAACTTCAAGATATATGAGTTCGGCAAGAGTGAATAAAGGTGTGAAATCGACATTTCTTGCAAGTAATCAACTTAGAAAATTAATCTAGAATGAACTTGGCCATGAGTTTTGAAGATGTTCTAGACCTCTGAGTCTAGTTGACTTCAAAATAAATGTAATTTTTGGGAGTCTTATTTCCTATGAAGCAAGAATATCAAGATTTCAGCGCCTCTACTTCAAGTTATTTTTCTATCACAGACATGCAAAGCTAAAGAACCAAGTAAGCCAAAATGGTGAGTTGACTTCAAAATAAGATCTGCACCAACCCTAAGTCCTATAGCTGTGATTTTTACATAGGTTGTTGTTCATGGAGTACTTTTTTTACTATGGAATAAGAATCTCATGATTTCGGCGCTCCTACTTCAAGTTATGAATTTTCTACCACAGCTGCACAAAGTTGAAGGGCCATGACATGATAGATTTATGAGCTAATTTTGATGCAATATTTTACCAATATATAAACTATTTGGCCGTAATTTTTACGTAGATTGTAGTTCTTGAAATTTTCTTTTTACCAAAATAAAAATCACATATTTCTGACAATTCTACTCTGAGTTATGAATTTTTTACCACAATCGCTCAATGCTGCTAAATGGACATATTTGATTTCGAAGTCAACCTCAGAGATTACTTATGATCCATCCGAAAGGAATTTCAAACTAAAATATTAGCATAATGTATATGTGCAAAATGTCTTACTGATGCAAAGGAGGAAAGCACAAAAGTGAACGGGGGCATGGAGGATCTTCAAGCAATTTTTGTAAAAGTCGACATAGTATTGAAGACCCCGCCTAAGAATTGCAATCTAGGATGAGGATGATTTCATGGTGTCATAATCCTCATACATATAAAAAAAAGCCTTAACAGAACTCTCCAAAATAGAAGTATTGATGGTAATAATCTCTTTGACCTTCTCTAGAATCAAGTTAACACCATTTTTTAGCTTTAAAAAGTTATCTCGTGTATCAAAAAAGAAGCTCGTAACCTACTTACACAAGGCGCCCCACATATTGAAAATATAATGAATCTTGAAAGTAGAGATCGTTCATCTCTTGTTGTTCGAAATTAGGGGCAGCAAGTAGCGAGAAGAATGACGAAGGAACCAAAGTTTTGAAGATTTGACTTGAGCAATTGCAACTTCAACTTTTTTCCAAAGCTTCTAGAGGAGGAAAAGAAGATATATTGGGGTAGCTTGGGTTCGTAATACCATCTTCATAAAAATTGTCACTAAATATGCCAGTAGATGCACCCTTAATACCCAACTTCAAAAAAAAAGATTAACAAGGCATAAAATAAATGAAGTAAGAAAAAAGGAAGAAAAGGGATTTTACTTGTTCTATGCGAGTGAAGGAATTCCAAACTTATACCAATTTTTGTAGTGTACTGTTATATTGTCATTCAATGAAGTTACCAGGTAAGTCTTGATTGAATTCAACTTGATGACCAAATCTATGAGGGTTGTAATGCTCCATAACAAGGTGGTCATCACGTCTAATGGTGACATAACTCGAATGAAGGCTAATGAGATAATCATTTCAAGAGCTAGACAAGTAGCCGCTATCTATAATATACAACTCTTTAGGATGTTGCATGATAACGCTCAAGCTACACTTCTTACAATTCATATTGTAAGCGATCGTTAGCAATATAAACCCAACGTGTGAGGTCAGGGATGAATGCCACAAGGAACGATTAAGAATAGACTTCAATTATGAAGTAAGAATGTGCTCTAGACTTTTGTAGCATAAAAACAAGTAAATTATTACATAATTTAAATCTGTAGATTTCATTATCAAAATTATGAGAGACACCAAGAATCAATATTGGAATGATTTCAATAATTTGGTTTATAACAAGTTAACAAAGGGTTTCTAGGGGAGGTGCAAAGTAAGATTGAGGTTCTAATAAGGGTAAATGTACAACTCAACATCATTAATTCTCAATGGATAGGCAAAGATTAATCAATTACACAAAATAGCATCTATCGATCGCTATTCATTTCTACAAGATAGAAATTTTGAGCCTAAGAATGCAATCAAGCAGAACTAATCCGATTCTTAGCAAAACCTTCTCTCTCGATAGAGATTACAATTGATAACATAAATCAACGGATGTTTGTTAATTTGGTCACTTCCTATTACTATTTCTAGCTAATAAAGAACATCTAACATAGAAAGATGTTTGCAACCATACTTCATAATTAATTCCATACCAAATTAACGAAACCTATTTTAAATTAACAATTGATAAGCTGTAACAAAAACCCAAATGTAGAACAACAATCTAACTCATTAGCATCCCCTAGAAGTAGGGAATTTAGCCACACATTATGAAAATTAAAGGAATTATACCAAAGTAGTTATCATCCATTTGATTCAATAAAGATGGAAATCCAAAGCTCAAAGCTTCAATCTCTACAAACGAAATTCAAAACCCTAAATTAGCTTCTAGGTTCTTATCTCGCAGTCTTCGTCATAAAACCCCTCCTCTCATTTGTCGTTGGAAATTCTATTTATACAAGTGAAAAATATTAGGCAAAATTTTCACTTAGAAACACTTCGGTGACATTAGTTGGGCTTGTCGAAGTGGTCGGCAGATCACCAACTTTATCTTCACATAGCCTATTGGAGCTTTTCTCCTTCAATCTACAATATTTATCTAGGCGATCTCGATCTCTTTCGCCTAAAGGTTCGGAGAGTCGCCATTTTTTCATTTCTCCCATGGATCTTCAGTCGCTTTCTTTCCCTGAGGCTCTGTTATTTTAAGCGAGCTTAGACTTTCTGGCCTTCATCATCCGTGAATTGCTGAAATGATTTGCCTCTAGCCCTTCGGTGATTTTCTCAAACCCAAAGAGCTCTTTGTGAGCTTCAGCCTCCATTTTGCCTAATTTTGTCATTTTTCACTTCTTATCTTCGATGTTTAATTCATCATTGATCTCCAACACCTTCCACCTGCAAATGGTCACTTTGAAGTCATTTTTGGACACAACAAAGGCAAAGAGGACACTTATTTCTTATATTTTGAGCTATAAATGAGTCCGAATTCCTAACTCATCAACACCCCAACTTAAATTTTTGCTTGTCTTCAAGTAAATCAAGGAGTCCATCAGCTCAAAACCAAGACTACAAATAGTGCTCAATAAGACTCAACATAAAGAGTGCACACGAGGTTCAAATTAGACTGCAATGTTCAATCAACACTCAAGGCTTCAAATGATGACTAATCAATTTCTAATGCAAGTTCATGTTTTTCAATTTTCACTCCCAACTGCAAAATTATGTCCAATGCTCAAATTAGAATGCCCTCAAGTCAAAGAAATGATTCCATTCCATACTCTAAATATGACAATCACATGCTATGTCATAGGAATCACACACTACTCTCACACTCAAAAAGATAAAAACATATATAATTCCACTCATAAGCTTGCCCTTATTTTCCAATTAATCAGATCATGTAAGATCAAAAGGGACTTTTCAGGCTTGTAATGGGTCTGAGTGCAAGGTAAGATCATTTTGGTTATAGTGACTTAAAATCCTAGGAGCATGGATTTATCTTTATGAAGATTTCCTCTTTTGATATCGCAGATCACCATTTATCCTTTATTTTACTCTTGTATCATTGCTTTGTTCCTTTAAACTCCTCCCCCTTTCATGTATATTTGAAAAGACTAACCGAAAGTTCATTTATTTCTCTCTTTTATGCAAGGGATATATGGAGGTTTCTTATTTCCTTTTATCAATCATCGAAGGGTAACCTTTCACAAATTACTTCACCACTTTCCTTCTCAGTCTTACCACACCCCCAACTTAAGCTTTTGGCCTAGGTTGGCTATTAAACATATCCAATACTCCAAGGAGTTTATGGATAGGCAAAAATATTGGACTTCAAAGGTTACTTTTTGATGTATGCATTGTATCCAAGGAGAAAGGAAGAAACATTTTAGGGTCAAATGGTGCCAAGTTGGATTCATACCCTTACAAAGGAATCACAATAGATTAAGGCTACTTCAAGCTCAGTCATCAAAATTATGCCTAAGATCATCTCCCTCAATCATTGATCACAATCAGCTGGACTAACGGGGCAAGTTCTAGGTGATATCATGCATATCTTTTAGGTAGACCTCATCACTCATGGCATTTCAATTACAAACATCAAACATAACTTTACAAAATCAGCTCATATGAATAGCTTATTACAAGACTCACACTTGAAATCTGATTAGTCTCAACGAGATGCTAAGAGTTCACACAAGACTTATGTGCTTTCTTTGCCTCATTAGATTTGCAAAAAATATGTCGTTCATCATAAGTACTATTCAAGTCATCAATATTGATCAAAATTGATCCTCGATTATGCAAATAAACACTAGACACAATAATTTAAGTAGGGGTGTAACCCAAAGGTTTTCAAAACCAAATATATACAAATGACTGAATTAACAAAAATTTATTTACAACCCAACATGAAAAAGGTAAAATGGTACCCAGGTACCCTTACCATACCCAAAGAAGTAAGCAATGTCCTCAGTGCGAAAAGTAAGACAACAATAAAAGAGAGAGTGAGAAAAGTGTCCCTTTATCAGGCTAATCCTGAGGAGATCTCTGGACCGCAGTGGCGTCCTTAACTGAGGCATTAGTGCCCGACGACTCAATCATATCAGCAGATGATGGCGGTGCAAAAATAAAAGGCACCTAATATGGTGCCTCAGAAGAAGGATCAGCTTGAGGCCTGGTAGAATCAGCAAGAGAACGCTCCACGACAGTCTGTAACTATACATCTTCTAAATCTGTAAGGCCCTCAAAAGTATCCTCAACCCTCAACTCAGCCAACTCCAAGTCCTCCTCATCCATCTCGGAGAGCTCCTCATCATCAATACCAACCACGTCTTCAGTCATAATGGTTGGAGGAATAATATCATCATCAATGGGTACAACTCCGGCAAAGAACCTGAAGGATCAGTAGGACAACTAGGATCATGTGCAAAAGAAGGCTCAGAAATAGGGCCTTTGGGAGTGTCCACCCCACCCCACAACATCAAAATATCCTTAGACCTCAACTCGTCCACCTCTTTTCGTAGCCCAGTAATATCAGTTCGAATGGACTCTAAATCAGCAAAGGGCCTCTCAACTTTCTTATGCTTCTCAACTCAAGCGGTGAGAGTGGCTATCTTTTAAGCTATTTTAGTTAATGTGACCCGCTGACCTGTTACCTCTGCTCGTAATAGTGCAAAAGAAGCTTCAATAGCAATGTAAATCATTGAACGAACAACTATCTCCAATCTCAGGCCCTCACATTAGCCGAATGAGCTAGATTGCCCATTTTGTAGATCATAGCCTGTTTCAATAGAGGCCGAGATGTAGAACAAACTTTAGGGGATGTAGAAGCAGATGGGATAGATGTCGAACTCCACATATCAGAAGCAGGAAACGTAGTACCTGTATCCAAAGACTCTGTAGCAACCACCGGTGTAGTGTCAACCGGTGGAGGCCTGCTCCTAGCCTCAACATCACGCAAATAATCTACCTCAATCCGACGAATGTCACTAGATAATGCAGGTGCTACTCTCACATCTGTAGACTCCATAAAAGGTACCCCTTCATGCTTACATAAATCAATTATCAAAATAGGGAAGGGGAGCGATGTTTGCTTTTGTCTGACCCTCAAGAAAATCTTTGGAAAAATAATAGCGCCTAAGTTTAGGCACTCCTTATCCATGATACTGCCCAACAACGCAGCTTTAGGATGCTACAAGATAGATTCATTTTGACTAGGCATTAGCGTGCTACTGATAAAACCAAACCAATACCGAGCAGCCACATTGTTATCCTTCTTTTTGATCACAGCCCCTACCTTTATCCACGGTGGGGTAATATATGAGATCAAAAGGGCTAACTATCTTTTTAAATCATCCAAGGTACATGTTTTGAGTTTGTCCACTAGAGAGTGACAACCCCGATAAGTACAACCCAACGCATCATTGATATTAGATTGACTGCATTTCACCTCTTTTTCCTGAACAGTCACAACTTCTAGTGGCCCTGCTGCAATTGCCTTTGTCTTACCCTTTAGAAGGGCATTTGCATAAGCTTTATAGAACTCGCGAACTTAAGCAGGTACATATGAAATCTGAGCTCTAGTGAACCGCTCGAATTGGTGTAATTGAATCATCATCCAAATATCTGGATTCCTGTCGACTACTCTATCAGTAGAGAGTCGTTTCTCTTCTTGGATTATGCAAAGATCAGTTGCTTTTAAATGGTTCATTGAATGAGGTATGACTACAAGAACTACAATTTTCATTGGTGGATCATGAGCTACCTTAGAGCGTATTTCAATACGGGCACGCATGTGGCCTTGCTCTGTAGCTAACAGAGTAGGCTGAGTTTTTATAATGGGTATATGCACTGGAGTAGTGGACCCTTCACCTTGGCGCAGTGTCCTTTCCTTATCAGACGAGGACTCATGTAAACTGGATTCAACAAACACTTGACGTTTACCTTTCCACTTATCTTTCTTACTCACGGGTCGAGATGGGGTTGAGTGGGATGGTGAGGTACAGATGGTTCAATTATAGTAATACCTCAAGCTTTTTTTTCAAGGTGGTGTAACATCCTCATCTATAAGACGATGTGTAAGATGCTTGTCTCAGTCTATACCTGCACATTAGATACACATAAGCAAAGCACATGGGGAGATTTGTGAGTGCAAAAACAAACCAAAATAAAAATACGCAATCAAATGTGCGATACATAGCTGATGCCCGCCAACACAAAAGGGCAAGTCTCCTAATTGCTCTAGATGAGTTCAGTCGAGCTCGCCAAACACAAAAAAAACACAATAGCTCATTAGGCGAAACTCAAAATAAATTGGCAATCTACTAAACATAATCGGCGGGCAGGGTCAGCTCACTGAAAAATGACAGAAAGATTTTGAATACAAAGCTAATTTGACATGTAAAAAGGGAGAGTGAAAGATCATATTGGCAAGTTGCGTATGCATGTCGGCAAACCATTAGTAGCTCACTAAATCGTTCAAAGAGAACTGGCACATGAAGTCCGAAAAGGGGGAGTAACCTTGTCCTTTAGCTCGCATAACAACCCACACCCATAATCTTTTCAAATTTTTTGAGTAACACTTCCTCTACAGGCATTTCAACCATACCCATATATAATTTACAGAAAATAATGGAGCTCCCACATTACCAAACATCATAATAACACCACTACACGTCAAAACTAAATAATTCACCATGAAGTTGACAAAATTTGCCCTTATGAATGATGCCACACATCTATTATTAGGCAAAATCAGGAATTCATAGAGTTTGGGTTACTCAGACTTCACCCCCAAATGGGTTATTAAACCTAATCCCTGGCATTTAACACTAAAAGATTCCAACATGTAATTTGGGCCAAATTTGACAACATGATTCTCAATCAATAAACAATTACAAAGTTGCATATTCGTGATAGAAAATGATTTCATACCACATGCCCAATCAACATAAAGTTAGGAACATCTAAGCCATTCAAAGTATTAACACAATACTAAAAACAATAAGCAATATTGAACTACGGAAACACACCTGGAAAATTTGCTAATACGAGGAGTAAGATAAGGCGGTTGAGAACACAAGTATAATCCACACAGATGCATAAATAACTAACAATTAAATGAGAGGAGTGCTACTAAAATAAGGGAAATAGGGGAGGTGAACAGTGTAGGAAGATTAAGGAGGGCCCTTTTAGTTTTAAGTGGAGATTCAGGTCGGCAAGCAGCAACTAACATCATTGAACGTGTCAGCGAGTCACCGATTAGACCTGATATCGCAGAGTATGCTGAGCCCTCTTGGTACCTAGTTGATTAAATCAGTGAGGTCGATGGAGCCCGCCAAAATAATTGGCGAGTCACTGAGTAGTGCATCAGATCGCCCATAGTTCCAGAACACCTGGGAATTTAAAGGTCATCCAGAGAGCAGAAAGGCGAGCTAAGATGGGATCGATTTATTAGGTAAGCGACTTACCAAATTGGAATATGGCTTGCCTAAATAGCCAGAACCTTCACGGTTAAGTTCTCTATTTTTGCGCCTAAAAGGCGATCACCAATGGGCTCGCCTACCAGGTTTTGCAGCTCGCTAATAAGGCCCCATTACTCGCCCTACTGAAATACTTTGATGGAGTCCAATTTCAACATACACAATGAATACTCAATTATTGAAAACACTAAAACTTGGGTTGCCTCCCAAGAAGTGCCTTAGTTAACGTCGAGGTACGACGTGGACGTGCATTCAAGCATCGTCTAAACACACCACTTTAATCATTTCGAGACTATGGCCATCACCAAGATACAACTTAAGACGGTGCCCATTAACTTTAAATGTCGACCCGTCTTTGTTTTCTACCTCAATAGCACCATTTTCAAACACCCAAATGACTTTAAAGGGACCAGACCATTTAGACTTTAACTTCTCGGGAAATAATCAAAGACAAGAGTTAAAAAAGCAATACAAAATCACCGGCTCTAAAATCCCATTTCAAGATTTGAGCATCATACCATTTATTTATCCTTGCTTTGTAGATAGATGAACTCTCATAAGCTCAAAGCCTGAACTCTTTTAACGAGTAAAGTTGATCCACTCGATCTTTGGATGCCAATTCCCAGTTCAAGATCATACTTTTCGAAACCCATAGAGCTTTATGCTCCAATTCAACTGGCAAATGACATGCTATTCAAAACACCAGTTGGTATGGGGACATGCCAATCGGTGTCTTATAAATAGTTTGATAGGCACATAAGGCATCCTCTAACTTACGGGACCAATCCGATCTATTGCTATTTACTGTCTATGCCAAGATCTCTTTAATCTCCCGATTAAACATTTCAACTTGCCCATTTGTTTGTGGATGGTAGGATGTGCTAACCTTGTGAGTGACACCATATTTGCTCAATAGGGAAACGCACATGCGATTGCAAAAATGAGATCCCCCATCACTAATGTTAGCACAGGGAGTACCAAATCTTGTGAAGATGTATCTCTTGAGAAATGTAATCACGCTTCGGCCCTCCTTGTTAGGTAAGGCCAATGCCTCTACCCATTTTGACACATAATCAATAGCCACTAGAATAAACTTATTTCTGTACGAACTTACAAAAGGGCCCATAAAGTCAATACCCCACACATCGAACAATTCGACTTCCAAAATTGGGTTAAAAGGAAACTCATGCCGTCTAGACACACTGCCTTGCCTTTGATATTGATCACAATTTTTCACAAACACATTGGCATCATGATACAAGGAAGGACAATAACATCCACTTTGCTAGACCTTAGTTGCAGTTCGAATCCCACTATGGTGACCACCAACTAGTGACGAATGACAAATATTAAGGATTGTTTCACTTTCCACCTCTGGAACATATCTCCGAATCATGTGATCTGCATATTCTCTGAACAAATAAGATTCATCCCAATACTATTTTTTTGCATCATATAAGAAACGTTTTTGTTAGTGAGAACTCAAATTATCTAGGATGATCCCACACGTACCGAAATGGGCAAAATTTATCTATCATGGGAGTGAAGTATGGGAAATCCTCATTACCGATTCATCCGTAAAGGCTTCCTCAATCTCTTGACCTCCGGACCCAATCACTTTTGATTCGAGTCTTGACAAATGATCAGCTACTTGATTTTCATATCCTTTACGATCTTTCACCTCAAAGTCAAATTCTTATAACATTAACACCCAATGGATCAACCGAGGTTTAGCATATTTCTTTATCATTAGATAACGGATTGCAGCGTGAAAGGTATGAACCACTACCTTCGTACCCAAGAGATAAGCATGAAACGTTTTTAATGCATAAACGACCGCTAACAACTCTTGCTCGATAACAATGTAGTTCTTTTGAGCTACATTCAACGTCTTGCTAACATAGTAAATGGGCTGAAATAAATTTTCCTTTGCTGGACAAGAACAGCCCCCAATGCTACACCACTTACATCACACATAAGTTCGAAAGGAATACTCCAATCTGGAGCCACAATAATTGGAGTTGAAACAAACTTCTCTTTCAAGCGCAAGAAGGCTTTGATGCAAGTGTCATCAAACTCGAACACAATATCTTTCTCAAGTAATTTGCATAGTGGATAAGCCACCTTACAGAAATCTTTGATGAACCTTCGATATAACCCGGCATATCCCAAAATCACTTCCACTTTTGCTTGGTCTACTTAAGTACCATGTCCTAAAATTTTATGGCCCAATATAATACCCTCTTTTACCATTAAGTGGCACTTCTCCCAATTCAATACGAGATTAGTTTCGATACATCTTTTCTACACGTGACTAAGATATTCAAGGCATGCATCAAATGTGTCCCCAACCACCGAGCAATCATCCATAAAAACTTCCATGGTGTCTTCTACCATGTTGGAAAAAATAGACAACATACACCTTTGAAAAGCTACGGGTGCATTGCATAATCTGAAAGACATCCGCCTAAAAGCAAAACTACCATATGGGCACATGAAAGTTGTCTTCTCTTGATCCTTAGGGGCAATAGAAATCTGATTATACCCAGAGTATCCATCTAGAAAGCAATACCAACCCCTACCTATAAAACGATCCAACATTTGGTCCATGAACGACATAGGGAAATGATCTTTCTCCATACAAGCATTCATCTTTCGATAATCAATGCGTACTCTCCAACTGATAACTAGTCTCATTGAGATAAGCTCATTCTTTCCATTCGACACGAAAGTCATGCTACCCTTTTTAGGAACACATTGCACCGTGCTTGCCCATTTACTATTGGCAATGGGATACACAACACCCACATCAAGTCACTTAATTATTTCTTTCTTCACCACTTCTTGCATTGGAGGATTTAATCCCAATACTATTTTTTTGCATCGTACATGAAACATTTTCGTTAGTGAGAACTCAAATTATCTGGGATGATCCCACACGTAACAAAATGGGCAAAATTTATATATCATGGGAGTGAAGTATGGGAAATCCTCATTATCGATTCATCCGTAAAGGCTTCCTCAATCTCTTGACCTCCGTACCCAATCACTTTTGATTCGAGTCTTGACAAATGATCAGCTACTTGATTTTCACATCCTTTACGATCTTTCACCTCAAAGTCAAATTCTTACAACATTAACACCCAATGGATCAACCGAGGTTTAGCATATTTCTTTATCATTAGATAATGGATTGCAGCGTGAAAGGTTTGAACCACTACCTTCGTACCCAAGAGATAAGCATGAAACTTTTTGAATGCATAAACGACCGCTAACAACTCTTGCTCGATAACAATATAGTTCTTTTGAGCTACATTCAACGTCTTGCTAACATAGTAGATGGGCTAAAATAAATTTTCCTTTGCTGGACAAGAACAGCCCCCAATGCTACACCACTTACATCACACATAAGTTCGAAAGGAATACTCCAATCTGGAGCCACAATAATTGGAGTTGAAATAAACTTCTCTTTCAAGCACAAGAAGGCTTTGATGCAAGTGTCATCAAACTCGAACACAATATCTTTCTCAAGTAATTTGCATAGTGGATAAGCCACCTTACAGAAATCCTTGATGAACCTTCGATATAACCCGGCATATCCCAAAATCACTTCCACTTTTGCTTGGTCTACTTGAGTACCATGTCTTAAAATTTTATGGCCCAATATGATACCCTCTTTTACCATTAAGTGGCACTTCTCCCAATTCAATACGAGATTAGTTTCGATACATCTTTTCTACACGTGACTAAGATATTCAAGGCATGCATCAAATGTGTCCCCAACCACCGAGCAATCATCTATAAAAACTTCCATGGTGTCTTCTACCATGTTGGAAAAAATAGACAACATACACCTTTGAAAAGCTACGGGTGCATTGCATAATCTGAAAGACATCCGCCTAAAAGCAAAACTACCATATGGGCACATGAAAGTTGTCTTCTCTTGATCCTCAGGGGCAATAGAAATCTGATTATACCCAGAGTATCCATCTAGAAAGCAATACCAACCCCTACCTATAAGACGATCCAACATTTGGTCCATGAACGGCATAGGGAAATGATGTTTCTCCATGCAAGCATTCATCTTCCGATAATCAATGCATACTCTCCAACTGATAACTAGTCTTATTGAGATAAGCTCATTCTTTCCATTTGACACGAAAGTCATGCTACCCTTTTTAGGAACACATTGCACCATGCTTACCCATTTACTATTGACAATGGAATACACAACACCCACATCAAGTCACTTGATTATTCTTTCTTCACCACTTCTTGCATTGGAGGGTTTAATTTTATTTGGTACTCGATGATAGGCTTTCTATCGGTGGTCAGCTGAATCTTGTGTGTACACACACCGGGAGGAATGCCTATAATATCGGTAATGGTCCACCTAATAGCTTTGATAAATCTTCGTAGCATACTCAATAAGGCATGCACTTATTCCTCGACTAAATCAGCAACTATTATGATGGGCAAAGTGGAATTTGCCTCTAAGAACACATATTTAAGATGAGATGGAAGTACCTTAAGCTCAAGCTCGGGTGGTTTATCTATTGAAGGCTTCGCGGTTGGTGAGTCTCTATTTTTCAGATCAATCTCCAACCGTGTAGGGTTTTGGGGGTAAGAACCAATACCCATAAGTGATGCTACCACTTCATCATAGTCAGGGATTTCTTCCTCATCATAGCTCAACAACACTGCCGCTAACGATTTCCCAACATTAGAAACTTCTTGCACACTTTCCACAACTTCATCCACAATATCGATCACTAAGATGACATGAAGATCACTAGGTTATTTCATCGACTTACAAACATTAAAAGTGACTTCCTCACCATTTACCTAAAATTTTAATTCACTATTCTCTACATCAACCATAGCTAGACAGGTAGCCAAGAATGGCCTACCAAAAATAATGGGCACCTCCTCATCAATTTCCAATTAAGATTAACAAAATTCACAGGGAAGATAAATTTGTCAACCTATACCAAAATATCATAGAGCATACCAATGGGACGCTTGATTGTCCGATCAGCCATGAGTAACCTCATAGTCATTGGTTTAGGTTCACTCAACCCGAGCTTCTTGAAAATGGCATAGTGCATAAAATTTATGCTTGCACCCAAATCACAAAGTGCCTTGGCAAATTGGTACAGCCCTATAGTGTATGGAATTGTGAACGCTCTGAGATAATCTATTTATACCATGATATTGCTTGACATAATTGCACAACAGGTGTGAGGCACTTCGATAGTTTTAACGTCCATATTATGCTTTTTTCCTCACAACCTACTTATAAACTTTGCATACCCGGGCATCTCCACTAAAGCTTTAATCAAGGGTAGATATATTGAGAGAGTCTTGAACACCGAGAGGAAATTTTGAAACTTGATATCCTCGTCTTTCTTTCTCAAACGTTGAGGAAAAGAAGGTTTCACTTTTGGAAATGGCTTTATAGGAACCACTGGTGGGACAACACCCAAATTGGACTTAAGAGACGCACCGGAATCAATCTCCGTCGGTGCATCTTTCACTTGATTAGAATGATCATTATTGAGCTCTTCAGCTAGTTCATCACTTTCAAACACTCAAACACTTTGGTCTTCCCTTTGACTGCACTTGTAGCTTTGTTAATTGGTACATCCGCACCAACTGCTTTGACGCTTCTTGTCAAAATAGCCATGCATTGCACGTTGTGATTCTTGGGTTTGGCAACGGTATCACTTGGGAGACCTCCATTTGGTCTTGGGTTAAGAAGCGCTGAGATTTGCCCCATTTGAGCTTCTAATTGCTTAATTGACACTAAATGCGAGGTGACCATCTGATTTAAAGAAGAGAAATCAGATTTTATTTCTTTTAACACCTTATTTGACCCTTCGACTTTGTTCAAAATTATAGTAAGCATGTCTTCCATACGAAAACTTTTTGTGTCAGCACTCACCTCCTTAGGCTTTTAATGTGGAGGAACATATCTCTCACTATCACGATGACCATCTCTCTAAGAATTTCCTCTATTTCTCCAGTCCCTATCTCTCCAACTATTGTCGCGCTTTTTGTTCCAACCTTAGTTCCCACCCGGCCTTGGAAAGGTCTGTCAAGAACCCCCTAGCTGATTTGCTAAATATTGCACCTCTTCATTATATAAGGCATCAAATTTGGCGTCTTCCGGGTTTTCTCTAATATTTGCATCCACTGCATTCACTACTTTGTAACCTCCCTCCATAACATGTTTTGATAGCAAATCTAATTGGGTCATTATTTTAGCCATGTTTTTGTCTCTTTTATGATCCTTCTCAAGTTTTTCTTTAGTCATCCCAACATGAAGAAGAGATACATGGTCTTCTCGGGTATGCCAAGCATGGATAATCTTAGTCATTTCATCTAGTAGAGTTGCAGCAATGGTGAAAAGTTGACGCATAAGACCGCCCCTAACAAGCTGATCTACTACTCCCTTGTTTGCCATATCAAGACTATGGTAAAAGTACTGTAATAGCACATTATCAGACAACCTATGTGTTGGAAATTGCAGCAGCATCTTCTAAAATCTGAGCCACGTTTCATGTAGTGGTTCCCCATCAATCCTTTTGAAGTTCTGAATACTGTCCCTAAGCTTCAACATCTTTGATGATGGGAAGAACAACTCATAGAATGCTGCAGTGAGCTCATCCCATGAGGTAATCGAATCTCGTGGTAATTCCTTTAGCCATTTGGTTGCCTCCCCTATAAGAGAAAAAGGGAACAATCGTAATCGGATAGACTCCTGTGATATGTTTTAGAATGAAAAAGGGTTGCATACATCTATAAAATTCTTGATGTGATCATGAGGATCCTCGTAAGAGAGTCCTCTAAAGAAAATTTTCATTTACAACAGCTGCAACATAGTACCAGTGACATGAAAGATAGTGTTACCCAAAGTAGGGGGTAATCTTATGCTCCAACGCTACCCATTTGATCAACATTCACATCGTGCAAATTTCCAATTTCATCTACAGCATTACTTCCATTAACACTCATTTCTTCACCTATCAAAGAGAAAAAAAACATAAACGATAGTTAAATAGTCCTACTACAAATAACTAGATCACAAACCACTTCACTAAAAGAAATCTAGTCATCGTTCCCCGGCAACGATGCTATTTTTTATAACGCTCAAGATACACTTCTTACAATTCAAAGTGTAGGCGATCATTAGCAATATAAACCCAATGTATGAGTTCAGTATTGAATCCCACAAGGAA